>NW_027640834.1:600000-1057000 GCF_949752795.1 Hyperoodon ampullatus | reverse complement strand
AGGACCCTCCTTGCTTGGGGGGTGGGCTGCTGGCTGTATGGGAGATGATTCCCCACCTCTGACCAATTTCAGAATTGTTTACTGCTGGAGCAAGTGCCCTGATAGGGTTTTCCTCTGTATAACTGGTGGGTTCAGGTTTTTTTTCCTTTTTTGTTTCAAGTTAGATTTTATTCCTGTTTTATGTATTTATTGATATAAGCATGGAAATAATTCATTCATATAAATACATCTGTGTGGAGGGAAGAACTTTTTTCTGTTTTATTTTTAAATTTTATTTTTTTAAATTTTAAAATATAATTTTATTTATTTTTTTATACAGCAGGTTATTATTAGTTATGTATTTTATGCATATACATGTATACAGGTCAATCCCAATCTCCCAACATATGCCACCACCACCACCCCATGGCATCCCACACTTGGTGACCATACGTGTGTTCCCTACCTCTGTTTCTCTATTTCTTCCCTGCAAACCAGTTCATCTATACCATTTTTCTAGGTTCCACATATATGCATTAATATACAATATTTGTTTTTCTCTTTCTGACTTACTTCATTCTGTATGACAGTCTCTAGATCCATCGACGTCTCTACAAATGACCCAGTTTCATTCCTTCTTATGGCTGAGTAATATTCCATTTTATATATGTACCACATCTTTATCCATTCGTCTGTCTGTGGGTATTTAGGTTGCTTCCATTACCTGGCTATCGTAAATAGTGCTGAAATGAGCATTGTGGTGAATGTGCCTTTTTGATTTATGGTTTTCTCTGGGTATATGCCCAGAAGTGGGATTGCTGGATCATATGGTAATTCTATTTCTAGTTTTTTTAAGGAAACTCCATACTATTCTCATTCATGACTGTATCAATTTACATTTCCACCACTAGTGGAAGAGGGATCCTTTTGTCCACACCCTCCCCAGAATTTGTTGTTTGTAGATTTTCTGATGATGCCGATTCTAACAGGTGTGAGGTGATACCTCATAGTAGTTTTGATTTGCATTTCTCTAATAATTAGTGATGTTGAGCAGCTTTTCATGTTGGTCTTGGCCATCTCTGTGTCTTCTTTGAAGAAACGTCTCTATAGATGTTCTTCCCAATTTTGTATTGGGTTGTTTGTTTTTTTAATATTAAGCTGCATGAGCTCTTTATATATATTGGAGATTAAACCTTTGTCCATTGATTCGTTTGCAAATATTTTCGCCCATTCTGAAGGATGCTTTTTGCCATTCCCGTTTTTTTAACAAAAAAAGAAAGAAAGAAAAAGAAGCAGAACACTAATGTGTGTAAAATATGCCTTTTGAAACTGTCGTTTTGAAATATGGACGTCCTTTGAATTTTTTGGTCGATATATGACCCCAGGATTTCTTTTCAGGGCAGGTGTCATTTACAGGCCTGCAATGATTTTGAATATCAACTGACCATTAGCGCTGGGATTAAAGCTGCTGTTTTGTGAAACGGCCACAAGGTGGCAGCAGTTCTCCCTTACCAAATCTGGTTACTGGGGCAACAGAGCCTCAATGGAAGTCGTGTTCTAGATTGGAATGTAGAATGGAATGTACCAGGGGAAAGCCCCTCAAGTTTGTCTCACTACTTCTTGTTCGTGTTTTTAGTTTAATTTTTTTATTTTTTCTTACAGCAAATTTGATTACAATGTTTGGCTTGTTGTAGGTGTGGAAGATGTGATTCTTTTACACATATACATATGTCTGTTCTTCCTGGGATCCTTTTCCCATGTACCTTATGACAGAATGTTGAGTAGTCTTCTCTTGGTATTCTGTAGGTCTTTGGTGATTATATATGTCACCTGTGTTTGTATATGTCTGTTAACCCCAATATCAAAATGAAACCAATCCTCACACCTTTCCATTGGTGAAACATTAGTTTGTTTAATGAATCTCTGATTGCCCTTCTCCGTGGAAATATCTGCCCTTGTATCCATTTTTCGGTCACACCTATAAGAGATATGATATGATATGTGTCTTTCACTTTCTGACTTACTAAAAGTCACATGATTACCTCTAGACACACCTACGGTGCTGCAAATGGCATTGTGTCCTTTTATTCCTTGGCTTCTATTCTGCCTTAGCGAGGTCCATTTTCAACAATGTGATTCCCTGAGGGCTGAGGATTAGCTGACCTGGGTAGCCTGACCCTGCCGGCTGGCCCTCCCCAGATGTGCCTGGGTTGAGGTCAATATAAACAGCGCTGCAGGCAGCAATAGCCCCTGAAGCTGTGCCTGACTCCATATTCTCTGCCCCGTCAGCAGTCTCGGGGCTGTGCTGGTGGGAGGGAGTGAGGGGCCACGGCTTTGTGGGTGGCCCGGTGTGAGTGGGTCACTGCTGGACTTTCTGCAGGAGTTGCCAGGCTGCCACCTGTAAAGAAGAGGATGTGTCACCCATACCTTCCGCTGGAATTTCTCTCCGGACATAGATGAGGAAGGAAAAAAGCAGTGGGTGACGGGACAGGAGGGGTATCTCAGGCAGGGCCATGGAAAGCTTCCAGAAGAGCGCCCAGGGCCAGGACCATCCTGGCTGGCCTGCAGGCACCAAGTTGGCCTGCGTGCTGTCGCTGGTGTGGCTCCGCGTCCCTTCCTCTAGGCTTTCAAGCCCTTGTACATATTCAGGTGTTTTACCTGGGAAGGGTGGGAAAAGTTCAACAGCAGCTGGCCTGGGGCTCAGCTCACCGTTACTCACCGATGCCTCGGCATGGCCCCCAGCTCTGAAATCAGGACGCTCCTTGCGTAGGAGTGGGCTGCTGGCTCTATGGGAGATGATTCCCCACCTCTGACCAATTTCAGAATTGTTTACCGCTGGAACAAGTGCCCTGATAGGGTTTTCCTCTGTCTAACTCGTGGGTTCAGGTTTTTTTTTTCTTTTTTGGTTCAAGTTAGATTTTATTCCTCTTTTATGTATTTATAGATATAAGCATGGAAATAATTCATTCATATAAATACATCTGTGTGAAGGGAGGAACTTTTTTCTGTTTTATTTTTAAATTTTATTATTTAAATCTTGAAACTTAATTTTATTTATTTTTTTATACAGCAGGTTATTATTAGTTATGTATTTTATGCATATACATGTATACAGGTCAATCCCAGTCTCCCAACTCATCCCAACACCACCTCCCCATGGCTTCCCACACTTGGTGTCCATACGTGTGTTCTCTACCTCTGTGTCTCTATTTCTTCCCTGCAAACCAGTTCATCTGTACCATTTTTCTAAGTTCCACATATATGCATTAATATACAATATTTGTTTGTCTCTTTCTGACTTACTTCATTCTGTATGACAGTCTCTAGATCCATCGACGTCTCTACAAATGACCCAGTTTCATTCCTTCTTATGGCTGAGTAATATTCCATTTTATATATGTACCACATCTTTATCCATTCATCTGTCTGTGGGTATTTAGGTTGTTTCCATTACCTGGCTATCGTAAATAGTGCTGAAATGAGCATTGTGGTGAATGTGCCTTTTTGATTTATGGTTTTCTCTGGGTATATGCCCAGAAGTGGGATTGCTGGATCATATGGTAATTCTATTTCTAGGTTTTTTAAGGAAACTCCATACTGTTCTCCATCGTGACTGTATCAATTTACATTTCCACCACTAGTGGAAGAGGGATCCTTTTGTCCACACCCTCCCCAGAATTCGTTGTTTGTAGATTTTCTGATGATGCCGATTCTAACAGGTGTGAGGTGATACCTCATTGTAGTTTTGATTTTCATTTCTCTAATAATTAGTGATGTTGAGCAGCTTTTCATGTGCGTCTTGGCCATCTCTGTGTCTTCTTTGAAGAAACGTCTCTTTAGATCTTCTGCCCATTTTTGTATTGGGTTGTTTGTTTTTTTAATATTAAGCTGCATGAGCTCTTTATATATATTGGAGATTAAACCTTTGTCCATTGATTCGTTTGCAAATATTTTCGCCCATTCTGAGGGATGCTTTTTGCAATTCCCGTTTTTTTAACAAAAAAAGAAAGAAAGAAAAAGAAGCAGAACACTAATGTGTGTAAAATATGCCTTTTGAAACTGTCGTTTTGAAATATGGACGCCCTTTGAATTTTTTGGTCGATATACGAACCCAGGATTTGTTTTCAGGGCAGGTGTCATTTACAGGCCTGCAATGATTTTGAATATCAACTGACCATTAGCGCTGGGATTAAAGCTGCTGTTGTGTGAAACGGCCACAAGGTGGCAGCAGTTCTCCCTTACCAAATCTGGTTACTGGGGCAACAGAGCCTCAATGGAAGTCGTGTTATAGATTGGATTTTAGATTGGAATGTACCAGGAGAAAGCCCCTCAAGTTTGTCTCACTACTTCTTGTTCGTGTTTTTAGTTTAATTTTTTATTTTTTCTTACAGCAAATTTGATTACAATGTTTGGCTTGTTGTAGGTGTGGAAGATGTGGTTCTTTTACACATATACATATGTCTGTTCTTGCTGGGATCCTTTTCCCATGTACCTTATGACAGAATGTTGAGTGGTCTTCTCTTGGTATTCTGTAGGTCTTTGGTGATTATATATGTCACCTGTGTTTGTATATGTCTGTTAACCCCAATATCATAATGAAACCAATCCTCACACCTTTCCATTGGTGAACCATAAGTTTGTTGAATGAATCTGTGATTACCGTTCTCCGTGGAAATATCTGCCCTCGTATCCATTTTTCGGTCAAACCTATAAGAGATATGATATGATATGTGTCTTTCACTTTCTGACTTACTACAAGTCATGTGATTACCTCTACACACACCTACGGTGCTGCAAATGGCATTGTGTCCTTTTATTCCTTGGCTTCTATTCTGCGTTAGCGAGGTCCATTTTCAACAATGTGATTCCCTGAGGGCTGAGGATTAGCTGACCTGGGTAGCCTGACCCTGCCGGCCGGCCCTCCCCAGGTGTGCCTGGGATGAGGTCAATATAAACAGCGCTGCAGGCAGCAATAGCCCCTGAAGCTGTGCCTGACTCCATATTCTCTGCCCCGTCAGCAGTCTCGGGGCTGTGCTGGTGGGAGGCAGTGAGGGGCCACGGCTTTGTGGGTGGCCCTGTGTGAGTGGGTCTCTGCTGGTCTTTCTGCAGGAGTTGCCAGGTTGCCACCTGTAAGGAAGAGGATGTGGCACCCATACCTTCTGCTGGAATTTCTCTCCGGACAGAGGTGAAAGTAAAAAAACCGAGGGGGCCGGGACAGGAGGGATATCTCAGGCAGGGCAATGGAAAGCTTCCAGAAGAGCGCCCAGGGCCAGGACCATCCTGGCTGGCCTGCAGGCAACAAGTTGGCCTGCGTGCTGTCGCTGGTGTGGCTCCACGGCCCTTACTCTAGGATTTCAAGCCCTTGTACATATTCAGGTGTTTTTCCTGGGAAGGGTCGGAAAAGTTCAAAGGCATCGGGCCTGTGGCTCAGGTCACGGTTACTCACAGATGCCTCGGAATGGCCCCCACCTTTGCAATGAGGACGCTCTTTGCATAGGAGTGGGCTGCTGGCTGTATGGGAGATGCTTCCCCACCTCTGACCAATTTCAGAATTGTTTACCGCTGGAGCAAGTGCCCTGATAGGGTTTTCCTGTGTATAACTGGTGGGTTCAGGTTTTTTTTTTTCTTTTTTGGTTCAAGTTAGATTTTATTCCTCTTTTATGTATTTATAGATATAAGCATGGAAATAATTCATTCATATAAATACATCTGTGTGAATGGAAGAACTTTTTTCTGTTTTATTTTTAAATTTTATTTTTTAAAATTTTGAAATTTTATTTTCTTTATTTTTTTATACAGCAGTTTATGATTAGTTATGTATTTTATGCATATACATGTATACAGGTCAATCCCAATCTCCCAACTCATCCCACCACCACCACCCCATGGCTTCCCACCCTTGGTGTCCATACCTGTGTTCTCTACCTCTGTGTCTCTATTTCTTCCCTGCAAACCAGTTCATCTGTACCATTTTTCTAGGTTCCACATATATGCATTAATATACAATATTTGTTTGTCTCTTTCTGACTTACTTCATTCTGTATGACAGTCTCTAGATCCATCGACGTCTCTACAAATGACCCAGTTTCATTCCTTCTTATGGCTGAGTAATATTCCATTTTATATATGTACCACATCTTTATCCATTCGTCTGTCTGTGGGTATTTAGGTTGCTTCCATTACCTGGCTATCGTAAATAGTGCTGAAATGAGCATTGTGGTGAATGTGCCTTTTTGATTTATGGTTTTCTCTGGGTATATGCCCAGAAGTGGGATTGCTGGATCATATGGTAATTCTATTTCTAGTTTTTTTAAGGAAACTCCATACTGTTCTCCATCGTGACTGTATCAATTTACATTTCCACCACTAGTGGAAGAGGGATCCTTTTGTCCACACCCTCCCCAGAATTCGTTGTTTGTAGATTTTCTGATGATGCCGATTCTAACAGGTGTGAGGTGATACCTCATTGTAGTTTTGATTGGCATTTCTCTAATAATTAGTGATGCTGAGCAGCTTTTCATGTGTGTCTTGGCCATCTCTGTGTCTTCTTTGAAGAAACGTCTCTTTAGATCTTCTGCCCATTTTTGTATTGGGTTGTTTGTTTTTTTAATATTAAGCTGCATGAGCTCTTTGTATATATTGGAGATTAAACCTTTGTCCATTGATTCGTTTGCAAATATTTTCGCCCATTCTGAGGGATGCTTTTTGCCATTCCCGTTTTTTTAACAAAAAAAGAAAGAAAGAAAAAGAAGTAGAACACTAATGTGTGTAAAATATGCCTTTTGAAACTGTCGTTTTGAAATATGGACGTCCTTTGAAATTTTTGGTCGATATATGAATCCAGGATTTGTTTTCAGGACAGGTGTCATTTACAGGCCTGCAATGATTTTGAATATCAACTGACCATTAGCGCTGGGATTAAAGCTGCTGTTGTGTGAAACGGCCACAAGGTGGCAGCAGTTCTCCCTTACCAAATCTGGTTACTGGGGCAACAGAGCCTCAATGGAAGTTGTGTTCTAGATTGGAATTTAGAATGGAATGTGCCAGGAGAAAGCCCCTCAAGTTTGTCTCACTACTTCTTTTTTTTTTTTTTCTTTTTTTTTATTAGTTTCTGCTTTATAACAAAGTGAATCAGTCATACATATACATCTCTTCCCACATCCCCTCCCTCATGCATCTCCCTCCCTCCCACCCTCCCCATCCCACCCCTCCAGGCGGTCACAAAGCACTGAGCTGATCTCCCTGTGCTCTGCGGCTGCTTCCCACTATCTATCTACCTTACGTTTGGTAGTGTATATATGTCCATGCCTCTCTTTACCTTTGTCACAGCTTACCCTTCCCCTTCCCCATATCCTCAAGTCCATTCTCAAGTAGATCTGTGTCTTTATTCACATTTTACCCCTAGGTTCTTCATGACATTTTTTTTTTTAAATTCCATATATATGTGTTAGCATACGGTATTTGTCTTTCTCTTTCTGACTTACTTCACTCTGTATGACAGACTCTAGGTCTATCCACCTCATTACAAATAGCTCAGTTTCGTTTCTTTTTATGGCTGAGTAATATTCCATTGTATATATGTGCCACATCTTCTTTATCCATTCATCCAATGATGGACACTTAGGTTGTTTCCAGCTCCGGACTATTGTGAATAGAGCTGCAATGAACATTTTGGTACATGTCTCTTTTTGAATTATGGTTTTCTCAGGGTATATGCCTAGTAGTGGGATTGCTGGGTCATATGGTAGTTCTATTTTTAGTTTTTGAAGGAACCTCCATACTGTTCTCCATAGTGGCTGTACCAATTCACATTCCCACCAGCAGTGCAAGAGTGTTCCCTTTTCTCCACACCCTCTCCAGCATTTATTGTTTCTAGATTTCTTGATGATGGCCATTCTGACTGGTGTGAGATGATATCTCATTGTAGTTTTGATTTGCATTTCTCTAATGATTAATGATGTTGAGCATTCTTTCATGTGTTTGTTGGCAGTCTGTATATCTTCTTTGGAGAAATGCCTATTTAAGTCTTCTGCCCATTTTTGGATTGGGTTGTTTGTTTTTTTGCTATTGAGCTGCATGAGCTGTTTATAAATTTTGGAGATTAATCCTTTGTCAGTTGCTTCATTTGCAAATATTTTCTCCCATTCTGATGGTTGTCTTTTGGTCTTGTTTATGGTTTCCTTTGCTGTGCAAAAGCTTTGAAGTTTCATTAGGTCCCATTTGTTTATCATTGTTTTTAGTTCCATTTCTCTAGGAGGTGGGTCCAAAAGGATCTTGCTGTGATTTATGTCATAGAGTGTTCTACCTATGTTTTCCTCTAAGAGTTTGATAGTTTCTGGCCTTACATTTAGGTCTTTAATCCATTTTGAGCTTATTTTTGTGTATGGTGTTAGGGAATGATCTAATCTCATACTTTTACATGTCCCTGTCCAGTTTTCCCAGCACCACTTATTGAAGAGGCTGTCCTTTCTCCACTGTACATTCCTGCCTCCTTTATCAAAGATAAGTTGGCCATATGTGCGTGGGTTTATCTCCGGGCTTTCTATCCTGATCCACTGATCTATCTTTCTGTTTTTATGCCAGTACCACACTGTCTTAATTACTGTAGCTTTGTAGTATAGTCTGAAGTCAGGGAGCCTGATTCCTCCAGCTCCGTTTTTCGTTCTCAAGATTGCTTTGGCTATTCGGGGTCTTTTGTTTTTCCAAACAAATTTTGAAATTTTTTGTTCTAGTTCTGTGAAAAATGCCAGTGGTAGTTTGATAGGGATTGCATTGAATCTGTAGATTGCTTTGGGTAGTAGAGTCATTTTCACAATATTGATTCTTCCAATCCAGGAGCATGGTATATCTCTCCATCTATTTATATCATCTTTAATTTCTTTCATCAGTGTCTTATAATTTTCTGCATACAGGTCTTTTGTCTCCTTAGGTAGGTTTATTCCTAGATATTTTATTCTTTTTGTTGCAATGGTAAATGGGAGTGTTTTCTTGATTTCATTTTCAGATTTTTCATCATTAGTGTACAGGAATGCCAGAGATTTCTGTGCATTAATTTTGTATCCTGCTACTTTACCAAATTCATTGATTAGCTCTAGTAGTTTTTCGGTAGCATCTTTAGGATTCTCTATGTATAGTATCATGTCATCTGCAAACAGTGACAGCTTTACTTCTTCTTTTCCAATTTGGATTCCTTTTATTTCCTTTTCTTCTCTGATTGCTGTGGCTAAAACTTCCAAAACTAGGTTGAATAAGAGTGGTGAGAGTGGGCAGCCTTGTCTTGTTCCTGATCTTAGTGGAAATGGTTTCAGTTTTTCACCATTGAGGACAATGTTGGCTGTGGGTTTGTCATATATGGCCTTTATTATGTTGAGGAAAGTTCCCTCTATGCCTACTTTCTGCATGGTTTTTATCATAAATGGGTGTTGAATTTTGTCGAAAGCTTTCTCTGCATCTATTGAGATGATCATATGGTTTTTCTCCTTCAACTTGTTAATATGGTGTATCACATTGATTGATTTGCGTATATTGAAGAATCCTTGCATTCCTGGAATAAACCCCACTTGATCATGGTGTATGATCCTTTTAATGTGCTGTTGGATTCTGTTTGCTAGTATTTTGTTGAGGATTTTTGCATCTATGTTCATCAGTGATATTGGCCTGTAGTTTTCTTTCTTTGTGACATCCTTGCCTGGTTTTGGTATCAAGGTGATGGTGGCCTCGTAGAATGAGTTTGGGAGTGTTCCTTCCTCTGATATTGTTTGGAAGAGTTTGAGAAGGATGGGTGTTAGCTCTTCTCTAAATGCTTGATAGAATTCGCCTGTGAAGCCATCTGGTCCTGGGCTTTTGTTTGATGGAAGATTTTTAATCACAGTTTCAATTTCAGTGCTTGTGATTGGTCTATTCATATTTTCTATTTCTTCCTGAGTCAGTCTTGGTAGGTTGTGCATTTCTAAGAATTTGTCCATTTCTTCCAGGTTGTCCATTTTATTGGTATAGAGTTGCTTATAGTAATCTCTCATGATCTTTTGTATTTCTGCAGTGTCAGTTGTTACTTCTCCTTTTTCATTTCTAATTCTACTGATTTGAGTCTTCTCCCTTCTTTTCTTGATGAGTCTGGCTAATGGTTTGTCAATTTTGTTTATCTTCTCAAAGAACCAGCTTTTAGTTTGGTTGATCTTTGCTATCGTTTCCTTCATTTCTTTTTCATTTATTTCTGATCTGATCTTTATGATTTCTTTCCTTCTGCTAACTTTGGGGGTTTTTTGTTCTTCTTTCTCTAATTGCTTTAGGTGCAGGGTCAGGTTGTTTACTCGAAATGTTTCCTGTTTCTTAAGGTGGGATTGTATTGCTATAAACTTCCCCCTTAGAACTGCTTTTGCTGCGTCCCATAGGTTTTGGGTCGTCGTGTCTCCATTGTCATTTGTTTCTAAGTATTTCTTAATTTCCTCTTTGATTTCTTCAGTGATCACTTCATTATTGAGTAGTGTATTGTTTAGCCTCCATGTGTTTGTATTTTTTACAGATCTTTTCCTGTAATTGATGTCTAGTCTCATAGCATTGTGGTCGGAAAAGATACTTGATACAATTTCAATTTTCTTATATTTACCAAGGCTTGATTTGTGACCCAAGATATGATCTATCCTGGAGAATGTTCCATGAGCACTTGAGAAAAATGTGTATTCTGTTGTTTTTGGGTGGAATGTCCTATAAATATCAATTAAGTCCATCTTGTTTAATGTATCATTTAAAGCTTGTGTTTCCTTATTTATTTTCATTTTGGATGATCTGTCCATTGGTGAAAGTGGGGTGTTAAAGTCCCCTACTATGATTGTGTTACTGTCGATTTCCCCTTTTATGGCTGTTAGTATTTGCCTTATGTATTGAGGTGCTCCTATGTTGGGTGCATAAATATTTACAATTGTTATATCTTCTTCTTGGATCGATCCCTTTATCGTTATGTAGTGTCCTTCTTTGTCTCTTCTAATAGTCTTTATTTTAAAGTCTATTTTGTCTGATATAAGAATTGCTACTCCAGCTTTCTTTTGATTTCCATTTGCATGGAATATCTTTTTCCATCCCCTTACTTTCAATCTGTATGTGTCTCTAGGTCTGAAGTGGGTCTCTTGTAGACAGCATATATATGGGTCTTGTTTTTGTATCCATTCAGCCACTCTGTGTCTTTTGGTGGGAGCATTTAGTCCATTTACATTTAAGGTAATTATTGATATGTATGTTCCTATTCCCATTTCCTTAATGGCTTTGGGTTCGTTATTGTAGGTATAGTCCTTCTGTTGTGTTTCTTGCCTAGAGAAGTTCCTTTAGCATTTGTTGTAAAGCTGGTTTGGTGGTGCTGAACTCTCTCAGCTTTTGCTTGTCTGTAAAGGTTTTAATTTCTCCATCAAATCTGAATGAGATCCTTGCTGGGTAGAGTAATCTTGGTTGCAGGTTTCTCTCCTTCATCACTTTAATTATGTCCTGCCACTCCCTTCTGGCTTGTAGAGTTTCTGCTGAGAGATCAGCTGTTAACCTGATGGGGATTCCCTTGTGTGTTATTTGTTGTTTTTCCCTTGCTGCTTTTAATATGATTTCTTTGTGTTTAATTTTTGACAGTTTGATTAATATGTGTCTTGGCGTATTTCTTCTTGGATTTATTCTGTATGGGACTCTCTGTGCCTCCTGGACTTGATTAACTATTTCCTTTCCCATATTAGGGAAGTTTTCAACTATAATCTCTTCAAATATTTTCTCAGTCCCTTTCTTTTTCTCTTCTTCTTCTGGAACCCCTATAATTCGAATGTTGGTGCGTTTAATGTTGTCCCAGAGGTCTCTGAGACTGTCCTCTGTTCTTTTCATTCTTTTTTCTTTATTTTTCTCTGCATCAGTTATTTCCACTATTTTATCTTCCACCTCACTTATCCGTTCTTCTGCCTCAGTTATTCTGCTATTGATCCCATCTAGAGTATTTTTCATTTCATTTATTGTGTTTTTAATCGATGCTTGATTCATCTTTAGTTCTTCTAGGTCCTTGTTAACTGTTTCTTGCATATTGTCTATTCTATTTCCAAGATTTTGGATCTGGGAAATAGAATCTTGGATCAGCTTTACTATCATTATTCTGAATTCTTTTTCAGGTAGACTGCCTATTACGTCTTCATTTGTTAGGTCTGGTAGGTTTTTATCTTGCTCCTTCACCTGCTGTGTGTTTTTCTGCTTTCTCATTTTGCTTATGTTACTGTGTTTGGGGTCTCCTTTTTGCAGGCTGCAGATTCGTAGTTCCCGTTGTTTTTGGTGTCTGTCCCCCGTGGCTAAGGTTGTTTCAGTAGGTTGTGTAGGCTTCCTGGTGGGGGGGACTAATGCCTGTGTTCTGGTGGTTGAAGCTCGATCTTGTCTTTCTGGTGGACAGGTCCACGTCTGGTGGTGTGTTTTGGGGTGCCTGTGGCCTTATTATGTTTTTAGGTATCCTCTTTGCTAATGGGTGGGGTTGTGTTCCTGCCTTGCTAGTTGCTTGGCATAGGGTGACCAGCACTGTAGCTTGCTGGTCGTTGACTGAAGCTGGGTGCTGGTGTTGAGATGGAGATCCCTGGGAGATTTTCGCTGCTTGATATTATGTGGAGCTGGGAGGTCTCTTGTGGACCCGTGTCCTGAAGTTGGCTCTCCCACTTCAGAGGCACAGCACTAACTCCTGGCTGCAGCACCAAGAGCCTTTCATCCACCCGGCTCAGAATAACAGTGAGAAAAAGTAGAAAGAAATAATTAGTAGAAGAAAGAAAGAGAGATTGAAAGAAAGGAAGAAGGGAAGTAAGGAAGGAAGGAAGGAAGAAAGAAAGAAAGGAGGGAGGGAGGAAGAATGGAAAGAAAGGAAAGAAAGGAGGGAGGGAGGGAGGGAGGAATGAAAGCAAAAGGAAGAGTGAATGGAAGAAGAGAGGGAGGGAGGGAGGAAGGAAAGAAAGAAAGAAAGACAGGAGGGAGGGAGGGAGGGAGGAAGGAAAGAAAAAGAAAGTGGAAAGAAGAAGGGTGGGAGGGAGGGAGGGATGGAGGAAATAAAAAGAAAGAAGGAAAGGAGGAGCGGAGGGAGGGAGGGAGGAAGGGAAGGGAGGAAAAAAGAAAGAGCAGGTAAAGTAAAATAGAATAAAGTATGAAATATAGTAGCGTTATTAAAATTAAAAAGTAATTATTGAAAAAAAACACGGACCGAAAGAACCCTGGGACATATGGTGGAAGCAAAGCTATACAGAGAGAATCTTACACAGAAGATTACACATACACATTCACAAAAAGAGAGCAGGGGGAAAAATCAAAAATCTTGCTCTCCAAGTCCACCTCCTCGATTTGGGATAATTCGTTGTAAAAAGAGGAAAAGGGCGAAAAGTCTGAAATCTTGCTAAGTCCACCTCCTTAATTTGAGATAATTCGTTGTAAAAAGAGGGAAAAAAAGGGGGGGAAAGTCTTAAATCTTGTCCTCAAGGTCCACTTCCTCAATTTGGGATGATTCGCTGTCCATTCATGCACTCCACAGACGCAGGGCACATCAAATGGACCGTGGAGCTTTAATCCGCTGCCTCGGAGGCTGCACAGAGACATTTCCCTGTCTCTGCTCTCACAGCTCCCGGGTCTCAGCCTTGGACCTGGCCCCGCCTCTGTGCGTAGGTCGCCGGAGGGCGTCCGTTCTTTGCTCAGACAGGACGGGTTTAAAGGAGCCGCTGATTCGGGGGCTCTGGCTCACTCAGGCAGAGGGGAGGGAGGGGAATGCCCTCTCCTCGCGCACCAGGCAACAAAAGGGAAAAAAGTCTCTTGCCTCTCCGGTAGCTGCAGACCCTTTCCCCGGACTCCCTCCGGGCTAGCACTAACCCCTTCAGGCTCTCTTCCTGCCGCCAGCCCCAGACCTCTCCCTGCGCTCCGACTGAAAGCCGATACCCGAGCCTCAGCTCCCAGCCCCGCCCGCCCTGGCGGCCGAGCAGACAATCTCTCGGGCTGGTGTGTGCCTGAGGGCACCGATCCTCTGTGCCAAAATCTCTCTGCTTTGCCCTCCGCACCCCTGTTGCTGTGCTCTCCTCCGCTACTCCGAAGCTTTCCCCCTCCGCCACCTGCAGTCTCCGCCCTCGAAGGGGCTTGTAGTGTGTAGAAACCTTCCCTCCTTCACGGCTCCCTCCCACTGGTGCAGGTCCCGTCCATATCCTATTGTCTCTGTTTATTCTTTTTTTCTTTTGACCTACCCAGGTATGTGGGGAGTTTCTTGCCTTTTGGGGGGTCTGAGGTCTTCTGTCAGCGTTCAGTAGGTGTTCTGTTGGAGTTGTTCCACGTGTAGATGAATTTCTGATGTATCTGTGGGGAGGAAGGTGATCTCCGCGTCTTACTCTTCCGCCATCTTCCTCCGGCTCCCCTGTCTCACTACTTCTTGTTCGTGTTTTTAATTTAATTTTTTTTATTTTTTCTTACAGCAAATTTGATTACAATGTTTGGCTTGTTGTAGGTGTGGAAGATGTGGTTCTTTTACACATATACATATGTCTGTTCTTCCTGGGATCCTTTTCCCATGTACCTTATGACAGAATGTTGAGTAGTCTTCTCTTGGTATTCTGTAGGTCTTTGGTGATTATATATGTCACCTGTGTTTGTATATGTCTGTTAACCCCAATATCATAATGAAACCAACCCTCACACCTTTCCATTGGTGAACCATAAGTTTGTTTAATGAATCTGTGATTGCCCTTCTCCGTGGAAATATCTGTCCTGGTATCCATTTTTCGGTCACACCTATAAGAGATAAGATATCATATGTGTCTTTCACTTTCTTACTTACTTCAAGTCACGTGATTACCTCTAGACACATCTACAGTGCTGCAAATGGCATTGTGTCCTTTTATTCCTTGGCTTCTATTCTGCATTAGCGAGGTCCATTTTCAACAATGTGATTCCCTGAGGGCTGAGGATTAGCTGACCTGTGTAGCCTGACCCTGCCGGCCTGCCCTCCCCAGGTGTGCCTGGGATGAGGTCAATATAAACAGTGTTGCAGGCAGCAATAGCCACTAAAGCTGTGCCTGACTCCATATTCTCTGCCCCATCAGCAGTCTCGGTGCTGTGCTGGTGGGAGGAAGTGAGGGGCCACGGCTTTGTGGGTGGCCCGTTGTGAGTGGGTCTCTGCTGGACTTTCTGCAGGAGTTGCCAGGCTGCCACCAGTAAACAGGAGGATGTGTCACCCATACCTTCCGCTGGAATATCTCTCTGGACAAGGGTGAGGAAGGAAAAAAGCAGTGGGGGCCGGGACAGGAGGGGTATCTCAGGCAGGCAATGGAAAGCTTTCAGAAGAGCGCCCAGGGCCAGGACCATCATGGCTGGCCTGCAGGCACCAAGTTGGCCTGCGTGCTGTCACTGGTGTGGCTCCACGGCCCTTCCTCTAGGCTTTCAAGCCCTTGTACATATTCAGGTGTTTTACCTGGGAAGGGTGGGAAAAGTTCAACAGCAGCTGGCCTGGGGCTCAGCTCACGGTTACTCACAGATGCCTCGGCATGGCCCGCAGCTTTGCAATGAGAACGCTCCTTGCGTAGGAGTGGGCTGCTGCCTCTATGGGAGATGATTCCCCACCTCTGACCAATTTCAGAATTGTTTACCGCTGGAGCAAGTGCCCTGATAGGGTTTTCCTGTGTATAACTGGTGGGTTCAGGGTTTTTTTTTCTTTTTTGGTTCAAGTTAGATTTTATTCCTCTTTTATGTATTTATAGATATAAGCATGGAAATAATTCATTCATATAAATACATCTGTGTGAAGGGAAGAACTTTTTTCTGTTTTATTTTTAAATTTTATTTTTAAAAATTTTGAAATTTTATTTTCTTTATTTTTCTATACAGCAGTTTATGATTAGTTATGTATTTTATGCATATACATGTATACAGGTCAATCCCAATCTCCCAACTCATCCCACCACCACCACCCCATGGCTTCCCACACTTGGTGTCCATACCTGTGTTCTCTACCTCTGTGTCTCTATTTCTTCCCTGCAAACCAGTTCATCTGTACCATTTTTCTAGGTTCCACATATATGCATTAATATACAATATTTGTTTGTCTCTTTCTGACTTACTTCATTCTGTATGACAGTCTCTAGATCCATCGACGTCTCTACAAATGACCCAGTTTCATTCCTTCTTATGGCTGAGTAATATTCCATTTTATATATGTACCACATCTTTATCCATTCGTCTGTCTGTGGGTATTTAGGTTGCTTCCATTACCTGGCTATCGTAAATAGTGCTGAAATGACCATTGTGGTGAATGTTCCTTTTTGATTTATGGTTTTCTCTGGGTATATGCCCAGAAGTGGGATTGCTGGATCATATGGTAATTCTATTTCTAGTTTTTTTAAGGAAACTCCATACTGTTCTCCATCGTGACTGTATCAATTTACATTTCCACCACTAGTGGAAGACGGATCCTTTTGTGCACACCCTCCGCAGAATTCGTTGTTTGTAGATTTTCTGATGATGCCGATTCTAACAGGTGTGAGGTGATACCTCATTGTAGTTTTGATTTGCATTTCTCTAATAATTAGTGATGTTGAGCAGCTTTTCATGTGCGTCTTGGCCATCTCTGTGTCTTCTTTGAAGAAAGTCTCTTTAGATCTTCTGCCCATTTTTGTATTGGGTTGTTTGTTTTTTTAATATTAAGCTGCATGAGCTCTTTGTATATATTGGAGATTAAACCTTTGTCCATTGATTCGTTTGCAAATATTTTCGCCCATTCTGAGGGATGCTTTTTGCCATTCCCGATTTTTTAACAAAAAAAGAAAGAAAGAAAAAGATGTAGAACACTAATGTGTGTAAAATATGCCTTTTGAAACTGTCGTTTTGAAATATGGACGTCCTTTGAAATTTTTGGTCGATATATGAATCCAGGATTTGTTTTCAGGACAGGTGTCATTTACAGGCCTGCAATGATTTTGAATATCAACTGACCATTAGCGCTGGGATTAAAGCTGCTGTTGTGTGAAACGGCCACAGGGTGGCAGCAGTTCTCCCTTACCAAATCTGGTTACTGGGGCAACAGAGCCTCAATGGAAGTTGTGTTCTAGATTGGAATTTAGAATGGAATGTGCCAGGAGAAAGCCCCTCAAGTTTGTCTCACTACTTCTTGTTCGTGTTTTTAATTTAATTTTTTTATTTTTTCTTACAGCAAATTTGATTACAGTGTTAGGCTTGTTGTAGGTGTAGAAGATGTGGTTCTTTTACACATATACATATGTCTGTTCTTCCTGGGATCCTTTTCCCATGTACCTTATGACAGATTGTTGAGTAGTCTTCTCTTGGTATTCTGTAGGTCTTTGGTGATTATATATGTCACCTGTGTTTGTATATGTCTGTTAACCCCAATATCATAATGAAACCAACCCTCACACCTTTCCATTGGTGAACCATAAGTTTGTTTAATGAATCTGTGATTGCCCTTCTCCGTGGAAATATCTGTCCTGGTATCCATTTTTCGGTCACACCTATAAGAGATAAGATATCATATGTGTCTTTCACTTTCTTACTTACTTCAAGTCACGTGATTACCTCTAGACACATCTACAGTGTTGCAAATGGCATTGTGTCCTTTTATTCCTTGGCTTCTATTCTGCGTTAGCGAGGTCCATTTTCAACAATGTGATTCCCTGAGGGCTGAGGATTAGCTGACCTGTGTAGCCTGACCCTGCCGGCCTGCCCTCCCCAGGTGTGCCTGGGATGAGGTCAATATAAACAGTGTTGCAGGCAGCAATAGCCACTAAAGCTGTGCCTGACTCCATATTCTCTGCCCCATCAGCAGTCTCGGTGCTGTGCTGGTGGGAGGAAGTGAGGGGCCACGGCTTTGTGGGTGGCCCGTTGTGAGTGGGTCTCTGCTGGACTTTCTGCAGGAGTTGCCAGGCTGCCACCAGTAAACAGGAGGATGTGTCACCCATACCTTCCGCTGGAATATCTCTCTGGACAAGGGTGAGGAAGGAAAAAAGCAGTGGGGGCCGGGACAGGAGGGGTATCTCAGGCAGGCAATGGAAAGCTTTCAGAAGAGCGCCCAGGGCCAGGACCATCATGGCTGGCCTGCAGGCACCAAGTTGGCCTGCGTGCTGTCGCTGGTGTGGCTCCACGGCCCTTCCTCTAGGCTTTCAAGCCCTTGTACATATTCAGGTGTTTTACCTGGGAAGGGTGGGAAAAGTTCAACAGCAGCTGGCCTGGGGCTCAGCTCACGGTTACTCACAGATGCCACGGCATGGCCCGCAGCTTTGCAATGAGAACGCTCCTTGCGTAGGAGTGGGCTGCTGGCTCTATGGGAGATGATTCCCCACCTCTGACCAATTTCAGAATTGTTTACCGCTGGAGCAAGTGCCCTGATAGGGTTTTCCTGTGTATAACTGGTGGGTTCAGGGTTTTTTTTTCTTTTTTGGTTCAAGTTAGATTTTATTCCTCTTTTATGTATTTATAGATATAAGCATGGAAATAGTTCATTCATATAAATACATCTGTGTGAAGGGAAGAACTTTTTTCTGTTTTATTTTTAAATTTTATTTTTTAAAATTTTGAAATTTTATTTTCTTTATTTTTTTATACAGCAGGTTATTATTAGTTATGTATTTTATGCATATACATGTATACAGGTCAATCCCAATCTCCCAACTCATCCCACCACCACCACCCCATGGCTTCCCACACTTGGTGTCCATACTTGTGTTCTCTACCTCTGTGTCTCTATTTCTTCCCTGCAAACCAGTTCATCTGTACCATTTTTCTAGGTTCCACATATATGCATTAATATACAATATTTGTTTGTCTCTTTCTGACTTACTTCATTCTGTATGACAGTCTCTAAATCCATCGACGTCTCTACAAATGACCCAGTTTCATTCCTTCTTATGGCTGAGTAATATTCCATTTTATATATGTACCACATCTTTATCCATTCGTCTGTCTGTGGGTATTTAGGTTGCTTCCATTACCTGGCTATCGTAAATAGTGCTGAAATGACCATTGTGGTGAATGTGCCTTTTTGATTTATGGTTTTCTCTGGGTATATGCCCAGAAGTGGGATTGCTGGATCATATGGTAATTCTATTTCTAGTTTTTTTAAGGAAACTCCCTACTGATCTCCATCGTGACTGTATCAATTTACATTTCCACCACTAGTGGAAGAGGCATCCTTTTGTCCACACCCTCCCCAGAATTCGTTGTTTGTAGATTTTCTGATGATGCCGATTCTAACAGGTGTGAGGTGATACCTCATTGTAGTTTTGATTGGCATTTCTCTAATAATTAGTGATGTTGAGCAGCTTTTCATGTGCGTCTTGGCCATCTCTGTGTCTTCTTTGAAGAAACGTCTCTTTAGATCTTCTGCCCATTTTTGTATTGGGTTGTTTGTTTTTTTAATATTAAGCTGCATGAGCTCTTTGTATATATTGGAGATTAAACCTTTGTCCATTGATTCGTTTGCAAATATTTTCGCCCATTCTGAGGGATGCTTTTTGCCATTCCCGTTTTTTTAACAAAAAAAGAAAGAAAGAAAAAGAAGTAGAACACTAATGTGTGTAAAATATGCCTTTTGAAACTGTCGTTTTGAAATATGGACGTCCTTTGAAATTTTTGGTCGATATATGAATCCAGGATTTGTTTTCAGGACAGGTGTCATTTACAGGCCTGCAATGATTTTGAATATCAACTGACCATTAGCGCTGGGATTAAAGCTGCTGTTGTGTGAAACGGCCACAAGGTGGCAGCAGTTCTCCCTTACCAAATCTGGTTACTGGGGCAACAGAGCCTCAATGGAAGTTGTGTTCTAGATTGGAATTTAGAATGGAATGTGCCAGGAGAAAGCCCCTCAAGTTTGTCTCACTACTTCTTTTTTTTTTTTTTTTAATTTCTTTTTTTTTATTAGTTTCTGCTTTATAACAAAATGAATCAGTCATACACATACATCTGTTCCCACATCCCCTCCCTCATGCATCTCCCTCCCTCCCACCCTCCCCATCCCACCCCTCCAGGCGGTCACAAAGCACCGAGCTGATCTCCCTGTGCTCTGCGGCTGCTTCCCACTATCTATCTACCTTACATTTGGTAGTGTATATATGTCCATGCCTCTCTTTACCTTTGTCACAGCTTACCCTTCCCCTTCCCCATATCCTCAAGTCCATTCTCAAGTAGATCTGTGTCTTTATTCCCATTTTACCCCTAGGTTCTTCATGACATTTTTTTTTTAATTCCATATATATGTGTTAGCATACGGTATTTGTCTTTCTCTTTCTGACTTACTTCACTCTGTATGACAGACTCTAGGTCTATCCACCTCATTACAAATAGCTCAGTTTCGTTTCTTTTTATGGCTGAGTAATATTCCATTGTATATATGTGCCACATCTTCTTTATCCATTCATCCGATGATGGACACTTAGGTTGTTTCCAGCTCCGGACTATTGTGAATAGAGCTGCAATGAACATTTTGGTACATGTCTCTTTTTGAATTATGGTTTTCTCAGGGTATATGCCTAGTAGTGGGATTGCTGGGTCATATGGTAGTTCTATTTTTAGTTTTTGAAGGAACCTCCATACTGTTCTCCATAGTGGCTGTACCAATTCACATTCCCACCAGCAGTGCAAGAGTGTTCCCTTTTCTCCACACCCTCTCCAGCATTTATTGTTTCTAGATTTCTTGATGATGGCCATTCTGACTGGTGTGAGATGATATCTCATTGTAGTTTTGATTTGCATTTCTCTAATGATTAATGATGTTGAGCATTCTTTCATGTGTTTGTTGGCAGTCTGTATATCTTCTTTGGAGAAATGCCTATTTAAGTCTTCTGCCCATTTTTGGATTGGGTTGTTTGTTTTTTTGCTATTGAGCTGCATGAGCTGTTTATAAATTTTGGAGATTAATCCTTTGTCAGTTGCTTCATTTGCAAATATTTTCTCCCATTCTGATGGTTGTCTTTTGGTCTTGTTTATGGTTTCCTTTGCTGTGCAAAAGCTTTGAAGTTTCATTAGGTCCCATTTGTTTATCATTGTTTTTAGTTCCATTTCTCTAGGAGGTGGGTCCAAAAGGATCTTGCTGTGATTTATGTCATAGAGTGTTCTACCTATGTTTTCCTCTAAGAGTTTGATAGTTTCTGGCCTTACATTTAGGTCTTTAATCCATTTTGAGCTTATTTTTGTGTATGGTGTTAGGGAATGATCTAATCTCATACTTTTACATGTCCCTGTCCAGTTTTCCCAGCACCACTTATTGAAGAGGCTGTCCTTTCTCCACTGTACATTCCTGCCTCCTTTATCAAAGATAAGTTGGCCATATGTGCGTGGGTTTATCTCCGGGCTTTCTATCCTGATCCACTGATCTATCTTTCTGTTTTTATGCCAGTACCACACTGTCTTAATTACTGTAGCTTTGTAGTATAGTCTGAAGTCAGGGAGCCTGATTCCTCCAGCTCCGTTTTTCGTTCTCAAGATTGCTTTGGCTATTCGGGGTCTTTTGTTTTTCCAAACAAATTTTGAAATTTTTTGTTCTAGTTCTGTGAAAAATGCCAGTGGTAGTTTGATAGGGATTGCATTGAATCTGTAGATTGCTTTGGGTAGTAGAGTCATTTTCACAATATTGATTCTTCCAATCCAGGAGCATGGTATATCTCTCCATCTATTTATATCATCTTTAATTTCTTTCATCAGTGTCTTATAATTTTCTGCATACAGGTCTTTTGTCTCCTTAGGTAGGTTTATTCCTAGATATTTTATTCTTTTTGTTGCAATGGTAAATGGGAGTGTTTTCTTGATTTCATTTTCAGATTTTTCATCATTAGTGTACAGGAATGCCAGAGATTTCTGTGCATTAATTTTGTATCCTGCTACTTTACCAAATTCATTGATTAGCTCTAGTAGTTTTTCGGTAGCATCTTTAGGATTCTCTATGTATAGTATCATGTCATCTGCAAACAGTGACAGCTTTACTTCTTCTTTTCCAATTTGGATTCCTTTTATTTCCTTTTCTTCTCTGATTGCTGTGGCTAAAACTTCCAAAACTAGGTTGAATAAGAGTGGTGAGAGTGGGCAGCCTTGTCTTGTTCCTGATCTTAGTGGAAATGGTTTCAGTTTTTCACCATTGAGGACAATGTTGGCTGTGGGTTTGTCATATATGGCCTTTATTATGTTGAGGAAAGTTCCCTCTATGCCTACTTTCTGCATGGTTTTTATCATAAATGGGTGTTGAATTTTGTCGAAAGCTTTCTCTGCATCTATTGAGATGATCATATGGTTTTTCTCCTTCAACTTGTTAATATGGTGTATCACATTGATTGATTTGCGTATATTGAAGAATCCTTGCATTCCTGGAATAAACCCCACTTGATCATGGTGTATGATCCTTTTAATGTGCTGTTGGATTCTGTTTGCTAGTATTTTGTTGAGGATTTTTGCATCTATGTTCATCAGTGATATTGGCCTGTAGTTTTCTTTCTTTGTGACATCCTTGCCTGGTTTTGGTATCAAGGTGATGGTGGCCTCGTAGAATGAGTTTGGGAGTGTTCCTTCCTCTGATATTGTTTGGAAGAGTTTGAGAAGGATGGGTGTTAGCTCTTCTCTAAATGCTTGATAGAATTCGCCTGTGAAGCCATCTGGTCCTGGGCTTTTGTTTGATGGAAGATTTTTAATCACAGTTTCAATTTCAGTGCTTGTGATTGGTCTATTCATATTTTCTATTTCTTCCTGAGTCAGTCTTGGTAGGTTGTGCATTTCTAAGAATTTGTCCATTTCTTCCAGGTTGTCC
Source organism: Hyperoodon ampullatus (assembly GCF_949752795.1). Classification (NCBI taxonomy): domain Eukaryota; kingdom Metazoa; phylum Chordata; class Mammalia; order Artiodactyla; family Ziphiidae; genus Hyperoodon; species Hyperoodon ampullatus. The sequence continues at coordinate 1,034,259 of NW_027640834.1, read as the reverse complement.
ATTTTATTGGTATAGAGTTGCTTATAGTAATCTCTCATGATCTTTTGTATTTCTGCAGTGTCAGTTGTTACTTCTCCTTTTTCATTTCTAATTCTACTGATTTGAGTCTTCTCCCTTCTTTTCTTGATGAGTCTGGCTAATGGTTTGTCAATTTTGTTTATCTTCTCAAAGAACCAGCTTTTAGTTTGGTTGATCTTTGCTATCGTTTCCTTCATTTCTTTTTCATTTATTTCTGATCTGATCTTTATGATTTCTTTCCTTCTGCTAACTTTGGGGGTTTTTTGTTCTTCTTTCTCTAATTGCTTTAGGTGCAGGGTCAGGTTGTTTACTCGAAATGTTTCCTGTTTCTTAAGGTGGGATTGTATTGCTATAAACTTCCCCCTTAGAACTGCTTTTGCTGCGTCCCATAGGTTTTGGGTCGTCGTGTCTCCATTGTCATTTGTTTCTAAGTATTTCTTAATTTCCTCTTTGATTTCTTCAGTGATCACTTCATTATTGAGTAGTGTATTGTTTAGCCTCCATGTGTTTGTATTTTTTACAGATCTTTTCCTGTAATTGATGTCTAGTCTCATAGCATTGTGGTCGGAAAAGATACTTGATACAATTTCAATTTTCTTATATTTACCAAGGCTTGATTTGTGACCCAAGATATGATCTATCCTGGAGAATGTTCCATGAGCACTTGAGAAAAATGTGTATTCTGTTGTTTTTGGGTGGAATGTCCTATAAATATCAATTAAGTCCATCTTGTTTAATGTATCATTTAAAGCTTGTGTTTCCTTATTTATTTTCATTTTGGATGATCTGTCCATTGGTGAAAGTGGGGTGTTAAAGTCCCCTACTATGATTGTGTTACTGTCGATTTCCCCTTTTATGGCTGTTAGTATTTGCCTTATGTATTGAGGTGCTCCTATGTTGGGTGCATAAATATTTACAATTGTTATATCTTCTTCTTGGATCGATCCCTTTATCGTTATGTAGTGTCCTTCTTTGTCTCTTCTAATAGTCTTTATTTTAAAGTCTATTTTGTCTGATATAAGAATTGCTACTCCAGCTTTCTTTTGATTTCCATTTGCATGGAATATCTTTTTCCATCCCCTTACTTTCAATCTGTATGTGTCTCTAGGTCTGAAGTGGGTCTCTTGTAGACAGCATATATATGGGTCTTGTTTTTGTATCCATTCAGCCACTCTGTGTCTTTTGGTGGGAGCATTTAGTCCATTTACATTTAAGGTAATTATTGATATGTATGTTCCTATTCCCATTTCCTTAATGGCTTTGGGTTCGTTATTGTAGGTATAGTCCTTCTGTTGTGTTTCTTGCCTAGAGAAGTTCCTTTAGCATTTGTTGTAAAGCTGGTTTGGTGGTGCTGAACTCTCTCAGCTTTTGCTTGTCTGTAAAGGTTTTAATTTCTCCATCAAATCTGAATGAGATCCTTGCTGGGTAGAGTAATCTTGGTTGCAGGTTTCTCTCCTTCATCACTTTAATTATGTCCTGCCACTCCCTTCTGGCTTGTAGAGTTTCTGCTGAGAGATCAGCTGTTAACCTGATGGGGATTCCCTTGTGTGTTATTTGTTGTTTTTCCCTTGCTGCTTTTAATATGATTTCTTTGTGTTTAATTTTTGACAGTTTGATTAATATGTGTCTTGGCGTATTTCTTCTTGGATTTATTCTGTATGGGACTCTCTGTGCCTCCTGGACTTGATTAACTATTTCCTTTCCCATATTAGGGAAGTTTTCAACTATAATCTCTTCAAATATTTTCTCAGTCCCTTTCTTTTTCTCTTCTTCTTCTGGAACCCCTATAATTCGAATGTTGGTGCGTTTAATGTTGTCCCAGAGGTCTCTGAGACTGTCCTCTGTTCTTTTCATTCTTTTTTCTTTATTTTTCTCTGCATCAGTTATTTCCACTATTTTATCTTCCACCTCACTTATCCGTTCTTCTGCCTCAGTTATTCTGCTATTGATCCCATCTAGAGTATTTTTCATTTCATTTATTGTGTTTTTAATCGATGCTTGATTCATCTTTAGTTCTTCTAGGTCCTTGTTAACTGTTTCTTGCATATTGTCTATTCTATTTCCAAGATTTTGGATCTGGGAAATAGAATCTTGGATCAGCTTTACTATCATTATTCTGAATTCTTTTTCAGGTAGACTGCCTATTACGTCTTCATTTGTTAGGTCTGGTAGGTTTTTATCTTGCTCCTTCACCTGCTGTGTGTTTTTCTGCTTTCTCATTTTGCTTATGTTACTGTGTTTGGGGTCTCCTTTTTGCAGGCTGCAGATTCGTAGTTCCCGTTGTTTTTGGTGTCTGTCCCCCGTGGCTAAGGTTGTTTCAGTAGGTTGTGTAGGCTTCCTGGTGGGGGGGACTAATGCCTGTGTTCTGGTGGTTGAAGCTCGATCTTGTCTTTCTGGTGGACAGGTCCACGTCTGGTGGTGTGTTTTGGGGTGCCTGTGGCCTTATTATGTTTTTAGGTATCCTCTTTGCTAATGGGTGGGGTTGTGTTCCTGCCTTGCTAGTTGCTTGGCATAGGGTGACCAGCACTGTAGCTTGCTGGTCGTTGACTGAAGCTGGGTGCTGGTGTTGAGATGGAGATCCCTGGGAGATTTTCGCTGCTTGATATTATGTGGAGCTGGGAGGTCTCTTGTGGACCCGTGTCCTGAAGTTGGCTCTCCCACTTCAGAGGCACAGCACTAACTCCTGGCTGCAGCACCAAGAGCCTTTCATCCACCCAGCTCAGAATAACAGTGAGAAAAAGTAGAAAGAAATAATTAGTAGAAGAAAGAAAGAGAGATTGAAAGAAAGGAAGAAGGGAAGTAAGTAAGGAAGGAAGGAAGAAAGAAAGAAAGGAGGGAGGGAGGAAGAATGGAAAGAAAGGAAAGAAAGGAGGGAGGGAGGGAGGGAGGAATGAAAGCAAAAGGAAGAGTGAATGGAAGAAGAGAGGGAGGGAGGGAGGAAGGAAAGAAAGAAAGAAAGACAGGAGGGAGGGAGGGAGGGAGGAAGGAAAGAAAAAGAAAGTGGAAAGAAGAAGGGTGGGAGGGAGGGAGGGATGGAGGAAATAAAAAGAAAGAAGGAAAGGAGGAGCGGAGGGAGGGAGGGAGGAAGGGAAGGGAGGAAAAAAGAAAGAGCAGGTAAAGTAAAATAGAATAAAGTATGAAATATAGTAGCGTTATTAAAATTAAAAAGTAATTATTGAAAAAAAACACGGACCGAAAGAACCCTGGGACATATGGTGGAAGCAAAGCTATACAGAGAGAATCTTACACAGAAGATTACACATACACATTCACAAAAAGAGAGCAGGGGGAAAAATCAAAAATCTTGCTCTCCAAGTCCACCTCCTCGATTTGGGATAATTCGTTGTAAAAAGAGGAAAAGGGCGAAAAGTCTGAAATCTTGCTAAGTCCACCTCCTTAATTTGAGATAATTCGTTGTAAAAAGAGGGAAAAAAAGGGGGGGAAAGTCTTAAATCTTGTCCTCAAGGTCCACTTCCTCAATTTGGGATGATTCGCTGTCCATTCATGCACTCCACAGACGCAGGGCACATCAAATGGACCGTGGAGCTTTAATCCGCTGCCTCGGAGGCTGCACAGAGACATTTCCCTGTCTCTGCTCTCACAGCTCCCGGGTCTCAGCCTTGGACCTGGCCCCGCCTCTGTGCGTAGGTCGCCGGAGGGCGTCCGTTCTTTGCTCAGACAGGACGGGTTTAAAGGAGCCGCTGATTCGGGGGCTCTGGCTCACTCAGGCAGAGGGGAGGGAGGGGAATGCCCTCTCCTCGCGCACCAGGCAACAAAAGGGAAAAAAGTCTCTTGCCTCTCCGGTAGCTGCAGACCCTTTCCCCGGACTCCCTCCGGGCTAGCACTAACCCCTTCAGGCTCTCTTCCTGCCGCCAGCCCCAGACCTCTCCCTGCGCTCCGACTGAAAGCCGATACCCGAGCCTCAGCTCCCAGCCCCGCCCGCCCTGGCGGCCGAGCAGACAATCTCTCGGGCTGGTGTGTGCCTGAGGGCACCGATCCTCTGTGCCAAAATCTCTCTGCTTTGCCCTCCGCACCCCTGTTGCTGTGCTCTCCTCCGCTACTCCGAAGCTTTCCCCCTCCGCCACCTGCAGTCTCCGCCCTCGAAGGGGCTTGTAGTGTGTAGAAACCTTCCCTCCTTCACGGCTCCCTCCCACTGGTGCAGGTCCCGTCCATATCCTATTGTCTCTGTTTATTCTTTTTTTCTTTTGACCTACCCAGGTATGTGGGGAGTTTCTTGCCTTTTGGGGGGTCTGAGGTCTTCTGTCAGCGTTCAGTAGGTGTTCTGTTGGAGTTGTTCCACGTGTAGATGAATTTCTGATGTATCTGTGGGGAGGAAGGTGATCTCCGCGTCTTACTCTTCCGCCATCTTCCTCCGGCTCCCCTGTCTCACTACTTCTTGTTCGTGTTTTTAATTTAATTTTTTTTATTTTTTCTTACAGCAAATTTGATTACAATGTTTGGCTTGTTGTAGGTGTGGAAGATGTGGTTCTTTTACACATATACATATGTCTGTTCTTCCTGGGATCCTTTTCCCATGTACCTTATGACAGAATGTTGAGTAGTCTTCTCTTGGTATTCTGTAGGTCTTTGGTGATTATATATGTCACCTGTGTTTGTATATGTCTGTTAACCCCAATATCATAATGAAACCAACCCTCACACCTTTCCATTGGTGAACCATAAGTTTGTTTAATGAATCTGTGATTGCCCTTCTCCGTGGAAATATCTGTCCTGGTATCCATTTTTCGGTCACACCTATAAGAGATAAGATATCATATGTGTCTTTCACTTTCTTACTTACTTCAAGTCACGTGATTACCTCTAGACACATCTACAGTGCTGCAAATGGCATTGTGTCCTTTTATTCCTTGGCTTCTATTCTGCGTTAGCGAGGTCCATTTTCAACAATGTGATTCCCTGAGGGCTGAGGATTAGCTGACCTGTGTAGCCTGACCCTGCCGGCCTGCCCTCCCCAGGTGTGCCTGGGATGAGGTCAATATAAACAGTGTTGCAGGCAGCAATAGCCACTAAAGCTGTGCCTGACTCCATATTCTCTGCCCCATCAGCAGTCTCGGTGCTGTGCTGGTGGGAGGAAGTGAGGGGCCACGGCTTTGTGGGTGGCCCGTTGTGAGTGGGTCTCTGCTGGACTTTCTGCAGGAGTTGCCAGGCTGCCACCAGTAAACAGGAGGATGTGTCACCCATACCTTCTGCTGGAATATCTCTCTGGACAAGGGTGAGGAAGGAAAAAAGCAGTGGGTGCCGGGACAGGAGGGGTATCTCAGGCAGGCAATGGAAAGCTTTCAGAAGAGCGCCCAGGGCCAGGACCATCATGGCTGGCCTGCAGGCACCAAGTTGGCCTGCGTGCTGTCACTGGTGTGGCTCCACGGCCCTTCCTCTAGGCTTTCAAGCCCTTGTACATATTCAGGTGTTTTACCTGGGAAGGGTGGGAAAAGTTCAACAGCAGCTGGCCTGGGGCTCAGCTCACGGTTACTCACAGATGCCTCGGCATGGCCCGCAGCTTTGCAATGAGAACGCTCCTTGCGTAGGAGTGGGCTGCTGGCTCTATGGGAGATGATTCCCCACCTCTGACCAATTTCAGAATTGTTTACCGCTGGAGCAAGTGCCCTGATAGGGTTTTCCTGTGTATAACTGGTGGGTTCAGGGTTTTTTTTTTCTTTTTTGGTTCAAGTTAGATTTTATTCCTCTTTTATGTATTTATAGATATAAGCATGGAAATAATTCATTCATATAAATACATCTGTGTGAAGGGAAGAACTTTTTTCTGTTTTATTTTTAAATTTTATTTTTTAAAATTTTGAAATTTTATTTTCTTTATTTTTCTATACAGCAGTTTATGATTAGTTATGTATTTTATGCATATACATGTATACAGGTCAATCCCAATCTCCCAACTCATCCCACCACCACCACCCCATGGCTTCCCACACTTGGTGTCCATACCTGTGTTCTCTACCTCTGTGTCTCTATTTCTTCCCTGCAAACCAGTTCATCTGTACCATTTTTCTAGGTTCCACATATATGCATTAATATACAATATTTGTTTGTCTCTTTCTGACTTACTTCATTCTGTATGACAGTCTCTAGATCCATCGACGTCTCTACAAATGACCCAGTTTCATTCCTTCTTATGGCTGAGTAATATTCCATTTTATATATGTACCAAATCTTTATCCATTCGTCTGTCTGTGGGTATTTAGGTTGCTTCCATTACCTGGCTATCGTAAATAGTGCTGAAATGACCATTGTGGTGAATGTGCCTTTTTGATTTATGGTTTTCTCTGGGTATATGCCCAGAAGTGGGATTGCTGGATCATATGGTAATTCTATTTCTAGTTTTTTTAAGGAAACTCCATACTGTTCTCCATCGTGACTGTATCAATTTACATTTCCACCACTAGTGGAAGACGGATCCTTTTGTGCACACCCTCCGCAGAATTCGTTGTTTGTAGATTTTCTGATGATGCCGATTCTAACAGGTGTGAGGTGATACCTCATTGTAGTTTTGATTTGCATTTCTCTAATAATTAGTGATGTTGAGCAGCTTTTCATGTGCCTCTTGGCCATCTCTGTGTCTTCTTTGAAGAAACGTCTCTTTAGATCTTCTGCCCATTTTTGTATTGGGTTGTTTGTTTTTTTAATATTAAGCTGCATGAGCTCTTTGTATATATTGGAGATTAAACCTTTGTCCATTGATTCGTTTGCAAATATTTTCGCCCATTCTGAGGGATGCTTTTTGCCATTCCCGTTTTTTTAACAAAAAAAGAAAGAAAGAAAAAGAAGTAGAACACTAATGTGTGTAAAATATGCCTTTTGAAACTGTCGTTTTGAAATATGGACGTCCTTTGAAATTTTTGGTCGATATATGAATCCAGGATTTGTTTTCAGGACAGGTGTCATTTACAGGCCTGCAATGATTTTGAATATCAACTGACCATTAGCGCTGGGATTAAAGCTGCTGTTGTGTGAAACGGCCACAGGGTGGCAGCAGTTCTCCCTTACCAAATCTGCTTACTGGGGCAACAGAGCCTCAATGGAAGTTGTGTTCTAGATTGGAATTTAGAATGGAATGTGCCAGGAGAAAGCCCCTCAAGTTTGTCTCACTACTTCTTGTTCGTGTTTTTAATTTAATTTTTTTATTTTTTCTTACAGCAAATTTGATTACAATGTTTGGCTTGTTGTAGGTGTGGAAGATGTGGTTCTTTTACACATATACATATGTCTGTTCTTCCTGGGATCCTTTTCCCATGTACCTTATGACAGAATGTTGAGTAGTCTTCTCTTGGTATTCTGTAGGTCTTTGGTGATTATATATGTCACCTGTGTTTGTATATGTCTGTTAACCCCAATATCATAATGAAACCAACCCTCACACCTTTCCATTGGTGAACCATAAGTTTGTTTAATGAATCTGTGATTGCCCTTCTCCGTGGAAATATCTGTCCTGGTATCCATTTTTCGGTCACACCTATAAGAGATAAGATATCATATGTGTCTTTCACTTTCTTACTTACTTCAAGTCACGTGATTACCTCTAGACACATCTACAGTGCTGCAAATGGCATTGTGTCCTTTTATTCCTTGGCTTCTATTCTGCGTTAGCGAGGTCCATTTTCAACAATGTGATTCCCTGAGGGCTGAGGATTAGCTGACCTGTGTAGCCTGACCCTGCCGGCCTGCCCTCCCCAGGTGTGCCTGGGATGAGGTCAATATAAACAGTGTTGCAGGCAGCAATAGCCACTAAAGCTGTGCCTGACTCCATATTCTCTGCCCCATCAGCAGTCTCGGTGCTGTGCTGGTGGGAGGAAGTGAGGGGCCACGGCTTTGTGGGTGGCCCGTTGTGAGTGGGTCTCTGCTGGACTTTCTGCAGGAGTTGCCAGGCTGCCACCAGTAAACAGGAGGATGTGTCACCCATACCTTCCGCTGGAATATCTCTCTGGACAAGGGTGAGGAAGGAAAAAAGCAGTGGGGGCCGGGACAGGAGGGGTATCTCAGGCAGGCAATGGAAAGCTTTCAGAAGAGCGCCCAGGGCCAGGACCATCATGGCTGGCCTGCAGGCACCAAGTTGGCCTGCGTGCTGTCGCTGGTGTGGCTCCACGGCCCTTCCTCTAGGCTTTCAAGCCCTTGTACATATTCAGGTGTTTTACCTGGGAAGGGTGGGAAAAGTTCAACAGCAGCTGGCCTGGGGCTCAGCTCACGGTTACTCACAGATGCCTCGGCATGGCCCGCAGCTTTGCAATGAGAACGCTCCTTGCGTAGGAGTGGGCTGCTGGCTCTATGGGAGATGATTCCCCACCTCTGACCAATTTCAGAGTTGTTTACCGCTGGAGCAAGTGCCCTGATAGGGTTTTCCTGTGTATAACTGGTGGGTTCAGGGTTTTTTTTTCTTTTTTGGTTCAAGTTAGATTTTATTCCTCTTTTATGTATTTATAGATATAAGCATGGAAATAATTCATTCATATAAATACATCTGTGTGAAGGGAAGAACTTTTTTCTGTTTTATTTTTAAATTTTATTTTTTAAAATTTTGAAATTTTATTTTCTTTATTTTTTTATACAGCAGTTTATGATTAGTTACGTATTTTATGCATATACATGTATACAGGTCAATCCCAATCTCCCAACTCATCCCACCACCACCACCCCATGGCTTCCCACACTTGGTGTCCATACCTGTGTCCTCTACCTCTGTGTCTCTATTTCTTCCCTGCAAACCAGTTCATCTGTACCATTTTTCTAGGTTCCACATATATGCATTAATATACAATATTTGTTTGTCTCTTTCTGACTTACTTCATTCTGTATGACAGTCTCTAAATCCATCGACGTCTCTACAAATGACCCAGTTTCATTCCTTCTTATGGCTGAGTAATATTCCATTTTATATATGTACCAAATCTTTATCCATTCGTCTGTCTGTGGGTATTTAGGTTGCTTCCATTACCTGGCTATCGTAAATAGTGCTGAAATGACCATTGTGGTGAATGTACCTTTTTGATTTATGGTTTTCTCTGGGTATATGCCCAGAAGTGGGATTGCTGGATCATATGGTAATTCTATTTCTAGTTTTTTTAAGGAAACTCCATACTGTTCTCCATCGTGACTGTATCAATTTACATTTCCACCACTAGTGGAAGACGGATCCTTTTGTGCACACCCTCCGCAGAATTCGTTGTTTGTAGATTTTCTGATGATGCCGATTCTAACAGGTGTGAGGTGATACCTCATTGTAGTTTTGATTTGCATTTCTCTAATAATTAGTGATGTTGAGCAGCTTTTCATGTGCGTCTTGGCCATCTCTGTGTCTTCTTTGAAGAAACGTCTCTTTAGATCTTCTGCCCATTTTTGTATTGGGTTGTTTGTTTTTTTAATATTAAGCTGCATGAGCTCTCTGTATATATTGGAGATTAAACCTTTGTCCATTGATTCGTTTGCAAATATTTTCGCCCATTCTGAGGGATGCTTTTTGCCATTCCCGTTTTTTTAACAAAAAAAGAAAGAAAGAAAAAGAAGTAGAACACTAATGTGTGTAAAATATGCCTTTTGAAACTGTCGTTTTGAAATATGGACGTCCTTCGAAATTTTTGGTCGATATATGAATCCAGGATTTGTTTTCAGGACAGGTGTCATTTACAGGCCTGCAATGATTTTGAATATCAACTGACCTTTAGCGCTGGGATTAAAGCTGCTGTTGTGTGAAACGGCCGCAGGGTGGCAGCAGTTCTCCCTTACCAAATCTGGTTACTGGGGCAACAGAGCCTCAATGGAAGTTGTGTTCTAGATTGGAATTTAGAATGGAATGTGCCAGGAGAAAGCCCCTCAAGTTTGTCTCACTACTTCTTGTTCGTGTTTTTAATTTAATTTTTTTTTATTTTTTCTTACAGCAAATTTGATTACAATGTTTGGCTTGTTGTAGGTGTGGAAGATGTGGTTCTTTTACACATATACATATGTCTGTTCTTCCTGGGATCCTTTTCCCATGTACCTTATGACAGAATGTTGAGTAGTCTTCTCTTGGTATTCTGTAGGTCTTTGGTGATTATATATGTCACCTGTGTTTGTATATGTCTTTTAACCCCAATATCATAATGAAACCAACCCTCACACCTTTCCATTGGTGAACCATAAGTTTGTTTAATGAATCTGTGATTGCCCTTCTCCGTGGAAATATCTGTCCTGGTATCCATTTTTCGGTCACACCTATAAGAGATAAGATATCATATGTGTCTTTCACTTTCTTACTTACTTCAAGTCACGTGATTACCTCTAGACACATCTACAGTGCTGCAAATGGCATTGTGTCCTTTTATTCCTTGGCTTCTATTCTGCGTTAGCGAGGTCCATTTTCAACAATGTGATTCCCTGAGGGCTGAGGATTAGCTGACCTGTGTAGCCTGACCCTGCCGGCCTGCCCTCCCCAGGTGTGCCTGGGATGAGGTCAATATAAACAGTGTTGCAGGCAGCAATAGCCACTAAAGCTGTGCCTGACTCCATATTCTCTGCCCCATCAGCAGTCTCGGTGCTGTGCTGGTGGGAGGAAGTGAGGGGCCACGGCTTTGTGGGTGGCCCGTTGTGAGTGGGTCTCTGCTGGACTTTCTGCAGGAGTTGCCAGGCTGCCACCAGTAAACAGGAGGATGTGTCACCCATACCTTCCGCTGGAATATCTCTCTGGACAAGGGTGAGGAAGGAAAAAAGCAGTGGGGGCCGGGACAGGAGGGGTATCTCAGGCAGGCAATGGAAAGCTTTCAGAAGAGCGCCCAGGGCCAGGACCATCATGGCTGGCCTGCAGGCACCAAGTTGGCCTGCGTGCTGTCGCTGGTGTGGCTCCACGGCCCTTCCTCTAGGCTTTCAAGCCCTTGTACATATTCAGGTGTTTTACCTGGGAAGGGTGGGAAAAGTTCAACAGCAGCTGGCCTGGGGCTCAGCTCACGGTTACTCACAGATGCCTCGGCATGGCCCGCAGCTTTGCAATGAGAACGCTCCTTGCGTAGGAGTGGGCTGCTGGCTCTATGGGAGATGATTCCCCACCTCTGACCAATTTCAGAATTGTTTACCGCTGGAGCAAGTGCCCTGATAGGGTTTTCCTGTGTATAACTGGTGGGTTCAGGGTTTTTTTTTCTTTTTTGGTTCAAGTTAGATTTTATTCCTCTTTTATGTATTTATAGATATAAGCATGGAAATAATTCATTCATATAAATACATCTGTGTGAAGGGAAGAACTTTTTTCTGTTTTATTTTTAAATTTTATTTTTTAAAATTTTGAAATTTTATTTTCTTTATTTTTTTATACAGCAGTTTATGATTAGTTACGTATTTTATGCATATACATGTATACAGGTCAATCCCAATCTCCCAACTCATCCCACCACCACCACCCCATGGCTTCCCACACTTGGTGTCCATACCTGTGTCCTCTACCTCTGTGTCTCTATTTCTTCCCTGCAAACCAGTTCATCTGTACCATTTTTCTAGGTTCCACATATATGCATTAATATACAATATTTGTTTGTCTCTTTCTGACTTACTTCATTCTGTATGACAGTCTCTAAATCCATCGACGTCTCTACAAATGACCCAGTTTCATTCCTTCTTATGGCTGAGTAATATTCCATTTTATATATGTACCAAATCTTTATCCATTCGTCTGTCTGTGGGTATTTAGGTTGCTTCCATTACCTGGCTATCGTAAATAGTGCTGAAATGACCATTGTGGTGAATGTGCCTTTTTGATTTATGGTTTTCTCTGGGTATATGCACAGAAGTGGGATTGCTGGATCATATGGTAATTCTATTTCTAGTTTTTTAAGGAAACTCCATACTGTTCTCCATCGTGACTGTATCAATTTACATTTCCACCACTAGTGGAAGACGGATCCTTTTGTGCACACCCTCCGCAGAATTCGTTGTTTGTAGATTTTCTGATGATGCCGATTCTAACAGGTGTGAGGTGATACCTCATTGTAGTTTTGATTTGCATTTCTCTAATAATTAGTGATGTTGAGCAGCTTTTCATGTGCGTCTTGGCCATCTCTGTGTCTTCTTTGAAGAAACGTCTCTTTAGATCTTCTGCCCATTTTTGTATTGGGTTGTTTGTTTTTTTAATATTAAGCTGCATGAGCTCTCTGTATATATTGGAGATTAAACCTTTGTCCATTGATTCGTTTGCAAATATTTTCGCCCATTCTGAGGGATGCTTTTTGCCATTCCCGTTTTTTTAACAAAAAAAGAAAGAAAGAAAAAGAAGTAGAACACTAATGTGTGTAAAATATGCCTTTTGAAACTGTCGTTTTGAAATATGGACGTCCTTCGAAATTTTTGGTCGATATATGAATCCAGGATTTGTTTTCAGGACAGGTGTCATTTACAGGCCTGCAATGATTTTGAATATCAACTGACCTTTAGCGCTGGGATTAAAGCTGCTGTTGTGTGAAACGGCCGCAGGGTGGCAGCAGTTCTCCCTTACCAAATCTGGTTACTGGGGCAACAGAGCCTCAATGGAAGTTGTGTTCTAGATTGGAATTTAGAATGGAATGTGCCAGGAGAAAGCCCCTCAAGTTTGTCTCACTACTTCTTGTTCGTGTTTTTAATTTAAGTTTTTTTATTTTTTCTTACAGCAAATTTGATTACAATGTTTGGCTTGTTGTAGGTGTGGAAGATGTGGTTCTTTTACACATATACATATGTCTGTTCTTCCTGGGATCCTTTTCCCATGTACCTTATGACAGAATGTTGAGTAGTCTTCTCTTGGTATTCTGTAGGTCTTTGGTGATTATATATGTCACCTGTGTTTGTATATGTCTGTTAACCCCAATATCATAGTGAAACCAACCCTCACACCTTTCCATTGGTGAACCATAAGTTTGTTTAATGAATCTGTGATTGCCCTTCTCCATGGAAATATCTGTCCGGGTATCCATTTTTCGGTCACACCTATAAGAGATAAGATATCATATGTGTCTTTCACTTTCTTACTTACTTCAAGTCACGTGATTACCTCTAGACACATCTACAGTGCTGCAAATGGCATTGTGTCCTTTTATTCCTTGGCTTCTATTCTGCGATAGCGAGGTCCATTTTCAACAATGTGATTCCCTGAGGGCTGAGGATTAGCTGACCTGTGTAGCCTGACCCTGCCGGCCTGCCCTCCCCAGGTGTGCCTGGGATGAGGTCAATATAAACAGTGTTGCAGGCAGCAATAGCCACTAAAGCTGTGCCTGACTCCATATTCTCTGCCCCATCAGCAGTCTCGGTGCTGTGCTGGTGGGAGGAAGTGAGGGGCCACGGCTTTGTGGGTGGCCCGTTGTGAGTGGGTCTCTGCTGGACTTTCTGCAGGAGTTGCCAGGCTGCCACCAGTAAACAGGAGGATGTGTCACCCATACCTTCCGCTGGAATATCTCTCTGGACAAGGGTGAGGAAGGAAAAAAGCAGTGGGTGCCGGGACAGGAGGGGTATCTCAGGCAGGCAATGGAAAGCTTTCAGAAGAGCGTCCAGGGCCAGGACCATCATGGCTGGCCTGCAGGCACCAAGTTGGCCTGCGTGCTGTCGCTGGTGTGGCTCCACGGCCCTTCCTCTAGGCTTTCAAGCCCTTGTACATATTCAGGTGTTTTACCTGGGAAGGGTGGGAAAAGTTCAACAGCAGCTGGCCTGGGGCTCAGCTCACGGTTACTCACAGATGCCTCGGCATGGCCCGCAGCTTTGCAATGAGAACGCTCCTTGCATAGGAGTGGGCTGCTGGCTCTATGGGAGATGATTCCCCACCTCTGACCAATTTCAGAATTGTTTACCGCTGGAGCAAGTGCCCTGATAGGGTTTTCCTGTGTATAACTGGTGGGTTCAGGGTTTTTTTTTCTTTTTTGGTTCAAGTTAGATTTTATTCCTCTTTTATGTATTTATAGATATAAGCATGGAAATAATTCATTCATATAAATACATCTGTGTGAAGGGAAGAACTTTTTTCTGTTTTATTTTTAAATTTTATTTTTTAAAATTTTGAAATTTTATTTTCTTTATTTTTTTATACAGCAGGTTATGATTAGTTATGTATTTTCTGCATATACATGTATACAGGTCAATCCCAATCTCCCAACTCATCCCACCACCACCACCCCATGGCTTCCCACACTTGGTGTCCATACTTGTGTTCTCTACCTCTGTGTCTATTTCTTCCCTGCAAACCAGTTCATCTGTACCATTTTTCTAGGTTCCACATATATGCATTAATATACAATATTTGTTTGTCTCTTTCTGACTTACTTCATTCTGTATGACAGTCTCTAAATCCATCGACGTCTCTACAAATGACCCAGTTTCATTCCTTCTTATGGCTGAGTAATATTCCATTTTATATATGTACCACATCTTTATCCATTCGTCTGTCTGTGGGTATTTAGGTTGCTTCCATTACCTGGCTATCGTAAATAGTGCTGAAATGACCATTGTGGTGAATGTGCCTTTTTGATTTATGGTTTTCTCTGGGTATATGCCCAGAAGTGGGATTGCTGGATCATATGGTAATTCTATTTCTAGTTTTTTTAAGGAAACTCCATACTGTTCTCCATCGTGACTGTATCAATTTACATTTCCACCACTAGTGGAAGAGGCATCCTTTTGTCCACACCCTCCCCAGAATTCGTTGTTTGTAGATTTTCTGATGATGCCGATTCTAACAGGTGTGAGGTGATACCTCATTGTAGTTTTGATTTGCATTTCTCTAATAATTAGTGATGTTGAGCAGCTTTTCATGTGCGTCTTGGCCATCTCTGTGTCTTCTTTGAAGAAACGTCTCTTTAGATCTTCTGCCCATTTTTGTATTGGGTTGTTTGTTTTTTTAATATTAAGCTGCATGAGCTCTTTTATATATTGGACATTAAACCTTTGTCCATTGATTCGTTTGCAAATATTTTCGCCCATTCTGAGGGATGCTTTTTGCCATTCCCGTTTTTTTAACAAAAAAAGAAAGAAAGAAAAAGAAGTAGAACACTAATGTGTGTAAAATATGCCTTTTGAAACTGTCGTTTTGAAATATGGACGTCCTTTGAAATTTTTGGTCGCTATATGAATCCAGGATTTGTTTTCAGGACAGGTGTCATTTACAGGCCTGCAATGATTTTGAATATCAACTGACCATTAGCGCTGGGATTAAAGCTGCTGTTGTGTGAAACGGCCACAAGGTGGCAGCAGTTCTCCCTTACCAAATCTGGTTACTGGGGCAACAGAGCCTCAATGGAAGTCGTGTTCTAGATTGGAATTTAGAATGGAATGTGCCAGGAGAAAGCCCCTCAAGTTTGTCTCACTACTTCTTGTTCGTGTTTTTAATTTAATGTTTTATTTTTTCTTACAGCAAATTTGATTACAATGTTTGTCTTGTTGTAGGTGTGGAAGATGTGGTTCTTTTACACATATACATATGTCTGTTCTTCCTGGGATCCTTTTCCCATGTACCTTATGACAGAATGTTGAGTAGTCTTCTCTTGGTATTCTGTAGGTCTTTGGTGATTATATATGTCACCTGTGTTTGTATATGTCTGTTAACCCCAATATCATAATGAAACCAACCCTCACACCTTTCCATTGGTGAACCATAAGTTTGTTTAATGAATCTGTGATTGCCCTTCTCCGTGGAAATATCTGTCCTGGTATCCAATTTTCGGTCACACCTATAAGAGATAAGATATCATATGTGTCTTTCACTTTCTTACTTACTTCAAGTCACGTGATTACCTCTAGACACATCTACGGTGCTGCAAATGGCATTGTGTTCTTTTATTCCTTGGCTTCTATTCTGCGTTAGCGAGGTCCCTTTTCAACAATGTGATTCCCTGAGGGCTGAGGATTAGCTGACCTGTGTAGCCTGACCCTGCCGGCCTGCCCTCCCCAGGTGTGCCTGGGATGAGGTCAATATAAACAGTGTTGCAGGCAGCAATAGCCACTAAAGCTGTGCCTGACTCCATATTCTCTGCCCCATCAGCAGTCTCGGTGCTGTGCTGGTGGGAGGAAGTGAGGGGCCATGGCTTTGTGGGTGGCCCGTTGTGAGTGGGTCTCTGCTGGACTTTCTGCAGGAGTTGCCAGGCTGCCACCAGTAAACAGGAGGATGTGTCACCCATACCTTCCGCTGGAATATCTCTCTGGACAAGGGTGAGGAAGGAAAAAAGCAGTGGGGGCCGGGACAGGAGGGGTATCTCAGGCAGGCAATGGAAAGCTTTCAGAAGAGCGCCCAGGGCCAGGACCATCATGGCTGGCCTGCAGGCACCAAGTTGGCCTGCGTGCTGTCGCTGGTGTGGCTCCACGGCCCTTCCTCTAGGCTTTCAAGCCCTTGTACATATTCAGGTGTTTTACCTGGGAAGGGTGGGAAAAGTTCAACAGCAGCTGGCCTGGGGCTCAGCTCACGGTTACTCACAGATGCCACGGCATGGCCCGCAGCTTTGCAATGAGAACGCTCCTTGCGTAGGAGTGGGCTGCTGGCTCTATGGGAGATGATTCCCCACCTCTGACCAATTTCAGAATTGTTTACCGCTGGAGCAAGTGCCCTGATAGGGTTTTCCTGTGTATAACTGGTGGGTTCAGGGTTTTTTTTTCTTTTTTGGTTCAAGTTAGATTTTATTCCTCTTTTATGTATTTATAGATATAAGCATGGAAATAATTCATTCATATAAATACATCTGTGTGAAGGGAAGAACTTTTTTCTGTTTTATTTTTAAATTTTATTTTTTTAAATTTTGAAATTTTATTTTCTTTATTTTTTTATACAGCAGGTTATGATTAGTTATGTATTTTATGCATATACATGTATACAGGTCAATCCCAATCTCCCAACTCATCCCACCACCACCACCCCATGGCTTCCCACACTTGGTGTCCATACTTGTGTTCTCTACCTCTGTGTCTCTATTTCTTCCCTGCAAACCAGTTCATCTGTACCATTTTTCTAGGTTCCACATATATGCATTAATATACAATATTTGTTTGTCTCTTTCTGACTTACTTCATTCTGTATGACAGTCTCTAGATCCATCGACGTCTCTACAAATGACCCAGTTTCATTCCTTCTTATGGCTGAGTAATATTCCATTTTATATATGTACCACATCTTTATCCATTCGTCTGTCTGTGGGTATTTAGGTTGCTTCCATTACCTGGCTATTGTAAATAGTGCTGAAATGACCATTGTGGTGAATGTGCCTTTTTGATTTATGGTTTTCTCTTGGTATATGCCCAGAAATGGGATTGCTGGATCATATGGTAATTCTATTTCTGGTTTTTTTAAGGAAACTCCATACTGTTCTCCATCGTGACTGTATCAATTTACATTTCCACCACTAGTGGAAGAGGGATCCTTTTGTCCACACCCTCCCCAGAATTCGTTGTTTGTAGATTTTCTGATGATGACGATTCTAACAGGTGTGAGGTGATACCTCATTGTAGTTTTGATTTGCATTTCTCTAATAATTAGTGATGTTGAGCAGCTTTTCATGTGCGTCTTGGCCATCTCTGTGTCTTCTTTGAAGAAACGTCTCTTTAGATCTTCTGCCCATTTTTGTATTGGGTTGTTTGTTTTTTTAATATTAAGCTGCATGAGCTCTTTGTATATATTGGAGATTAAACCTTTGTCCATTGATTCGTTTGCAAATATTTTCGCCCATTCTGAGGGATGCTTTTTGCCATTCCCGTTTTTTAACAAAAAAAGAAAGAAAGAAAAAGAAGTAGAACACTAATGTGTGTAAAATATGCCTTTTGAAACTGTCGTTTTGAAATATGGACGTCCTTTGAAATTTTTGGTCGATATATGAATCCAGGATTTGTTTTCAGGACAGGTGTCATTTACAGGCCTGCAATGATTTTGAATATCAACTGACCATTAGCGCTGGGATTAAAGCTGCTGTTGTGTGAAACGGCCACAAGGTGGCAGCAGTTCTCCCTTACCAAATCTGGTTACTGGGGCAACAGAGCCTCAATGGAAGTTGTGTTCTAGATTGGAATTTAGAATGGAATGTGCCAGGAGAAAGCCCCTCAAGTTTGTCTCACTACTTCTTGTTCGTGTTTTTAATTTAATTTTTTTTTATTTTTTCTTACAGCAAATGTGATTACAATGTTTGGCTTGTTGTAGTTGTGGAAGATGTGGTTCTTTTACACATATACATATGTCTGTTCTTCCTGGGATCCTTTTCCCATGTACCTTATGACAGAATGTTGAGTAGTCTTCTCTTGGTATTCTGTAGGTCTTTGGTGATTATATATGTCACCTGTGTTTGTATATGTCTGTTAACCCCAATATCATAATGAAACCAACCCTCACACCTTTCCATTGGTGAACCATAAGTTTGTTTAATGAATCTGTGATTGCCCTTCTCCATGGAAATATCTGTCCGGGTATCCATTTTTCGGTCACACCTATAAGAGATAAGATATCATATGTGTCTTTCACTTTCTTACTTACTTCAAGTCACGTGATTACCTCTAGACACATCTACAGTGCTGCAAATGGCATTGTGTCCTTTTATTCCTTGGCTTCTATTCTGCGATAGCGAGGTCCATTTTCAACAATGTGATTCCCTGAGGGCTGAGGATTAGCTGACCTGTGTAGCCTGACCCTGCCGGCCTGCCCTCCCCAGGTGTGCCTGGGATGAGGTCAATATAAACAGTGTTGCAGGCAGCAATAGCCACTAAAGCTGTGCCTGACTCCATATTCTCTGCCCCATCAGCAGTCTCGGTGCTGTGCTGGTGGGAGGAAGTGAGGGGCCACGGCTTTGTGGGTGGCCCGTTGTGAGTGGGTCTCTGCTGGACTTTCTGCAGGAGTTGCCAGGCTGCCACCAGTAAACAGGAGGATGTGTCACCCATACCTTCTGCTGGAATATCTCTCTGGACAAGGGTGAGGAAGGAAAAAAGCAGTGGGTGCCGGGACAGGAGGGGTATCTCAGGCAGGCAATGGAAAGCTTTCAGAAGAGCGTCCAGGGCCAGGACCATCATGGCTGGCCTGCAGGCACCAAGTTGGCCTGCGTGCTGTCGCTGGTGTGGCTCCACGGCCCTTCCTCTAGGCTTTCAAGCCCTTGTACATATTCAGGTGTTTTACCTGGGAAGGGTGGGAAAAGTTCAACAGCAGCTGGCCTGGGGCTCAGCTCACGGTTACTCACAGATGCCTCGGCATGGCCCGCAGCTTTGCAATGAGAACGCTCCTTGCGTAGGAGTGGGCTGCTGGCTCTATGGGAGATGATTCCCCACCTCTGACCAATTTCAGAATTGTTTACCGCTGGAGCAAGTGCCCTGATAGGGTTTTCCTGTGTATAACTGGTGGGTTCAGGGTTTTTTTTTCTTTTTTGGTTCAAGTTAGATTTTATTCCTCTTTTATGTATTTATAGATATAAGCATGGAAATAATTCATTCATATAAATACATCTGTGTGAAGGGAAGAACTTTTTTCTGTTTTATTTTTAAATTTTATTTTTTTTAATTTTGAAATTTTATTTTCTTTATTTTTTTATACAGCAGGTTATGATTAGTTATGTATTTTCTGCATATACATGTATACAGGTCAATCCCAATCTCCCAACTCATCCCACCACCACCACCCCATGGCTTCCCACACTTGGTGTCCATACTTGTGTTCTCTACCTCTGTGTCTATTTCTTCCCTACAAACCAGTTCATCTGTACCATTTTTCTAGGTTCCACATATATGCATTAATATACAATATTTGTTTGTCTCTTTCTGACTTACTTCATTCTGTATGACAGTCTCTAGATCCATCGACGTCTCTACAAATGACCCAGTTTCATTCCTTCTTATGGCTGAGTAATATTCCATTTTATATATGTACCACATCTTTATCCATTCGTCTGTCTGTGGGTATTTAGGTTGCTTCCATTACCTGGCTATCGTAAATAGTGCTGAAATGACCATTGTGGTGAATGTGCCTTTTTGATTTATGGTTTTCTCTGGGTATATGCCCAGAAGTGGGATTGCTGGATCATATGGTAATTCTATTTCTAGTTTTTTTAAGGAAACTCCATACTGTTCTCCATCGTGACTGTATCAATTTACATTTCCACCACTAGTGGAAGAGGCATCCTTTTGTCCACACCCTCCCCAGAATTCGTTGTTTGTAGATTTTCTGATGATGCCGATTCTAACAGGTGTGAGGTGATACCTCATTGTAGTTTTGATTTGCATTTCTCTAATAATTAGTGATGTTGAGCAGCTTTTCATGTGCGTCTTGGCCATCTCTGTGTCTTCTTTGAAGAAACGTCTCTTTAGATCTTCTGCCCATTTTTGTATTGGGTTGTTTGTTTTTTTAATATTAAGCTGCATGAGCTCTTTTATATATTGGACATTAAACCTTTGTCCATTGATTCGTTTGCAAATATTTTCGCCCATTCTGAGGGATGCTTTTTGCCATTCCCGTTTTTTTAACAAAAAAAGAAAGAAAGAAAAAGAAGTAGAACACTAATGTGTGTAAAATATGCCTTTTGAAACTGTCGTTTTGAAATATGGACGTCCTTTGAAATTTTTGGTCGCTATATGAATCCAGGATTTGTTTTCAGGACAGGTGTCATTTACAGGCCTGCAATGATTTTGAATATCAACTGACCATTAGCGCTGGGATTAAAGCTGCTGTTGTGTGAAACGGCCACAAGGTGGCAGCAGTTCTCCCTTACCAAATCTGGTTACTGGGGCAACAGAGCCTCAATGGAAGTCGTGTTCTAGATTGGAATTTAGAATGGAATGTGCCAGGAGAAAGCCCCTCAAGTTTGTCTCACTACTTCTTGTTCGTGTTTTTAATTTAATTTTTTATTTTTTCTTACAGCAAATTTGATTACAATGTTTGGCTTGTTGTAGGTGTGGAAGATGTGGTTCTTTTACACATATACATATGTCTGTTCTTCCTGGGATCCTTTTCCCATGTACCTTATGACAGAATGTTGAGTAGTCTTCTCTTGGTATTCTGTAGGTCTTTGGTGATTATATATGTCACCTGTGTTTGTATATGTCTGTTAACCCCAATATCATAATGAAACCAACCCTCACACCTTTCCATTGGTGAACCATAAGTTTGTTTAATGAATCTGTGATTGCCCTTCTCCGTGGAAATATCTGTCCTGGTATCCAATTTTCGGTCACACCTATAAGAGATAAGATATCATATGTGTCTTTCACTTTCTTACTTACTTCAAGTCACGTGATTACCTCTAGACACATCTACGGTGCTGCAAATGGCATTGTGTTCTTTTATTCCTTGGCTTCTATTCTGCGTTAGCGAGGTCCCTTTTCAACAATGTGATTCCCTGAGGGCTGAGGATTAGCTGACCTGTGTAGCCTGACCCTGCCGGCCTGCCCTCCCCAGGTGTGCCTGGGATGAGGTCAATATAAACAGTGTTGCAGGCAGCAATAGCCACTAAAGCTGTGCCTGACTCCATATTCTCTGCCCCATCAGCAGTCTCGGTGCTGTGCTGGTGGGAGGAAGTGAGGGGCCATGGCTTTGTGTGTGGCCCGTTGTGAGTGGGTCTCTGCTGGACTTTCTGCAGGAGTTGCCAGGCTGCCACCAGTAAACAGGAGGATGTGTCACCCATACCTTCCGCTGGAATATCTCTCTGGACAAGGGTGAGGAAGGAAAAAAGCAGTGGGGGCCGGGACAGGAGGGGTATCTCAGGCAGGCAATGGAAAGCTTTCAGAAGAGCGCCCAGGGCCAGGACCATCATGGCTGGCCTGCAGGCACCAAGTTGGCCTGCGTGCTGTCGCTGGTGTGGCTCCACGGCCCTTCCTCTAGGCTTTCAAGCCCTTGTACATATTCAGGTGTTTTACCTGGGAAGGGTGGGAAAAGTTCAACAGCAGCTGGCCTGGGGCCCAGCTCACGGTTACTCACAGATGCCACGGCATGGCCCGCAGCTTTGCAATGAGAACGCTCCTTGCGTAGGAGTGGGCTGCTGGCTCTATGGGAGATGATTCCCCACCTCTGACCAATTTCAGAATTGTTTACCGCTGGAGCAAGTGCCCTGATAGGGTTTTCCTGTGTATAACTGGTGGGTTCAGGGTTTTTTTTTCTTTTTTGGTTCAAGTTAGATTTTATTCCTCTTTTATGTATTTATAGATATAAGCATGGAAATAATTCATTCATATAAATACATCTGTGTGAAGGGAAGAACTTTTTTCTGTTTTATTTTTAAATTTTATTTTTTTAAATTTTGAAATTTTATTTTCTTTATTTTTTTATACAGCAGGTTATGATTAGTTATGTATTTTATGCATATACATGTATACAGGTCAATCCCAATCTCCCAACTCATCCCACCACCACCACCCCATGGCTTCCCACACTTGGTGTCCATACTTGTGTTCTCTACCTCTGTGTCTCTATTTCTTCCCTGCAAACCAGTTCATCTGTACCATTTTTCTAGGTTCCACATATATGCATTAATATACAATATTTGTTTTTCTCTTTCTGACTTACTTCATTCTGTATGACAGTCTCTAGATCCATCGACGTCTCTACAAATGACCCAGTTTCATTCCTTCTTATGGCTGAGTAATATTCCATTTTATATATGTACCACATCTTTATCCATTCGTCTGTCTGTGGGTATTTAGGTTGCTTCCATTACCTGGCTATTGTAAATAGTGCTGAAATGACCATTGTGGTGAATGTGCCTTTTTGATTTATGGTTTTCTCTTGGTATATGCCCAGAAATGGGATTGCTGGATCATATGGTAATTCTATTTCTGGTTTTTTTAAGGAAACTCCATACTGTTCTCCATCGTGACTGTATCAATTTACATTTCCACCACTAGTGGAAGAGGGATCCTTTTGTCCACACCCTCCCCAGAATTCGTTGTTTGTAGATTTTCTGATGATGACGATTCTAACAGGTGTGAGGTGATACCTCATTGTAGTTTTGATTTGCATTTATCTAATAATTAGTGATGTTGAGCAGCTTTTCATGTGCGTCTTGGCCATCTCTGTGTCTTCTTTGAAGAAACGTCTCTTTAGATCTTCTGCCCATTTTTGTATTGGGTTGTTTGTTTTTTTAATATTAAGCTGCATGAGCTCTTTGTATATATTGGAGATTAAACCTTTGTCCATTGATTCGTTTGCAAATATTTTCGCCCATTCTGAGGGATGCTTTTTGCCATTCCCGTTTTTTTAACAAAAAAAGAAAGAAAGAAAAAGAAGTAGAACACTAATGTGTGTAAAATATGCCTTTTGAAACTGTCGTTTTGAAATATGGACGTCCTTTGAAATTTTTGGTCGATATATGAATCCAGGATTTGTTTTCAGGACAGGTGTCATTTACAGGCCTGCAATGATTTTGAATATCAACTGACCATTAGCGCTGGGATTAAAGCTGCTGTTGTGTGAAACGGCCACAAGGTGGCAGCAGTTCTCCCTTACCAAATCTGGTTACTGGGGCAACAGAGCCTCAATGGAAGTTGTGTTCTAGATTGGAATTTAGAATGGAATGTGCCAGGAGAAAGCCCCTCAAGTTTGTCTCACTACTTCTTGTTCGTGTTTTTAATTTAATTTTTTTTTATTTTTTCTTACAGCAAATTTGATTACAATGTTTGGCTTGTTGTAGGTGTGGAAGATGTGGTTCTTTTACACATATACATATGTCTGTTCTTCCTGGGATCCTTTTCCCATGTACCTTATGACAGAATGTTGAGTAGTCTTCTCTTGGTATTCTGTAGGTCTTTGGTGATTATATATGTCACCTGTGTTTGTATATGTCTGTTAACCCCAATATCATAATGAAACCAACCCTCACACCTTTCCATTGGTGAACCATAAGTTTGTTTAATGAATCTGTGATTGCCCTTCTCCATGGAAATATCTGTCCGGGTATCCATTTTTCGGTCACACCTATAAGAGATAAGATATCATATGTGTCTTTCACTTTCTTACTTACTTCAAGTCACGTGATTACCTCTAGACACATCTACAGTGCTGCAAATGGCATTGTGTCCTTTTATTCCTTGGCTTCTATTCTGCGATAGCGAGGTCCATTTTCAACAATGTGATTCCCTGAGGGCTGAGGATTAGCTGACCTGTGTAGCCTGACCCTGCCGGCCTGCCCTCCCCAGGTGTGCCTGGGATGAGGTCAATATAAACAGTGTTGCAGGCAGCAATAGCCACTAAAGCTGTGCCTGACTCCATATTCTCTGCCCCATCAGCAGTCTCGGTGCTGTGCTGGTGGGAGGAAGTGAGGGGCCACGGCTTTGTGGGTGGCCCGTTGTGAGTGGGTCTCTGCTGGACTTTCTGCAGGAGTTGCCAGGCTGCCACCAGTAAACAGGAGGATGTGTCACCCATACCTTCCGCTGGAATATCTCTCTGGACAAGGGTGAGGAAGGAAAAAAGCAGTGGGGGCCGGGACAGGAGGGGTATCTCAGGCAGGCAATGGAAAGCTTTCAGAAGAGCGCCCAGGGCCAGGACCATCATGGCTGGCCTGCAGGCACCAAGTTGGCCTGCGTGCTGTCGCTGGTGTGGCTCCACGGCCCTTCCTCTAGGCTTTCAAGCCCTTGTACATATTCAGGTGTTTTACCTGGGAAGGGTGGGAAAAGTTCAACAGCAGCTGGCCTGGGGCTCAGCTCACGGTTACTCACAGATGCCTCGGCATGGCCCGCAGCTTTGCAATGAGAACGCTCCTTGCGTAGGAGTGGGCTGCTGGCTCTATGGGAGATGATTCCCCACCTCTGACCAATTTCAGAATTGTTTACCGCTGGAACAAGTGCCCTGATAGGGTTTTCCTGTGTATAACTGGTGGGTTCAGGGTTTTTTTTTCTTTTTTGGTTCAAGTTAGATTTTATTCCTCTTTTATGTATTTATAGATATAAGCATGGAAATAATTCATTCATATAAATACATCTGTGTGAAGGGAAGAACTTTTTTCTGTTTTATTTTTAAATTTTATTTTTTAAAATTTTGAAATTTTATTTTCTTTATTTTTTTATACAGCAGTTTATGATTAGTTACGTATTTTATGCATATACATGTATACAGGTCAATCCCAATCTCCCAACTCATCCCACCACCACCACCCCATGGCTTCCCACACTTGGTGTCCATACCTGTGTCCTCTACCTCTGTGTCTCTATTTCTTCCCTGCAAACCAGTTCATCTGTACCATTTTTCTAGGTTCCACATATATGCATTAATATACAATATTTGTTTGTCTCTTTCTGACTTACTTCATTCTTTATGACAGTCTCTAAATCCATCGACGTCTCTACAAATGACCCAGTTTCATTCCTTCTTATGGCTGTGTAATATTCCATTTTATATATGTACCAAATCTTTATCCATTCGTCTGTCTGTGGGTATTTAGGTTGCTTCCATTACCTGGCTATCGTAAATAGTGCTGAAATGACCATTGTGGTGAATGTGCCTTTTTGATTTATGGTTTTCTCTGGGTATATGCCCAGAAGTGGGATTGCTGGATCATATGGTAATTCTATTTCTAGTTTTTTTAAGGAAACTCCATACTATTCTCCATCGTGACTGTATCAATTTACATTTCCACCACTAGTGGAAGACGGATCCTTTTGTCCACACCCTCCGCAGAATTCGTTGTTTGTAGATTTTCTGATGATGCCGATTCTAACAGGTGTGAGGTGATACCTCATTGTAGTTTTGATTTGCATTTCTCTAATAATTAGTGATGTTGAGCAGCTTTTCATGTGCGTCTTGGCCATCTCTGTGTCTTCTTTGAAGAAACGTCTCTTTAGATCTTCTGCCCATTTTTGTATTGGGTTGTTTGTTTTTTTAATATTAAGCTGCATGAGCTCTCTGTATATATTGGAGATTAAACCTTTGTCCATTGATTCGTTTGCAAATATTTTCGCCCATTCTGAGGGATGCTTTTTGCCATTCCCGTTTTTTTAACAAAAAAAGAAAGAAAGAAAAAGAAGTAGAACACTAATGTGTGTAAAATATGCCTTTTGAAACTGTCGTTTTGAAATATGGACGTCCTTCGAAATTTTTGGTCGATATATGAATCCAGGATTTGTTTTCAGGACAGGTGTCATTTACAGGCCTGCAATGATTTTGAATATCATCTGACCTTTAGCGCTGGGATTAAAGCTGCTGTTGTGTGAAACGGCCGCAGGGTGGCAGCAGTTCTCCCTTACCAAATCTGGTTACTGGGGCAACAGAGCCTCAATGGAAGTCGTGTTCTAGATTGGAATTTAGAATGGAATGTGCCAGGAGAAAGCCCCTCAAGTTTGTCTCACTACTTCTTGTTCGTGTTTTTAATTTAATTTTTTTATTTTTTCTTACAGCAAATTTGATTACAATGTTTGGCTTGTTGTAGGTGTGGAAGATGTGGTTCTTTTACACATATACATATGTCTGTTCTTCCTGGGATCCTTTTCCCATGTACCTTATGACAGAATGTTGAGTAGTCTTCTCTTGGTATTCTGTAGGTCTTTGGTGATTATATATGTCACCTGTGTTTGTATATGTCTGTTAACCCCAATATCATAATGAAACCAACCCTCACACCTTTCCATTGGTGAACCATAAGTTTGTTTAATGAATCTGTGATTGCCCTTCTCCATGGAAATATCTGTCCGGGTATCCATTTTTCGGTCACACCTATAAGAGATAAGATATCATATGTGTCTTTCACTTTCTTACTTACTTCAAGTCACGTGATTACCTCTAGACACATCTACAGTGCTGCAAATGGCATTGTGTCCTTTTATTCCTTGGCTTCTATTCTGCGATAGCGAGGTCCATTTTCAACAATGTGATTCCCTGAGGGCTGAGGATTAGCTGACCTGTGTAGCCTGACCCTGCCGGCCTGCCCTCCCCAGGTGTGCCTGGGATGAGGTCAATATAAACAGTGTTGCAGGCAGCAATAGCCACTAAAGCTGTGCCTGACTCCATATTCTCTGCCCCATCAGCAGTCTCGGTGCTGTGCTGGTGGGAGGAAGTGAGGGGCCACGGCTTTGTGGGTGGCCCGTTGTGAGTGGGTCTCTGCTGGACTTTCTGCAGGAGTTGCCAGGCTGCCACCAGTAAACAGGAGGATGTGTCACCCATACCTTCCGCTGGAATATCTCTCTGGACAAGGGTGAGGAAGGAAAAAAGCAGTGGGTGCCGGGACAGGAGGGGTATCTCAGGCAGGCAATGGAAAGCTTTCAGAAGAGCGTCCAGGGCCAGGACCATCATGGCTGGCCTGCAGGCACCAAGTTGGCCTGCGTGCTGTCGCTGGTGTGGCTCCACGGCCCTTCCTCTAGGCTTTCAAGCCCTTGTACATATTCAGGTGTTTTACCTGGGAAGGGTGGGAAAAGTTCAACAGCAGCTGGCCTGGGGCTCAGCTCACGGTTACTCACAGATGCCTCGGCATGGCCCGCAGCTTTGCAATGAGAACGCTCCTTGCATAGGAGTGGGCTGCTGGCTCTATGGGAGATGATTCCCCACCTCTGACCAATTTCAGAATTGTTTACCGCTGGAGCAAGTGCCCTGATAGGGTTTTCCTGTGTATAACTGGTGGGTTCAGGGTTTTTTTTTCTTTTTTGGTTCAAGTTAGATTTTATTCCTCTTTTATGTATTTATAGATATAAGCATGGAAATAATTCATTCATATAAATACATCTGTGTGAAGGGAAGAACTTTTTTCTGTTTTATTTTTAAATTTTATTTTTTAAAATTTTGAAATTTTATTTTCTTTATTTTTTTATACAGCAGGTTATGATTAGTTATGTATTTTCTGCATATACATGTATACAGGTCAATCCCAATCTCCCAACTCATCCCACCACCACCACCCCATGGCTTCCCACACTTGGTGTCCATACTTGTGTTCTCTACCTCTGTGTCTCTATTTCTTCCCTGCAAACCAGTTCATCTGTACCATTTTTCTAGGTTCCACATATATGCATTAATATACAATATTTGTTTGTCTCTTTCTGACTTACTTCATTCTGTATGACAGTCTCTAAATACATCGACGTCTCTACAAATGACCCAGTTTCATTCCTTCTTATGGCTGAGTAATATTCCATTTTATATATGTACCACATCTTTATCCATTCGTCTGTCTGTGGGTATTTAGGTTGCTTCCATTACCTGGCTATCGTAAATAGTGCTGAAATGACCATTGTGGAGAATGTGCCTTTTTGATTTATGGTTTTCTCTGGGTATATGCCCAGAAGTGGGATTGCTGGATCATATGGTAGTTCTATTTCTAGTTTTTTTAAGGAAACTCCCTACTGTTCTCCATCGTGACTGTATCAATTTACATTTCCACCACTAGTGGAAGAGGCATCCTTTTGTCCACACCCTCCCCAGAATTCGTTGTTTGTAGATTTTCTGATGATGCCGATTCTAACAGGTGTGAGGTGATACCTCATTGTAGTTTTGATTGGCATTTCTCTAATAATTAGTGATGTTGAGCAGCTTTTCATGTGCGTCTTGGCCATCTCTGTGTCTTCTTTGAAGAAACGTCTCTTTAGATCTTCTGCCCATTTTTGTATTGGGTTGTTTGTTTTTTTAATATTAAGCTGCATGAGCTCTTTGTATATATTGGAGATTAAACCTTTGTCCATTGATTCGTTTGCAAATATTTTTGCCCATTCTGAGGGATGCTTTTTGCCATTCCCGTTTTTTTAACAAAAAAAGAAAGAAAGAAAAAGAAGTAGAACACTAATGTGTGTAAAATATGCCTTTTGAAACTGTCGTTTTGAAATATGGACGTCCTTTGAAATTTTTGGTCGATATATGAATCCAGGATTTGTTTTCAGGACAGGTGTCATTTACAGGCCTGCAATGATTTTGAATATCAACTGACCATTAGCGCTGGGATTAAAGCTGCTGTTGTGTGAAACGGCCACAAGGTGGCAGCAGTTCTCCCTTACCAAATCTGGTTACTGGGGCAACAGAGCCTCAATGGAAGTTGTGTTCTAGATTGGAATTTAGAATGGAATGTGCCAGGAGAAAGCCCCTCAAGTTTGTCTCACTACTTCTTGTTCGTGTTTTTAATTTAATTTTTTTTTATTTTTTCTTACAGCAAATTTGATTACAATGTTTGGCTTGTTGTAGGTGTGGAAGATGTGGTTCTTTTACACATATACATATGTCTGTTCTTCCTGGGATCCTTTTCCCATGTACCTTATGACAGAATGTTGAGTAGTCTTCTCTTGGTATTCTGTAGGTCTTTGGTGATTATATATGTCACCTGTGTTTGTATATGTCTTTTAACCCCAATATCATAATGAAACCAACCCTCACACCTTTCCATTGGTGAACCATAAGTTTGTTTAATGAATCTGTGATTGCCCTTCTCCGTGGAAATATCTGTCCTGGTATCCATTTTTCGGTCACACCTATAAGAGATAAGATATCATATGTGTCTTTCACTTTCTTACTTACTTCAAGTCACGTGATTACCTCTAGACACATCTACAGTGCTGCAAATGGCATTGTGTCCTTTTATTCCTTGGCTTCTATTCTGCGTTAGCGAGGTCCATTTTCAACAATGTGATTCCCTGAGGGCTGAGGATTAGCTGACCTGTGTAGCCTGACCCTGCCGGCCTGCCCTCCCCAGGTGTGCCTGGGATGAGGTCAATATAAACAGTGTTGCAGGCAGCAATAGCCACTAAAGCTGTGCCTGACTCCATATTCTCTGCCCCATCAGCAGTCTCGGTGCTGTGCTGGTGGGAGGAAGTGAGGGGCCACGGCTTTGTGGGTGGCCCGTTGTGAGTGGGTCTCTGCTGGACTTTCTGCAGGAGTTGCCAGGCTGCCACCAGTAAACAGGAGGATGTGTCACCCATACCTTCCGCTGGAATATCTCTCTGGACAAGGGTGAGGAAGGAAAAAAGCAGTGGGGGCCGGGACAGGAGGGGTATCTCAGGCAGGCAATGGAAAGCTTTCAGAAGAGCGCCCAGGGCCAGGACCATCATGGCTGGCCTGCAGGCACCAAGTTGGCCTGCGTGCTGTCGCTGGTGTGGCTCCACGGCCCTTCCTCTAGGCTTTCAAGCCCTTGTACATATTCAGGTGTTTTACCTGGGAAGGGTGGGAAAAGTTCAACAGCAGCTGGCCTGGGGCTCAGCTCACGGTTACTCACAGATGCCTCGGCATGGCCCGCAGCTTTGCAATGAGAACGCTCCTTGCGTAGGAGTGGGCTGCTGGCTCTATGGGAGATGATTCCCCACCTCTGACCAATTTCAGAGTTGTTTACCGCTGGAGCAAGTGCCCTGATAGGGTTTTCCTGTGTATAACTGGTGGGTTCAGGGTTTTTTTTTCTTTTTTGGTTCAAGTTAGATTTTATTCCTCTTTTATGTATTTATAGATATAAGCATGGAAATAATTCATTCATATAAATACATCTGTGTGAAGGGAAGAACTTTTTTCTGTTTTATTTTTAAATTTTATTTTTTAAAATTTTGAAATTTTATTTTCTTTATTTTTTTATACAGCAGTTTATGATTAGTTACGTATTTTATGCATATACATGTATACAGGTCAATCCCAATCTCCCAACTCATCCCACCACCACCACCCCATGGCTTCCCACACTTGGTGTCCATACCTGTGTCCTCTACCTCTGTGTCTCTATTTCTTCCCTGCAAACCAGTTCATCTGTACCATTTTTCTAGGTTCCACATATATGCATTAATATACAATATTTGTTTGTCTCTTTCTGACTTACTTCATTCTGTATGACAGTCTCTAAATCCATCGACGTCTCTACAAATGACCCAGTTTCATTCCTTCTTATGGCTGAGTAATATTCCATTTTATATATGTACCAAATCTTTATCCATTCGTCTGTCTGTGGGTATTTAGGTTGCTTCCATTACCTGGCTATCGTAAATAGTGCTGAAATGACCATTGTGGTGAATGTGCCTTTTTGATTTATGGTTTTCTCTGGGTATATGCCCAGAAGTGGGATTGCTGGATCATATGGTAATTCTATTTCTAGTTTTTTTAAGGAAACTCCATACTGTTCTCCATCGTGACTGTATCAATTTACATTTCCACCACTAGTGGAAGACGGATCCTTTTGTGCACACCCTCCGCAGAATTCGTTGTTTGTAGATTTTCTGATGATGCCGATTCTAACAGGTGTGAGGTGATACCTCATTGTAGTTTTGATTGGCATTTCTCTAATAATTAGTGATGTTGAGCAGCTTTTCATGTGCGTCTTGGCCATCTCTGTGTCTTCTTTGAAGAAACGTCTCTTTAGATCTTCTGCCCATTTTTGTATTGGGTTGTTTGTTTTTTTAATATTAAGCTGCATGAGCTCTCTGTATATATTGGAGATTAAACCTTTGTCCATTGATTCGTTTGCAAATATTTTCGCCCATTCTGAGGGATGCTTTTTGCCATTCCCGTTTTTTTAACAAAAAAAGAAAGAAAGAAAAAGAAGTAGAACACTAATGTGTGTAAAATATGCCTTTTGAAACTGTCGTTTTGAAATATGGACGTCCTTCGAAATTTTTGGTCGATATATGAATCCAGGATTTGTTTTCAGGACAGGTGTCATTTACAGGCCTGCAATGATTTTGAATATCAACTGACCTTTAGCGCTGGGATTAAAGCTGCTGTTGTGTGAAACGGCCGCAGGGTGGCAGCAGTTCTCCCTTAACAAATCTGGTTACTGGGGCAACAGAGCCTCAATGGAAGTTGTGTTCTAGATTGGAATTTAGAATGGAATGTGCCAGGAGAAAGCCCCTCAAGTTTGTCTCACTACTTCTTGTTCGTGTTTTTAATTTAATTTTTTTTTATTTTTTCTTACAGCAAATTTGATTACAATGTTTGGCTTGTTGTAGGTGTGGAAGATGTGGTTCTTTTACACATATACATATGTCTGTTCTTCCTGGGATCCTTTTCCCATGTACCTTATGACAGAATGTTGAGTAGTCTTCTCTTGGTATTCTGTAGGTCTTTGGTGATTATATATGTCACCTGTGTTTGTATATGTCTTTTAACCCCAATATCATAATGAAACCAACCCTCACACCTTTCCATTGGTGAACCATAAGTTTGTTTAATGAATCTGTGATTGCCCTTCTCCGTGGAAATATCTGTCCTGGTATCCATTTTTCGGTCACACCTATAAGAGATAAGATATCATATGTGTCTTTCACTTTCTTACTTACTTCAAGTCACGTGATTACCTCTAGACACATCTACAGTGCTGCAAATGGCATTGTGTCCTTTTATTCCTTGGCTTCTATTCTGCGTTAGCGAGGTCCATTTTCAACAATGTGATTCCCTGAGGGCTGAGGATTAGCTGACCTGTGTAGCCTGACCCTGCCGGCCTGCCCTCCCCAGGTGTGCCTGGGATGAGGTCAATATAAACAGTGTTGCAGGCAGCAATAGCCACTAAAGCTGTGCCTGACTCCATATTCTCTGCCCCATCAGCAGTCTCGGTGCTGTGCTGGTGGGAGGAAGTGAGGGGCCACGGCTTTGTGGGTGGCCCGTTGTGAGTGGGTCTCTGCTGGACTTTCTGCAGGAGTTGCCAGGCTGCCACCAGTAAACAGGAGGATGTGTCACCCATACCTTCCGCTGGAATATCTCTCTGGACAAGGGTGAGGAAGGAAAAAAGCAGTGGGGGCCGGGACAGGAGGGGTATCTCAGGCAGGCAATGGAAAGCTTTCAGAAGAGCGCCCAGGGCCAGGACCATCATGGCTGGCCTGCAGGCACCAAGTTGGCCTGCGTGCTGTCGCTGGTGTGGCTCCACGGCCCTTCCTCTAGGCTTTCAAGCCCTTGTACATATTCAGGTGTTTTACCTGGGAAGGGTGGGAAAAGTTCAACAGCAGCTGGCCTGGGGCTCAGCTCACGGTTACTCACAGATGCCTCGGCATGGCCCGCAGCTTTGCAATGAGAACGCTCCTTGCGTAGGAGTGGGCTGCTGGCTCTATGGGAGATGATTCCCCACCTCTGACCAATTTCAGAATTGTTTACCGCTGGAGCAAGTGCCCTGATAGGGTTTTCCTGTGTATAACTGGTGGGTTCAGGGTTTTTTTTTCTTTTTTGGTTCAAGTTAGATTTTATTCCTCTTTTATGTATTTATAGATATAAGCATGGAAATAATTCATTCATATAAATACATCTGTGTGAAGGGAAGAACTTTTTTCTGTTTTATTTTTAAATTTTATTTTTTAAAATTTTGAAATTTTATTTTCTTTATTTTTTTATACAGCAGTTTATGATTAGTTACGTATTTTATGCATATACATGTATACAGGTCAATCCCAATCTCCCAACTCATCCCACCACCACCACCCCATGGCTTCCCACACTTGGTGTCCATACCTGTGTCCTCTACCTCTGTGTCTCTATTTCTTCCCTGCAAACCAGTTCATCTGTACCATTTTTCTAGGTTCCACATATATGCATTAATATACAATATTTGTTTGTCTCTTTCTGACTTACTTCATTCTGTATGACAGTCTCTAAATCCATCGACGTCTCTACAAATGACCCAGTTTCATTCCTTCTTATGGCTGAGTAATATTCCATTTTATATATGTACCAAATCTTTATCCATTCGTCTGTCTGTGGGTATTTAGGTTGCTTCCATTACCTGGCTATCGTAAATAGTGCTGAAATGACCATTGTGGTGAATGTGCCTTTTTGATTTATGGTTTTCTCTGGGTATATGCCCAGAAGTGGGATTGCTGGATCATATGGTAATTCTATTTCTAGTTTTTTTAAGGAAACTCCATACTGTTCTCCATCGTGACTGTATCAATTTACATTTCCACCACTAGTGGAAGACGGATCCTTTTGTGCACACCCTCCGCAGAATTCGTTGTTTGTAGATTTTCTGATGATGCCGATTCTAACAGGTGTGAGGTGATACCTCATTGTAGTTTTGATTTGCATTTCTCTAATAATTAGTGATGTTGAGCAGCTTTTCATGTGCGTCTTGGCCATCTCTGTGTCTTCTTTGAAGAAACGTCTCTTTAGATCTTCTGCCCATTTTTGTATTGGGTTGTTTGTTTTTTTAATATTAAGCTGCATGAGCTCTCTGTATATATTGGAGATTAAACCTTTGTCCATTGATTCGTTTGCAAATATTTTCGCCCATTCTGAGGGATGCTTTTTGCCATTCCCGTTTTTTTAACAAAAAAAGAAAGAAAGAAAAAGAAGTAGAACACTAATGTGTGTAAAATATGCCTTTTGAAACTGTCGTTTTGAAATATGGACGTCCTTCGAAATTTTTGGTCGATATATGAATCCAGGATTTGTTTTCAGGACAGGTGTCATTTACAGGCCTGAAATGATTTTGAATATCAACTGACCTTTAGCGCTGGGATTAAAGCTGCTGTTGTGTGAAACGGCCGCAGGGTGGCAGCAGTTCTCCCTTACCAAATCTGGTTACTGGGGCAACAGAGCCTCAATGGAAGTTGTGTTCTAGATTGGAATTTAGAATGGAATGTGCCAGGAGAAAGCCCCTCAAGTTTGTCTCACTACTTCTTGTTCGTGTTTTTAATTTAATTTTTTTATTTTTTCTTACAGCAAATTTGATTACAATGTTTGGCTTGTTGTAGGTGTGGAAGATGTGGTTCTTTTACACATATACATATGTCTGTTCTTCCTGGGATCCTTTTCCCATGTACCTTATGACAGAATGTTGAGTAGTCTTCTCTTGGTATTCTGTAGGTCTTTGGTGATTATATATGTCACCTGTGTTTGTATATGTCTGTTAACCCCAATATCATAATGAAACCAACCCTCACACCTTTCCATTGGTGAACCATAAGTTTGTTTAATGAATCTGTGATTGCCCTTCTCCATGGAAATATCTGTCCGGGTATCCATTTTTCGGTCACACCTATAAGAGATAAGATATCATATGTGTCTTTCACTTTCTTACTTACTTCAAGTCACGTGATTACCTCTAGACACATCTACAGTGCTGCAAATGGCATTGTGTCCTTTTATTCCTTGGCTTCTATTCTGCGATAGCGAGGTCCATTTTCAACAATGTGATTCCCTGAGGGCTGAGGATTAGCTGACCTGTGTAGCCTGACCCTGCCGGCCTGCCCTCCCCAGGTGTGCCTGGGATGAGGTCAATATAAACAGTGTTGCAGGCAGCAATAGCCACTAAAGCTGTGCCTGACTCCATATTCTCTGCCCCATCAGCAGTCTCGGTGCTGTGCTGGTGGGAGGAAGTGAGGGGCCACGGCTTTGTGGGTGGCCCGTTGTGAGTGGGTCTCTGCTGGACTTTCTGCAGGAGTTGCCAGGCTGCCACCAGTAAACAGGAGGATGTGTCACCCATACCTTCCGCTGGAATATCTCTCTGGACAAGGGTGAGGAAGGAAAAAAGCAGTGGGGGCCGGGACAGGAGGGGTATCTCAGGCAGGCAATGGAAAGCTTTCAGAAGAGCGCCCAGGGCCAGGACCATCATGGCTGGCCTGCAGGCACCAAGTTGGCCTGCGTGCTGTCGCTGGTGTGGCTCCACGGCCCTTCCTCTAGGCTTTCAAGCCCTTGTACATATTCAGGTGTTTTACCTGGGAAGGGTGGGAAAAGTTCAACAGCAGCTGGCCTGGGGCTCAGCTCACGGTTACTCACAGATGCCTCGGCATGGCCCGCAGCTTTGCAATGAGAACGCTCCTTGCGTAGGAGTGGGCTGCTGGCTCTATGGGAGATGATTCCCCACCTCTGACCAATTTCAGAATTGTTTACCGCTGGAACAAGTGCCCTGATAGGGTTTTCCTGTGTATAACTGGTGGGTTCAGGGTTTTTTTTTCTTTTTTGGTTCAAGTTAGATTTTATTCCTCTTTTATGTATTTATAGATATAAGCATGGAAATAATTCATTCATATAAATACATCTGTGTGAAGGGAAGAACTTTTTTCTGTTTTATTTTTAAATTTTATTTTTTAAAATTTTGAAATTTTATTTTCTTTATTTTTTTATACAGCAGTTTATGATTAGTTACGTATTTTATGCATATACATGTATACAGGTCAATCCCAATCTCCCAACTCATCCCACCACCACCACCCCATGGCTTCCCACACTTGGTGTCCATACCTGTGTCCTCTACCTCTGTGTCTCTATTTCTTCCCTGCAAACCAGTTCATCTGTACCATTTTTCTAGGTTCCACATATATGCATTAATATACAATATTTGTTTGTCTCTTTCTGACTTACTTCATTCTTTATGACAGTCTCTAAATCCATCGACGTCTCTACAAATGACCCAGTTTCATTCCTTCTTATGGCTGTGTAATATTCCATTTTATATATGTACCAAATCTTTATCCATTCGTCTGTCTGTGGGTATTTAGGTTGCTTCCATTACCTGGCTATCGTAAATAGTGCTGAAATGACCATTGTGGTGAATGTGCCTTTTTGATTTATGGTTTTCTCTGGGTATATGCCCAGAAGTGGGATTGCTGGATCATATGGTAATTCTATTTCTAGTTTTTTTAAGGAAACTCCATACTATTCTCCATCGTGACTGTATCAATTTACATTTCCACCACTAGTGGAAGACGGATCCTTTTGTCCACACCCTCCGCAGAATTCGTTGTTTGTAGATTTTCTGATGATGCCGATTCTAACAGGTGTGAGGTGATACCTCATTGTAGTTTTGATTTGCATTTCTCTAATAATTAGTGATGTTGAGCAGCTTTTCATGTGCGTCTTGGCCATCTCTGTGTCTTCTTTGAAGAAACGTCTCTTTAGATCTTCTGCCCATTTTTGTATTGGGTTGTTTGTTTTTTTAATATTAAGCTGCATGAGCTCTCTGTATATATTGGAGATTAAACCTTTGTCCATTGATTCGTTTGCAAATATTTTCGCCCATTCTGAGGGATGCTTTTTGCCATTCCCGTTTTTTTAACAAAAAAAGAAAGAAAGAAAAAGAAGTAGAACACTAATGTGTGTAAAATATGCCTTTTGAAACTGTCGTTTTGAAATATGGACGTCCTTCGAAATTTTTGGTCGATATATGAATCCAGGATTTGTTTTCAGGACAGGTGTCATTTACAGGCCTGCAATGATTTTGAATATCATCTGACCTTTAGCGCTGGGATTAAAGCTGCTGTTGTGTGAAACGGCCGCAGGGTGGCAGCAGTTCTCCCTTACCAAATCTGGTTACTGGGGCAACAGAGCCTCAATGGAAGTCGTGTTCTAGATTGGAATTTAGAATGGAATGTGCCAGGAGAAAGCCCCTCAAGTTTGTCTCACTACTTCTTGTTCGTGTTTTTAATTTAATTTTTTTATTTTTTCTTACAGCAAATTTGATTACAATGTTTGGCTTGTTGTAGGTGTGGAAGATGTGGTTCTTTTACACATATACATATGTCTGTTCTTCCTGGGATCCTTTTCCCATGTACCTTATGACAGAATGTTGAGTAGTCTTCTCTTGGTATTCTGTAGGTCTTTGGTGATTATATATGTCACCTGTGTTTGTATATGTCTGTTAACCCCAATATCATAATGAAACCAACCCTCACACCTTTCCATTGGTGAACCATAAGTTTGTTTAATGAATCTGTGATTGCCCTTCTCCATGGAAATATCTGTCCGGGTATCCATTTTTCGGTCACACCTATAAGAGATAAGATATCATATGTGTCTTTCACTTTCTTACTTACTTCAAGTCACGTGATTACCTCTAGACACATCTACAGTGCTGCAAATGGCATTGTGTCCTTTTATTCCTTGGCTTCTATTCTGCGATAGCGAGGTCCATTTTCAACAATGTGATTCCCTGAGGGCTGAGGATTAGCTGACCTGTGTAGCCTGACCCTGCCGGCCTGCCCTCCCCAGGTGTGCCTGGGATGAGGTCAATATAAACAGTGTTGCAGGCAGCAATAGCCACTAAAGCTGTGCCTGACTCCATATTCTCTGCCCCATCAGCAGTCTCGGTGCTGTGCTGGTGGGAGGAAGTGAGGGGCCACGGCTTTGTGGGTGGCCCGTTGTGAGTGGGTCTCTGCTGGACTTTCTGCAGGAGTTGCCAGGCTGCCACCAGTAAACAGGAGGATGTGTCACCCATACCTTCCGCTGGAATATCTCTCTGGACAAGGGTGAGGAAGGAAAAAAGCAGTGGGTGCCGGGACAGGAGGGGTATCTCAGGCAGGCAATGGAAAGCTTTCAGAAGAGCGTCCAGGGCCAGGACCATCATGGCTGGCCTGCAGGCACCAAGTTGGCCTGCGTGCTGTCGCTGGTGTGGCTCCACGGCCCTTCCTCTAGGCTTTCAAGCCCTTGTACATATTCAGGTGTTTTACCTGGGAAGGGTGGGAAAAGTTCAACAGCAGCTGGCCTGGGGCTCAGCTCACGGTTACTCACAGATGCCTCGGCATGGCCCGCAGCTTTGCAATGAGAACGCTCCTTGCATAGGAGTGGGCTGCTGGCTCTATGGGAGATGATTCCCCACCTCTGACCAATTTCAGAATTGTTTACCGCTGGAGCAAGTGCCCTGATAGGGTTTTCCTGTGTATAACTGGTGGGTTCAGGGTTTTTTTTTCTTTTTTGGTTCAAGTTAGATTTTATTCCTCTTTTATGTATTTATAGATATAAGCATGGAAATAATTCATTCATATAAATACATCTGTGTGAAGGGAAGAACTTTTTTCTGTTTTATTTTTAAATTTTATTTTTTAAAATTTTGAAATTTTTATTTTCTTTATTTTTTTATACAGCAGGTTATGATTAGTTATGTATTTTCTGCATATACATGTATACAGGTCAATCCCAATCTCCCAACTCATCCACACCACCACCACCCCATGGCTTCCCACACTTGGTGTCCATACTTGTGTTCTCTACCTCTGTGTCTCTATTTCTTCCCTGCAAACCAGTTCATCTGTACCATTTTTCTAGGTTCCACATATATGCATTAATATACAATATTTGTTTGTCTCTTTCTGACTTACTTCATTCTGTATGACAGTCTCTAAATACATCGACGTCTCTACAAATGACCCAGTTTCATTCCTTCTTATGGCTGAGTAATATTCCATTTTATATATGTACCACATCTTTATCCATTCGTCTGTCTGTGTATTTAGGTTGCTTCCATTACCTGGCTATCGTAAATAGTGCTGAAATGACCATTGTGGAGAATGTGCCTTTTTGATTTATGGTTTTCTCTGGGTATATGCCCAGAAGTGGGATTGCTGGATCATATGGTAGTTCTATTTCTAGTTTTTTTAAGGAAACTCCCTACTGTTCTCCATCGTGACTGTATCAATTTACATTTCCACCACTAGTGGAAGAGGCATCCTTTTGTCCACACCCTCCCCAGAATTCGTTGTTTGTAGATTTTCTGATGATGCCGATTCTAACAGGTGTGAGGTGATACCTCATTGTAGTTTTGATTGGCATTTCTCTAATAATTAGTGATGTTGAGCAGCTTTTCATGTGCGTCTTGGCCATCTCTGTGTCTTCTTTGAAGAAACGTCTCTTTAGATCTTCTGCCCATTTTTGTATTGGGTTGTTTGTTTTTTTAATATTAAGCTGCATGAGCTCTTTGTATATATTGGAGATTAAACCTTTGTCCATTGATTCGTTTGCAAATATTTTTGCCCATTCTGAGGGATGCTTTTTGCCATTCCCGTTTTTTTAACAAAAAAAGAAAGAAAGAAAAAGAAGTAGAACACTAATGTGTGTAAAATATGCCTTTTGAAACTGTCGTTTTGAAATATGGACGTCCTTTGAAATTTTTGGTCGATATATGAATCCAGGATTTGTTTTCAGGACAGGTGTCATTTACAGGCCTGCAATGATTTTGAATATCAACTGACCATTAGCGCTGGGATTAAAGCTGCTGTTGTGTGAAACGGCCACAAGGTGGCAGCAGTTCTCCCTTACCAAATCTGGTTACTGGGGCAACAGAGCCTCAATGGAAGTTGTGTTCTAGATTGGAATTTAGAATGGAATGTGCCAGGAGAAAGCCCCTCAAGTTTGTCTCACTACTTCTTGTTCGTGTTTTTAATTTAATTTTTTTTTATTTTTTCTTACAGCAAATTTGATTACAATGTTTGGCTTGTTGTAGGTGTGGAAGATGTGGTTCTTTTACACATATACATATGTCTGTTCTTCCTGGGATCCTTTTCCCATGTACCTTATGACAGAATGTTGAGTAGTCTTCTCTTGGTATTCTGTAGGTCTTTGGTGATTATATATGTCACCTGTGTTTGTATATGTCTTTTAACCCCAATATCATAATGAAACCAACCCTCACACCTTTCCATTGGTGAACCATAAGTTTGTTTAATGAATCTGTGATTGCCCTTCTCCGTGGAAATATCTGTCCTGGTATCCATTTTTCGGTCACACCTATAAGAGATAAGATATCATATGTGTCTTTCACTTTCTTACTTACTTCAAGTCACGTGATTACCTCTAGACACATCTACAGTGCTGCAAATGGCATTGTGTCCTTTTATTCCTTGGCTTCTATTCTGCGTTAGCGAGGTCCATTTTCAACAATGTGATTCCCTGAGGGCTGAGGATTAGCTGACCTGTGTAGCCTGACCCTGCCGGCCTGCCCTCCCCAGGTGTGCCTGGGATGAGGTCAATATAAACAGTGTTGCAGGCAGCAATAGCCACTAAAGCTGTGCCTGACTCCATATTCTCTGCCCCATCAGCAGTCTCGGTGCTGTGCTGGTGGGAGGAAGTGAGGGGCCACGGCTTTGTGGGTGGCCCGTTGTGAGTGGGTCTCTGCTGGACTTTCTGCAGGAGTTGCCAGGCTGCCACCAGTAAACAGGAGGATGTGTCACCCATACCTTCCGCTGGAATATCTCTCTGGACAAGGGTGAGGAAGGAAAAAAGCAGTGGGGGCCGGGACAGGAGGGGTATCTCAGGCAGGCAATGGAAAGCTTTCAGAAGAGCGCCCAGGGCCAGGACCATCATGGCTGGCCTGCAGGCACCAAGTTGGCCTGCGTGCTGTCGCTGGTGTGGCTCCACGGCCCTTCCTCTAGGCTTTCAAGCCCTTGTACATATTCAGGTGTTTTACCTGGGAAGGGTGGGAAAAGTTCAACAGCAGCTGGCCTGGGGCTCAGCTCACGGTTACTCACAGATGCCTCGGCATGGCCCGCAGCTTTGCA
Organism: Hyperoodon ampullatus; assembly: GCF_949752795.1. Taxonomy (NCBI): domain Eukaryota; kingdom Metazoa; phylum Chordata; class Mammalia; order Artiodactyla; family Ziphiidae; genus Hyperoodon; species Hyperoodon ampullatus. Next base: position 993,222 of record NW_027640834.1, on the reverse strand, counting down.
ATGAGAACGCTCCTTGCGTAGGAGTGGGCTGCTGGCTCTATGGGAGATGATTCCCCACCTCTGACCAATTTCAGAGTTGTTTACCGCTGGAGCAAGTGCCCTGATAGGGTTTTCCTGTGTATAACTGGTGGGTTCAGGGTTTTTTTTTCTTTTTTGGTTCAAGTTAGATTTTATTCCTCTTTTATGTATTTATAGATATAAGCATGGAAATAATTCATTCATATAAATACATCTGTGTGAAGGGAAGAACTTTTTTCTGTTTTATTTTTAAATTTTATTTTTTAAAATTTTGAAATTTTATTTTCTTTATTTTTTTATACAGCAGTTTATGATTAGTTACGTATTTTATGCATATACATGTATACAGGTCAATCCCAATCTCCCAACTCATCCCACCACCACCACCCCATGGCTTCCCACACTTGGTGTCCATACCTGTGTCCTCTACCTCTGTGTCTCTATTTCTTCCCTGCAAACCAGTTCATCTGTACCATTTTTCTAGGTTCCACATATATGCATTAATATACAATATTTGTTTGTCTCTTTCTGACTTACTTCATTCTGTATGACAGTCTCTAAATCCATCGACGTCTCTACAAATGACCCAGTTTCATTCCTTCTTATGGCTGAGTAATATTCCATTTTATATATGTACCAAATCTTTATCCATTCGTCTGTCTGTGGGTATTTAGGTTGCTTCCATTACCTGGCTATCGTAAATAGTGCTGAAATGACCATTGTGGTGAATGTGCCTTTTTGATTTATGGTTTTCTCTGGGTATATGCCCAGAAGTGGGATTGCTGGATCATATGGTAATTCTATTTCTAGTTTTTTTAAGGAAACTCCATACTGTTCTCCATCGTGACTGTATCAATTTACATTTCCACCACTAGTGGAAGACGGATCCTTTTGTGCACACCCTCCGCAGAATTCGTTGTTTGTAGATTTTCTGATGATGCCGATTCTAACAGGTGTGAGGTGATACCTCATTGTAGTTTTGATTGGCATTTCTCTAATAATTAGTGATGTTGAGCAGCTTTTCATGTGCGTCTTGGCCATCTCTGTGTCTTCTTTGAAGAAACGTCTCTTTAGATCTTCTGCCCATTTTTGTATTGGGTTGTTTGTTTTTTTAATATTAAGCTGCATGAGCTCTCTGTATATATTGGAGATTAAACCTTTGTCCATTGATTCGTTTGCAAATATTTTCGCCCATTCTGAGGGATGCTTTTTGCCATTCCCGTTTTTTTAACAAAAAAAGAAAGAAAGAAAAAGAAGTAGAACACTAATGTGTGTAAAATATGCCTTTTGAAACTGTCGTTTTGAAATATGGACGTCCTTCGAAATTTTTGGTCGATATATGAATCCAGGATTTGTTTTCAGGACAGGTGTCATTTACAGGCCTGCAATGATTTTGAATATCAACTGACCTTTAGCGCTGGGATTAAAGCTGCTGTTGTGTGAAACGGCCGCAGGGTGGCAGCAGTTCTCCCTTAACAAATCTGGTTACTGGGGCAACAGAGCCTCAATGGAAGTTGTGTTCTAGATTGGAATTTAGAATGGAATGTGCCAGGAGAAAGCCCCTCAAGTTTGTCTCACTACTTCTTGTTCGTGTTTTTAATTTAATTTTTTTTTATTTTTTCTTACAGCAAATTTGATTACAATGTTTGGCTTGTTGTAGGTGTGGAAGATGTGGTTCTTTTACACATATACATATGTCTGTTCTTCCTGGGATCCTTTTCCCATGTACCTTATGACAGAATGTTGAGTAGTCTTCTCTTGGTATTCTGTAGGTCTTTGGTGATTATATATGTCACCTGTGTTTGTATATGTCTTTTAACCCCAATATCATAATGAAACCAACCCTCACACCTTTCCATTGGTGAACCATAAGTTTGTTTAATGAATCTGTGATTGCCCTTCTCCGTGGAAATATCTGTCCTGGTATCCATTTTTCGGTCACACCTATAAGAGATAAGATATCATATGTGTCTTTCACTTTCTTACTTACTTCAAGTCACGTGATTACCTCTAGACACATCTACAGTGCTGCAAATGGCATTGTGTCCTTTTATTCCTTGGCTTCTATTCTGCGTTAGCGAGGTCCATTTTCAACAATGTGATTCCCTGAGGGCTGAGGATTAGCTGACCTGTGTAGCCTGACCCTGCCGGCCTGCCCTCCCCAGGTGTGCCTGGGATGAGGTCAATATAAACAGTGTTGCAGGCAGCAATAGCCACTAAAGCTGTGCCTGACTCCATATTCTCTGCCCCATCAGCAGTCTCGGTGCTGTGCTGGTGGGAGGAAGTGAGGGGCCACGGCTTTGTGGGTGGCCCGTTGTGAGTGGGTCTCTGCTGGACTTTCTGCAGGAGTTGCCAGGCTGCCACCAGTAAACAGGAGGATGTGTCACCCATACCTTCCGCTGGAATATCTCTCTGGACAAGGGTGAGGAAGGAAAAAAGCAGTGGGGGCCGGGACAGGAGGGGTATCTCAGGCAGGCAATGGAAAGCTTTCAGAAGAGCGCCCAGGGCCAGGACCATCATGGCTGGCCTGCAGGCACCAAGTTGGCCTGCGTGCTGTCGCTGGTGTGGCTCCACGGCCCTTCCTCTAGGCTTTCAAGCCCTTGTACATATTCAGGTGTTTTACCTGGGAAGGGTGGGAAAAGTTCAACAGCAGCTGGCCTGGGGCTCAGCTCACGGTTACTCACAGATGCCTCGGCATGGCCCGCAGCTTTGCAATGAGAACGCTCCTTGCGTAGGAGTGGGCTGCTGGCTCTATGGGAGATGATTCCCCACCTCTGACCAATTTCAGAATTGTTTACCGCTGGAGCAAGTGCCCTGATAGGGTTTTCCTGTGTATAACTGGTGGGTTCAGGGTTTTTTTTTCTTTTTTGGTTCAAGTTAGATTTTATTCCTCTTTTATGTATTTATAGATATAAGCATGGAAATAATTCATTCATATAAATACATCTGTGTGAAGGGAAGAACTTTTTTCTGTTTTATTTTTAAATTTTATTTTTTAAAATTTTGAAATTTTATTTTCTTTATTTTTTTATACAGCAGTTTATGATTAGTTACGTATTTTATGCATATACATGTATACAGGTCAATCCCAATCTCCCAACTCATCCCACCACCACCACCCCATGGCTTCCCACACTTGGTGTCCATACCTGTGTCCTCTACCTCTGTGTCTCTATTTCTTCCCTGCAAACCAGTTCATCTGTACCATTTTTCTAGGTTCCACATATATGCATTAATATACAATATTTGTTTGTCTCTTTCTGACTTACTTCATTCTGTATGACAGTCTCTAAATCCATCGACGTCTCTACAAATGACCCAGTTTCATTCCTTCTTATGGCTGAGTAATATTCCATTTTATATATGTACCAAATCTTTATCCATTCGTCTGTCTGTGGGTATTTAGGTTGCTTCCATTACCTGGCTATCGTAAATAGTGCTGAAATGACCATTGTGGTGAATGTGCCTTTTTGATTTATGGTTTTCTCTGGGTATATGCCCAGAAGTGGGATTGCTGGATCATATGGTAATTCTATTTCTAGTTTTTTTAAGGAAACTCCATACTGTTCTCCATCGTGACTGTATCAATTTACATTTCCACCACTAGTGGAAGACGGATCCTTTTGTGCACACCCTCCGCAGAATTCGTTGTTTGTAGATTTTCTGATGATGCCGATTCTAACAGGTGTGAGGTGATACCTCATTGTAGTTTTGATTTGCATTTCTCTAATAATTAGTGATGTTGAGCAGCTTTTCATGTGCGTCTTGGCCATCTCTGTGTCTTCTTTGAAGAAACGTCTCTTTAGATCTTCTGCCCATTTTTGTATTGGGTTGTTTGTTTTTTTAATATTAAGCTGCATGAGCTCTCTGTATATATTGGAGATTAAACCTTTGTCCATTGATTCGTTTGCAAATATTTTCGCCCATTCTGAGGGATGCTTTTTGCCATTCCCGTTTTTTTAACAAAAAAAGAAAGAAAGAAAAAGAAGTAGAACACTAATGTGTGTAAAATATGCCTTTTGAAACTGTCGTTTTGAAATATGGACGTCCTTCGAAATTTTTGGTCGATATATGAATCCAGGATTTGTTTTCAGGACAGGTGTCATTTACAGGCCTGAAATGATTTTGAATATCAACTGACCTTTAGCGCTGGGATTAAAGCTGCTGTTGTGTGAAACGGCCGCAGGGTGGCAGCAGTTCTCCCTTACCAAATCTGGTTACTGGGGCAACAGAGCCTCAATGGAAGTTGTGTTCTAGATTGGAATTTAGAATGGAATGTGCCAGGAGAAAGCCCCTCAAGTTTGTCTCACTACTTCTTGTTCGTGTTTTTAATTTAATTTTTTTATTTTTTCTTACAGCAAATTTGATTACAATGTTTGGCTTGTTGTAGGTGTGGAAGATGTGGTTCTTTTACACATATACATATGTCTGTTCTTCCTGGGATCCTTTTCCCATGTACCTTATGACAGAATGTTGAGTAGTCTTCTCTTGGTATTCTGTAGGTCTTTGGTGATTATATATGTCACCTGTGTTTGTATATGTCTGTTAACCCCAATATCATAATGAAACCAACCCTCACACCTTTCCATTGGTGAACCATAAGTTTGTTTAATGAATCTGTGATTGCCCTTCTCCATGGAAATATCTGTCCGGGTATCCATTTTTCGGTCACACCTATAAGAGATAAGATATCATATGTGTCTTTCACTTTCTTACTTACTTCAAGTCACGTGATTACCTCTAGACACATCTACAGTGCTGCAAATGGCATTGTGTCCTTTTATTCCTTGGCTTCTATTCTGCGATAGCGAGGTCCATTTTCAACAATGTGATTCCCTGAGGGCTGAGGATTAGCTGACCTGTGTAGCCTGACCCTGCCGGCCTGCCCTCCCCAGGTGTGCCTGGGATGAGGTCAATATAAACAGTGTTGCAGGCAGCAATAGCCACTAAAGCTGTGCCTGACTCCATATTCTCTGCCCCATCAGCAGTCTCGGTGCTGTGCTGGTGGGAGGAAGTGAGGGGCCACGGCTTTGTGGGTGGCCCGTTGTGAGTGGGTCTCTGCTGGACTTTCTGCAGGAGTTGCCAGGCTGCCACCAGTAAACAGGAGGATGTGTCACCCATACCTTCCGCTGGAATATCTCTCTGGACAAGGGTGAGGAAGGAAAAAAGCAGTGGGGGCCGGGACAGGAGGGGTATCTCAGGCAGGCAATGGAAAGCTTTCAGAAGAGCGCCCAGGGCCAGGACCATCATGGCTGGCCTGCAGGCACCAAGTTGGCCTGCGTGCTGTCGCTGGTGTGGCTCCACGGCCCTTCCTCTAGGCTTTCAAGCCCTTGTACATATTCAGGTGTTTTACCTGGGAAGGGTGGGAAAAGTTCAACAGCAGCTGGCCTGGGGCTCAGCTCACGGTTACTCACAGATGCCTCGGCATGGCCCGCAGCTTTGCAATGAGAACGCTCCTTGCATAGGAGTGGGCTGCTGGCTCTATGGGAGATGATTCCCCACCTCTGACCAATTTCAGAATTGTTTACCGCTGGAGCAAGTGCCCTGATAGGGTTTTCCTGTGTATAACTGGTGGGTTCAGGGTTTTTTTTTCTTTTTTGGTTCAAGTTAGATTTTATTCCTCTTTTATGTATTTATAGATATAAGCATGGAAATAATTCATTCATATAAATACATCTGTGTGAAGGGAAGAACTTTTTTCTGTTTTATTTTTAAATTTTATTTTTTTAAATTTTGAAATTTTATTTTCTTTATTTTTTTATACAGCAGGTTATGATTAGTTATGTATTTTCTGCATATACATGTATACAGGTCAATCCCAATCTCCCAACTCATCCCACCACCACCACCCCATGGCTTCCCACACTTGGTGTCCATACTTGTGTTCTCTACCTCTGTGTCTATTTCTTCCCTGCAAACCAGTTCATCTGTACCATTTTTCTAGGTTCCACATATATGCATTAATATACAATATTTGTTTGTCTCTTTCTGACTTACTTCATTCTGTATGACAGTCTCTAGATCCATCGACGTCTCTACAAATGACCCAGTTTCATTCCTTCTTATGGCTGAGTAATATTCCATTTTATATATGTACCACATCTTTATCCATTCGTCTGTCTGTGGGTATTTAGGTTGCTTCCATTACCTGGCTATCGTAAATAGTGCTGAAATGACCATTGTGGTGAATGTGCCTTTTTGATTTATGGTTTTCTCTGGGTATATGCCCAGAAGTGGGATTGCTGGATCATATGGTAATTCTATTTCTAGTTTTTTTAAGGAAACTCCATACTGTTCTCCATCGTGACTGTATCAATTTACATTTCCACCACTAGTGGAAGAGGCATCCTTTTGTCCACACCCTCCCCAGAATTCGTTGTTTGTAGATTTTCTGATGATGCCGATTCTAACAGGTGTGAGGTGATACCTCATTGTAGTTTTGATTTGCATTTCTCTAATAATTAGTGATGTTGAGCAGCTTTTCATGTGCGTCTTGGCCATCTCTGTGTCTTCTTTGAAGAAACGTCTCTTTAGATCTTCTGCCCATTTTTGTATTGGGTTGTTTGTTTTTTTAATATTAAGCTGCATGAGCTCTTTTATATATTGGACATTAAACCTTTGTCCATTGATTCGTTTGCAAATATTTTCGCCCATTCTGAGGGATGCTTTTTGCCATTCCCGTTTTTTTAACAAAAAAAGAAAGAAAGAAAAAGAAGTAGAACACTAATGTGTGTAAAATATGCCTTTTGAAACTGTCGTTTTGAAATATGGACGTCCTTTGAAATTTTTGGTCGCTATATGAATCCAGGATTTGTTTTCAGGACAGGTGTCATTTACAGGCCTGCAATGATTTTGAATATCAACTGACCATTAGCGCTGGGATTAAAGCTGCTGTTGTGTGAAACGGCCACAAGGTGGCAGCAGTTCTCCCTTACCAAATCTGGTTACTGGGGCAACAGAGCCTCAATGGAAGTCGTGTTCTAGATTGGAATTTAGAATGGAATGTGCCAGGAGAAAGCCCCTCAAGTTTGTCTCACTACTTCTTGTTCGTGTTTTTAATTTAATGTTTTATTTTTTCTTACAGCAAATTTGATTACAATGTTTGTCTTGTTGTAGGTGTGGAAGATGTGGTTCTTTTACACATATACATATGTCTGTTCTTCCTGGGATCCTTTTCCCATGTACCTTATGACAGAATGTTGAGTAGTCTTCTCTTGGTATTCTGTAGGTCTTTGGTGATTATATATGTCACCTGTGTTTGTATATGTCTGTTAACCCCAATATCATAATGAAACCAACCCTCACACCTTTCCATTGGTGAACCATAAGTTTGTTTAATGAATCTGTGATTGCCCTTCTCCGTGGAAATATCTGTCCTGGTATCCAATTTTCGGTCACACCTATAAGAGATAAGATATCATATGTGTCTTTCACTTTCTTACTTACTTCAAGTCACGTGATTACCTCTAGACACATCTACGGTGCTGCAAATGGCATTGTGTTCTTTTATTCCTTGGCTTCTATTCTGCGTTAGCGAGGTCCCTTTTCAACAATGTGATTCCCTGAGGGCTGAGGATTAGCTGACCTGTGTAGCCTGACCCTGCCGGCCTGCCCTCCCCAGGTGTGCCTGGGATGAGGTCAATATAAACAGTGTTGCAGGCAGCAATAGCCACTAAAGCTGTGCCTGACTCCATATTCTCTGCCCCATCAGCAGTCTCGGTGCTGTGCTGGTGGGAGGAAGTGAGGGGCCATGGCTTTGTGGGTGGCCCGTTGTGAGTGGGTCTCTGCTGGACTTTCTGCAGGAGTTGCCAGGCTGCCACCAGTAAACAGGAGGATGTGTCACCCATACCTTCCGCTGGAATATCTCTCTGGACAAGGGTGAGGAAGGAAAAAAGCAGTGGGGGCCGGGACAGGAGGGGTATCTCAGGCAGGCAATGGAAAGCTTTCAGAAGAGCGCCCAGGGCCAGGACCATCATGGCTGGCCTGCAGGCACCAAGTTGGCCTGCGTGCTGTCGCTGGTGTGGCTCCACGGCCCTTCCTCTAGGCTTTCAAGCCCTTGTACATATTCAGGTGTTTTACCTGGGAAGGGTGGGAAAAGTTCAACAGCAGCTGGCCTGGGGCTCAGCTCACGGTTACTCACAGATGCCACGGCATGGCCCGCAGCTTTGCAATGAGAACGCTCCTTGCGTAGGAGTGGGCTGCTGGCTCTATGGGAGATGATTCCCCACCTCTGACCAATTTCAGAATTGTTTACCGCTGGAGCAAGTGCCCTGATAGGGTTTTCCTGTGTATAACTGGTGGGTTCAGGGTTTTTTTTTCTTTTTTGGTTCAAGTTAGATTTTATTCCTCTTTTATGTATTTATAGATATAAGCATGGAAATAATTCATTCATATAAATACATCTGTGTGAAGGGAAGAACTTTTTTCTGTTTTATTTTTAAATTTTATTTTTTAAATTTTGAAATTTTATTTTCTTTATTTTTTTATACAGCAGGTTATGATTAGTTATGTATTTTATGCATATACATGTATACAGGTCAATCCCAATCTCCCAACTCATCCCACCACCACCACCCCATGGCTTCCCACACTTGGTGTCCATACTTGTGTTCTCTACCTCTGTGTCTCTATTTCTTCCCTGCAAACCAGTTCATCTGTACCATTTTTCTAGGTTCCACATATATGCATTAATATACAATATTTGTTTTTCTCTTTCTGACTTACTTCATTCTGTATGACAGTCTCTAGATCCATCGACGTCTCTACAAATGACCCAGTTTCATTCCTTCTTATGGCTGAGTAATATTCCATTTTATATATGTACCACATCTTTATCCATTCGTCTGTCTGTGGGTATTTAGGTTGCTTCCATTACCTGGCTATCATAAATAGTGCTGAAATGACCATTGTGGTGAATGTGCCTTTTTGATTTATGGTTTTCTCTTGGTATATGCCCAGAAATGGGATTGCTGGATCATATGGTAATTCTATTTCTGGTTTTTTTAAGGAAACTCCATACTGTTCTCCATCGTGACTGTATCAATTTACATTTCCACCACTAGTGGAAGAGGGATCCTTTTGTCCACACCCTCTCCAGAATTCGTTGTTTGTAGATTTTCTGATGATGACGATTCTAACAGGTGTGAGGTGATACCTCATTGTAGTTTTGATTTGCATTTCTCTAATAATTAGTGATGTTGAGCAGCTTTTCATGTGCGTCTTGGCCATCTCTGTGTCTTCTTTGAAGAAACGTCTCTTTAGATCTTCTGCCCATTTTTGTATTGGGTTGTTTGTTTTTTTAATATTAAGCTGCATGAGCTCTTTGTATATATTGGAGATTAAACCTTTGTCCATTGATTCGTTTGCAAATATTTTCGCCCATTCTGAGGGATGCTTTTTGCCATTCCCGTTTTTTTAACAAAAAAAGAAAGAAAGAAAAAGAAGTAGAACACTAATGTGTGTAAAATATGCCTTTTGAAACTGTCGTTTTGAAATATGGACGTCCTTTGAAATTTTTGGTCGATATATGAATCCAGGATTTGTTTTCAGGACAGGTGTCATTTACAGGCCTGCAATGATTTTGAATATCAACTGACCATTAGCGCTGGGATTAAAGCTGCTGTTGTGTGAAACGGCCACAAGGTGGCAGCAGTTCTCCCTTACCAAATCTGGTTACTGGGGCAACAGAGCCTCAATGGAAGTTGTGTTCTAGATTGGAATTTAGAATGGAATGTGCCAGGAGAAAGCCCCTCAAGTTTGTCTCACTACTTCTTGTTCGTGTTTTTAATTTAATTTTTTTTAATTTTTTCTTACAGCAAATTTGATTACAATGTTTGGCTTGTTGTAGGTGTGGAAGATGTGGTTCTTTTACACATATACATATGTCTGTTCTTCCTGGGATCCTTTTCCCATGTACCTTATGACAGAATGTTGAGTAGTCTTCTCTTGGTATTCTGTAGGTCTTTGGTGATTATATATGTCACCTGTGTTTGTATATGTCTGTTAACCCCAATATCATAATGAAACCAACCCTCACACCTTTCCATTGGTGAACCATAAGTTTGTTTAATGAATCTGTGATTGCCCTTCTCCATGGAAATATCTGTCCGGGTATCCATTTTTCGGTCACACCTATAAGAGATAAGATATCATATGTGTCTTTCACTTTCTTACTTACTTCAAGTCACGTGATTACCTCTAGACACATCTACAGTGCTGCAAATGGCATTGTGTCCTTTTATTCCTTGGCTTCTATTCTGCGATAGCGAGGTCCATTTTCAACAATGTGATTCCCTGAGGGCTGAGGATTAGCTGACCTGTGTAGCCTGACCCTGCCGGCCTGCCCTCCCCAGGTGTGCCTGGGATGAGGTCAATATAAACAGTGTTGCAGGCAGCAATAGCCACTAAAGCTGTGCCTGACTCCATATTCTCTGCCCCATCAGCAGTCTCGGTGCTGTGCTGGTGGGAGGAAGTGAGGGGCCACGGCTTTGTGGGTGGCCCGTTGTGAGTGGGTCTCTGCTGGACTTTCTGCAGGAGTTGCCAGGCTGCCACCAGTAAACAGGAGGATGTGTCACCCATACCTTCCGCTGGAATATCTCTCTGGACAAGGGTGAGGAAGGAAAAAAGCAGTGGGTGCCGGGACAGGAGGGGTATCTCAGGCAGGCAATGGAAAGCTTTCAGAAGAGCGTCCAGGGCCAGGACCATCATGGCTGGCCTGCAGGCACCAAGTTGGCCTGCGTGCTGTCGCTGGTGTGGCTCCACGGCCCTTCCTCTAGGCTTTCAAGCCCTTGTACATATTCAGGTGTTTTACCTGGGAAGGGTGGGAAAAGTTCAACAGCAGCTGGCCTGGGGCTCAGCTCACGGTTACTCACAGATGCCTCGGCATGGCCCGCAGCTTTGCAATGAGAACGCTCCTTGCGTAGGAGTGGGCTGCTGGATCTATGGGAGATGATTCCCCACCTCTGACCAATTTCAGAATTGTTTACCGCTGGAGCAAGTGCCCTGATAGGGTTTTCCTGTGTATAACTGGTGGGTTCAGGGTTTTTTTTTTCTTTTTTGGTTCAAGTTAGATTTTATTCCTCTTTTATGTATTTATAGATATAAGCATGGAAATAATTCATTCATATAAATACATCTGTGTGAAGGGAAGAACTTTTTTCTGTTTTATTTTTAAATTTTATTTTTTTAAATTTTGAAATTTTATTTTCTTTATTTTTTTATACAGCAGGTTATGATTAGTTATGTATTTTCTGCATATACATGTATACAGGTCAATCCCAATCTCCCAACTCATCCCACCACCACCACCCCATGGCTTCCCACACTTGGTGTCCATACTTGTGTTCTCTACCTCTGTGTCTATTTCTTCCCTGCAAACCAGTTCATCTGTACCATTTTTCTAGGTTCCACATATATGCATTAATATACAATATTTGTTTGTCTCTTTCTGACTTACTTCATTCTGTATGACAGTCTCTAGATCCATCGACGTCTCTACAAATGACCCAGTTTCATTCCTTCTTATGGCTGAGTAATATTCCATTTTATATATGTACCACATCTTTATCCATTCGTCTGTCTGTGGGTATTTAGGTTGCTTCCATTACCTGGCTATCGTAAATAGTGCTGAAATGACCATTGTGGTGAATGTGCCTTTTTGATTTATGGTTTTCTCTGGGTATATGCCCAGAAGTGGGATTGCTGGATCATATGGTAATTCTATTTCTAGTTTTTTTAAGGAAACTCCATACTGTTCTCCATCGTGACTGTATCAATTTACATTTCCACCACTAGTGGAAGAGGCATCCTTTTGTCCACACCCTCCCCAGAATTCGTTGTTTGTAGATTTTCTGATGATGCCGATTCTAACAGGTGTGAGGTGATACCTCATTGTAGTTTTGATTTGCATTTCTCTAATAATTAGTGATGTTGAGCAGCTTTTCATGTGCGTCTTGGCCATCTCTGTGTCTTCTTTGAAGAAACGTCTCTTTAGATCTTCTGCCCATTTTTGTATTGGGTTGTTTGTTTTTTTAATATTAAGCTGCATGAGCTCTTTTATATATTGGACATTAAACCTTTGTCCATTGATTCGTTTGCAAATATTTTCGCCCATTCTGAGGGATGCTTTTTGCCATTCCCGTTTTTTTAACAAAAAAAGAAAGAAAGAAAAAGAAGTAGAACACTAATGTGTGTAAAATATGCCTTTTGAAACTGTCGTTTTGAAATATGGACGTCCTTTGAAATTTTTGGTCGCTATATGAATCCAGGATTTGTTTTCAGGACAGGTGTCATTTACAGGCCTGCAATGATTTTGAATATCAACTGACCATTAGCGCTGGGATTAAAGCTGCTGTTGTGTGAAACGGCCACAAGGTGGCAGCAGTTCTCCCTTACCAAATCTGGTTACTGGGGCAACAGAGCCTCAATGGAAGTCGTGTTCTAGATTGGAATTTAGAATGGAATGTGCCAGGAGAAAGCCCCTCAAGTTTGTCTCACTACTTCTTGTTCGTGTTTTTAATTTAATTTTTTATTTTTTCTTACAGCAAATTTGATTACAATGTTTGGCTTGTTGTAGGTGTGGAAGATGTGGTTCTTTTACACATATACATATGTCTGTTCTTCCTGGGATCCTTTTCCCATGTACCTTATGACAGAATGTTGAGTAGTCTTCTCTTGGTATTCTGTAGGTCTTTGGTGATTATATATGTCACCTGTGTTTGTATATGTCTGTTAACCCCAATATCATAATGAAACCAACCCTCACACCTTTCCATTGGTGAACCATAAGTTTGTTTAATGAATCTGTGATTGCCCTTCTCCGTGGAAATATCTGTCCTGGTATCCAATTTTCGGTCACACCTATAAGAGATAAGATATCATATGTGTCTTTCACTTTCTTACTTACTTCAAGTCACGTGATTACCTCTAGACACATCTACGGTGCTGCAAATGGCATTGTGTTCTTTTATTCCTTGGCTTCTATTCTGCGTTAGCGAGGTCCCTTTTCAACAATGTGATTCCCTGAGGGCTGAGGATTAGCTGACCTGTGTAGCCTGACCCTGCCGGCCTGCCCTCCCCAGGTGTGCCTGGGATGAGGTCAATATAAACAGTGTTGCAGGCAGCAATAGCCACTAAAGCTGTGCCTGACTCCATATTCTCTGCCCCATCAGCAGTCTCGGTGCTGTGCTGGTGGGAGGAAGTGAGGGGCTATGGCTTTGTGGGTGGCCCGTTGTGAGTGGGTCTCTGCTGGACTTTCTGCAGGAGTTGCCAGGCTGCCACCAGTAAACAGGAGGATGTGTCACCCATACCTTCCGCTGGAATATCTCTCTGGACAAGGGTGAGGAAGGAAAAAAGCAGTGGGGGCCGGGACAGGAGGGGTATCTCAGGCAGGCAATGGAAAGCTTTCAGAAGAGCGCCCAGGGCCAGGACCATCATGGCTGGCCTGCAGGCACCAAGTTGGCCTGCGTGCTGTCGCTGGTGTGGCTCCACGGCCCTTCCTCTAGGCTTTCAAGCCCTTGTACATATTCAGGTGTTTTACCTGGGAAGGGTGGGAAAAGTTCAACAGCAGCTGGCCTGGGGCTCAGCTCACGGTTACTCACAGATGCCTCGGCATGGCCCGCAGCTTTGCAATGAGAACGCTCCTTGCGTAGGAGTGGGCTGCTGGCTCTATGGGAGATGATTCCCCACCTCTGACCAATTTCAGAATTGTTTACCGCTGGAGCAAGTGCCCTGATAGGGTATTCCTGTGTATAACTGGTGCGTTCAGGGTTTTTTTTTCTTTTTTGGTTCAAGTTAGATTTTATTCCTCTTTTATGTATTTATAGATATAAGCATGGAAATAATTCATTCATATAAATACATCTGTGTGAAGGGAAGAACTTTTTTCTGTTTTATTTTTAAATTTTATTTTTTTAAATTTTGAAATTTTATTTTCTTTATTTTTTTATACAGCAGGTTATGATTAGTTATGTATTTTCTGCATATACATGTATACAGGTCAATCCCAATCTCCCAACTCATCCCACCACCACCACCCCATGGCTTCCCACACTTGGTGTCCATACTTGTGTTCTCTACCTCTGTGTCTATTTCTTCCCTACAAACCAGTTCATCTGTACCATTTTTCTAGGTTCCACATATATGCATTAATATACAATATTTGTTTGTCTCTTTCTGACTTACTTCATTCTGTATGACAGTCTCTAGATCCATCGACGTCTCTACAAATGACCCAGTTTCATTCCTTCTTATGGCTGAGTAATATTCCATTTTATATATGTACCACATCTTTATCCATTCGTCTGTCTGTGGGTATTTAGGTTGCTTCCATTACCTGGCTATCATAAATAGTGCTGAAATGACCATTGTGGTGAATGTGCCTTTTTGATTTATGGTTTTCTCTGGGTATATGCCCAGAAGTGGGATTGCTGGATCATATGGTAATTCTATTTCTAGTTTTTTTAAGGAAACTCCATACTGTTCTCCATCGTGACTGTATCAATTTACATTTCCACCACTAGTGGAAGAGGCATCCTTTTGTCCACACCCTCCCCAGAATTCGTTGTTTGTAGATTTTCTGATGATGCCGATTCTAACAGGTGTGAGGTGATACCTCATTGTAGTTTTGATTTGCATTTCTCTAATAATTAGTGATGTTGAGCAGCTTTTCATGTGCGTCTTGGCCATCTCTGTGTCTTCTTTGAAGAAACGTCTCTTTAGATCTTCTGCCCATTTTTGTATTGGGTTGTTTGTTTTTTTAATATTAAGCTGCATGAGCTCTTTTATATATTGGACATTAAACCTTTGTCCATTGATTCGTTTGCAAATATTTTCGCCCATTCTGAGGGATGCTTTTTGCCATTCCCGTTTTTTTAACAAAAAAAGAAAGAAAGAAAAAGAAGTAGAACACTAATGTGTGTAAAATATGCCTTTTGAAACTGTCGTTTTGAAATATGGACGTCCTTTGAAATTTTTGGTCGCTATATGAATCCAGGATTTGTTTTCAGGACAGGTGTCATTTACAGGCCTGCAATGATTTTGAATATCAACTGACCATTAGCGCTGGGATTAAAGCTGCTGTTGTGTGAAACGGCCACAAGGTGGCAGCAGTTCTCCCTTACCAAATCTGGTTACTGGGGCAACAGAGCCTCAATGGAAGTCGTGTTCTAGATTGGAATTTAGAATGGAATGTGCCAGGAGAAAGCCCCTCAAGTTTGTCTCACTACTTCTTTTTCGTGTTTTTAATTTAATTTTTTATTTTTTCTTACAGCAAATTTGATTACAATGTTTGGCTTGTTGTAGGTGTGGAAGATGTGGTTCTTTTACACATATACATATGTCTGTTCTTCCTGGGATCCTTTTCCCATGTACCTTATGACAGAATGTTGAGTAGTCTTCTCTTGGTATTCTGTAGGTCTTTGGTGATTATATATGTCACCTGTGTTTGTATATGTCTGTTAACCCCAATATCATAATGAAACCAACCCTCACACCTTTCCATTGGTGAACCATAAGTTTGTTTAATGAATCTGTGATTGCCCTTCTCCGTGGAAATATCTGTCCTGGTATCCAATTTTCGGTCACACCTATAAGAGATAAGATATCATATGTGTCTTTCACTTTCTTACTTACTTCAAGTCACGTGATTACCTCTAGACACATCTACGGTGCTGCAAATGGCATTGTGTTCTTTTATTCCTTGGCTTCTATTCTGCGTTAGCGAGGTCCCTTTTCAACAATGTGATTCCCTGAGGGCTGAGGATTAGCTGACCTGTGTAGCCTGACCCTGCCGGCCTGCCCTCCCCAGGTGTGCCTGGGATGAGGTCAATATAAACAGTGTTGCAGGCAGCAATAGCCACTAAAGCTGTGCCTGACTCCATATTCTCTGCCCCATCAGCAGTCTCGGTGCTGTGCTGGTGGGAGGAAGTGAGGGGCTATGGCTTTGTGGGTGGCCCGTTGTGAGTGGGTCTCTGCTGGACTTTCTGCAGGAGTTGCCAGGCTGCCACCAGTAAACAGGAGGATGTGTCACCCATACCTTCCGCTGGAATATCTCTCTGGACAAGGGTGAGGAAGGAAAAAAGCAGTGGGGGCCGGGACAGGAGGGGTATCTCAGGCAGGACAATGGAAAGCTTTCAGAAGAGCGCCCAGGGCCAGGACCATCATGGCTGGCCTGCAGGCACCAAGTTGGCCTGCGTGCTGTCGCTGGTGTGGCTCCACGGCCCTTCCTCTAGGCTTTCAAGCCCTTGTACATATTCAGGTGTTTTACCTGGGAAGGGTGGGAAAAGTTCAACAGCAGCTGGCCTGGGGCTCAGCTCACGGTTACTCACAGATGCCACGGCATGGCCCGCAGCTTTGCAATGAGAACGCTCCTTGCGTAGGAGTGGGCTGCTGGCTCTATGGGAGATGATTCCCCACCTCTGACCAATTTCAGAATTGTTTACCGCTGGAGCAAGTGCCCTGATAGGGTTTTCCTGTGTATAACTGGTGGGTTCAGGGTCTTTTTTTCTTTTTTGGTTCAAGTTAGATTTTATTCCTCTTTTATGTATTTATAGATATAAGCATGGAAATAATTCATTCATATAAATACATCTGTGTGAAGGGAAGAACTTTTTTCTGTTTTATTTTTAAATTTTATTTTTTTAAATTTTGAAATTTTATTTTCTTTATTTTTTTATACAGCAGGTTATGATTAGTTATGTATTTTATGCATATACATGTATACAGGTCAATCCCAATCTCCCAACTCATCCCACCACCACCACCCCATGGCTTCCCACACTTGGTGTCCATACTTGTGTTCTCTACCTCTGTGTCTCTATTTCTTCCCTGCAAACCAGTTCATCTGTACCATTTTTCTAGGTTCCACATATATGCATTAATATACAATATTTGTTTTTCTCTTTCTGACTTACTTCATTCTGTATGACAGTCTCTAGATCCATCGACGTCTCTACAAATGACCCAGTTTCATTCCTTCTTATGGCTGAGTAATATTCCATTTTATATATGTACCACATCTTTATCCATTCGTCTGTCTGTGGGTATTTAGGTTGCTTCCATTACCTGGCTATTGTAAATAGTGCTGAAATGACCATTGTGGTGAATGTGCCTTTTTGATTTATGGTTTTCTCTTGGTATATGCCCAGAAATGGGATTGCTGGATCATATGGTAATTCTATTTCTGGTTTTTTTAAGGAAACTCCATACTGTTCTCCATCGTGACTGTATCAATTTACATTTCCACCACTAGTGGAAGAGGGATCCTTTTGTCCACACCCTCCCCAGAATTCGTTGTTTGTAGATTTTCTGATGATGACGATTCTAACAGGTGTGAGGTGATACTTCATTGTAGTTTTGATTTGCATTTATCTAATAATTAGTGATGTTGAGCAGCTTTTCATGTGCGTCTTGGCCATCTCTGTGTCTTCTTTGAAGAAACGTCTCTTTAGATCTTCTGCCCATTTTTGTATTGGGTTGTTTGTTTTTTTAATATTAAGCTGCATGAGCTCTTTGTATATATTGGAGATTAAACCTTTGTCCATTGATTCGTTTGCAAATATTTTCGCCCATTCTGAGGGATGCTTTTTGCCATTCCCGTTTTTTTAACAAAAAAAGAAAGAAAGAAAAAGAAGTAGAACACTAATGTGTGTAAAATATGCCTTTTGAAACTGTCGTTTTGAAATATGGACGTCCTTTGAAATTTTTGGTCGATATATGAATCCAGGATTTGTTTTCAGGACAGGTGTCATTTACAGGCCTGCAATGATTTTGAATATCAACTGACCATTAGCGCTGGGATTAAAGCTGCTGTTGTGTGAAACGGCCACAAGGTGGCAGCAGTTCTCCCTTACCATATCTGGTTACTGGGGCAACAGAGCCTCAATGGAAGTCGTGTTCTAGATTGGAATTTAGAATGGAATGTGCCAGGAGAAAGCCCCTCAAGTTTGGCTCACTACTTCTTGTTCGTGTTTTTAATTTAATTTTTTAATTTTTCTTACAGCAAATTTGATTACAATGTTTGGCTTGTTGTAGGTGTGGAAGATGTGGTTCTTTTACACATACACATATGTCTGTTCTTCCTGGGATCCTTTTCCCATGTACCTTATGACAGAATGTTGAGTAGTCTTCTCTTGGTATTCTGTAGGTCTTTGGTGATTATATATGTCACCTGTGTTTGTATATGTCTGTTAACCCCAATATCATAATGAAACCAACCCTCACACCTTTCCATTGGTGAACCATAAGTTTGTTTAATGAATCTGTGATTGCCCTTCTCCGTGGAAATATCTGCCCTGGTATCCATTTTTCGGTCACACCTATAAGAGATAAGATATCATATGTGTCTTTCACTTTCTGACTTACAACAACTCACGTGATTACCTCTAGACACACCTACGGTGCTACAAATGGCATTGTGTCCTTTTATTCCTTGGCTTCTATTCTGCCTTAGTGAGGTCCATTTTCAACAGTGTGATTCCCTGAGGGCTGAGGATTAGCTGACCTGGGTAGCCTGACCCTGCCGGCCGGCCCTGCCCAGGTGTGCCTGTGTTGAGGTCAATATAAACAGCGCTTCAGGCAGCAATAGCCCCTGAAGCTGTGCCTGACTCCATATTCTCTGCTCCGTCAGCAGTGTCGGGGCTGTGCTGGTGGGAGGGATTGAGGGGCCACGGCTTTGTGGGTGGCCCAGTGTGAGTGGGTCACTGCTGGCCTTTCTGCAGGAGTTGCCAGGCTTCCACCTGTAATGAAGAGGATGTGTCACCCAGACCTTCCCTGGAATTTCTCTCCGGACAGAGGTGAGGAAGGAAAAAAGCAGTGGGAGCCGGGACAGGAGGGGTATCTCAGGCAGGGCAATGGAAAGTTTCCAGAAGAGCGCCCAGGGCCAGGACCATCCTGGTTGGCCTGCAGGCACCAGGTTGGCCTGCGTGCTGTCGCTGGTGTGGCTCCACGGCCCTTCCTCTAGGGTTTCAAGCCCTTGTAAATATTCAGGTGTTTTACCTGGGAAGTGTGGGAAAAGTTCAACAGCAGCTGGCCTGGGGCTCAGCTCACGGTTACTCACAGATGCCTTGGCATGGCCCCCCGCTTTGCAATGAGGACGCTCCTTGCGTAGGAGTGGGCTGCTGGCTCTATGGGAGATGATTCCCCACCTCGGACCAATTTCAGAATTGTTTAACGATGGAGCAAGTGCCCTGATTGTGTTTTCCTGTGTCTAACTCGTGGGTTCAGGTTTTTTTTTTCTTTTTTGGTTCAAGTTAGATTTTATTCCTCTTTTATGTATTTATAGATATAAGCATGGAAATAATTCATTCATATAAATACATCTGTGTGAAGGGAAGAACTTTTTTCTGTTTTATTTTTAAATTTTATTTTTTTAAATTTTGAAATTTTATTTTCTTTATTTTTTTATACAGCAGGTTATGATTAGTTATGTATTTTATGCATATACATGTATACAGGTCAATCCCAATCTCCCAACTCATCCCAACACCACCTCCCCATGGCTTCCCACACTTAGTGTCCATACGTCTGTTCTCTACCTCTGTGTCTCTATTTGTTCCCTGCAAACCAGTTCATCTGTACCATTTTTCTAGGTTCCACATATATGCGTTAATATACAATATTTTTTTTTCTCTTTCTGACTTACTTCATTCTGTATGACAGTCTCTAGATCCATCGACGTCTCTACAAATGACCCAGTTTCATTCCTTCTTATGGCTGAGTAATATTCCATTGTATATATGTACCACATCTTTATCCATTCGTCTGTCTGTGGGTATTTAGGTTGCTTCCATTACCTGTCTATCGTAAATAGTGCTGAAATGAGCATTGTGGTGAATGTGCCTTTTTGATTTATGGTTTTCTCTGGGTATATGCCCAGAAGTGGGATTGCTGGATCATATGGTAATTCTATTTCTAGTTTTTTTTAAGGAAACTCCATACTGTTCTCCATCGTGACTGTATCAATTTACATTTCCACCACTAGTGGAAGACGGATCCTTTTGTCCACACCCTCCCCAGAATTCGTTGTTTGTAGATTTTCTGATGATGCCAATTGTAACAGGTGTGAGGTGATACCTCATTGTAGTTTTGATTGGCATTTCTCTAATAACTAGTGATGTTGAGCAGCTTTTCATGTGCGTCTTGGCCATCTCTGTGTCTTCTTTGAAGAAACGTCTCTTTAGATCTTCTCCCCATTTTTGTATTGGGTTGTTTGTTTTTTTAATATTAAGCTGCATGTGCTCTTTATATATATTGGAGATTAAACTTTTGTCCATTGATCCGTTTGCAAATATTTTCGCCCATTCTGAGGGATGCTTTTTGCCATTCCCGTTTTTTTAACAAAAAAAGAAAGAAAGAAAAAGAAGCAGAACACTAATGTGTGTAAAATATGCCTTTTGAAACTGTCGTTTTGAAATATGGACGTCCTTTGAATTTTTTGGTCGATATATGAACCCAGGATTTGTTTTCAGGGCAGGTGTCCTTTACAGGCCTGCAATGATTTTGAATATCAACTGACCATTAGCGCTGGGATTAAAGCTGCTGTTGTGTGAAACGGCCACAAGGTAGCAGCAGGTCTCCCTTACCAAATCTGGTTACTGGGGCAACAGAGCCTCAATGGAAGTCGTGTTCTAGATTGGAATTTAGAATGGAATGTGCCAGGAGAAAGGCCCTCAAGTTTTTCTCACTACTTCTTGTTCGTGTTTTTAATTTAATTTTTTATTTTTTATTACAGCAAATTTGATTACAATGTTTGGCTTGTTGTAGGTGTGGAAGATGTGGTTCTTTTACACATACACATATGTCTGTTCTTCCTGGGATCCTTTTCCCATGTACCTTATGACAGAATGTTGAGTAGTCTTCTCTTGGTATTCTGTAGGTCTTTGGTGATTATATATGTCACCTGTGTTTGTATATGTCTGTTAACCCCAATGTCATAATGAAACCAATCCTCACACCTTTCCATTGGTGAACCATAAGTTTGTTTAATGAATCTGTGATTGCCCTTCTCCGTGGAAATATCTGCCCTGGTATCCATTTTTCGGTCACACCTATAAGAGATATGATATGATATGTGTCTTTCACTTTCTGACTTACAACAACTCACGTGATTACCTCTAGACACACCTACGGTGCTACAAATGGCATTGTGTCCTTTTATTCCTTGGCTTCTATTCTGCCTTAACGAGGTCCATTTTCAACAATGTGATTCCCTGATGGCTGAGGATTAGCTGACCTGGGTAGGCTGACCCTGCCGGCCGGCCCTCCCCAGGTGTGCCTGGGTTGAGGTCAATATAAACAGCGCTGCAGGTAGCAATAGCCCCTGAAGCTGTGCCTGACTCCATATTCTCTGCCCCGTCAGCAGTGTCGGGGCTGTGCTGGTGGGAGGGAGTGAGGGGCCATGGCTTTGTGGGTGGCCCGGTGTGAGTGGGTCTCTGCTGGACTTTCTGCAGGAGTTGCCAGGCTTCCACCTGTAAAGAAGAGGATGTGTCACCCATACCTTCCGCTGGAATTTCTCTGCGGACAGAGGTGAGGAAGCAGAAAAGCAGTGGGGGCCGGGACAGGAGGGGTATCTGAGGCAGGGCAATGGAAAGCTTCCAGAAGAGCGCCCAGGGCCAGGACCATCCTGACTGGCCTGCAGGCACCAAGTTGGCCTGCGTGCTGTTGCTGGTGTGGCTCCACGGCCCTTCCTCTAGGCTTTCAAGCCCTTGTACATATTCAGGTGTTTTACCTGGGAAGGGTGGGAAAAGTTCAACAGCAGCTGGCCATGGGCTCAGCTCACGGTTACTCACAGATGCCTCGGCATGGCCCCCCGTTTTGCAATGAGGACGCTCCTTGCATAGGAGTGGGCTGTTGGCTCTATGGGAGATGATTCCCCACCTCTGACCAATTTCAGAATTGTTTACCGCTGGAGCAAGTGCCCTGATAGTGTTTTCCTCTGTCTAACTCGTGGGTTCAGGTTTTTTTTTTTCTTTTTTGGTTCAAGTTAGATTTTATTCCTCTTTTATGTATTTATAGATATAAGCAGGGAAATAATTCATTCATATAAATACATCTGTGTGAAAGGAAGAACTTTTTTCTGTTTTATTTTTAAATTTTATTTTTTAAAATTTTGAAATTTAATTTAATTTATTTTTTTATACAGCACGTTATTATTAGTTATGTATTTTATGCATATACATGTATACAGGTCAATCCCTATCTCCCAACTCATCCCAACACCACCTTCCCATGGCTGCCCACACTTCGTGTCCATACGTGTGTTCTCTACCTCTGTCTCTATTTCTTCCCTGCAAACCAGTTCATCTGTACCATTTTTCTAGGTTCCACATATATGCATTAATATACAATATTTGTTTTTCTCTTTCTGACTTACTTCATTCTGTATGACTGTCTCTAGATCCATCGACGTCTCTACAAATGACCCAGTTTCATTCCTTCTTATGGCTGAGTAATATTCCATTTTATATATGTACCACATCTTTATCCATTCGTCTGTCTGTGGGTATTTAGGTTGCTTCCATTACCTGGCTATCGTAAATAGTGCTGAAATGTGCATTGTGGTGAATGTGCCTTTTTGATTTATGGTTTTCTCTGGGTATATGCCCAGAAGTGGGATTGCTGGATCATATGGTAATTCTATTTCTAGTTTTTTTAAGGAAACTCCATATTGTTCTCCATTGTGACTGTATCAATTTACATTTCCACCACTAGTGGAAGAGGGATCCTTTTGTCCACACCCTCCCCAGAATTCGTTGTTTGTAGATTTTCTGTTGATGCCGATTCTAACAGGTGTGAGGTGTTACCTCATTGTAGTTTTGATTTGCATTTCTCTAATAATTAGTGATGTTGAGCAGCTTTTCATGTGCGTCTTGGCCATCTCTGTGTCTTCTTTGAAGAAACGTCTCTTTAGATCTTCTCCCCATTTTTGTATTGGGTTGTTTGTTTTTTTAATATTAAGCTGCATGAGTTCTTTATATATATTGGAGATTAAACCTTTGTCCATTGATTCGTTTGCAAATATTTTCGCCCATTCTGAGGGATGCTTTTTGCCATTCCCGTTTTTTTAACAAAAAAAGAAAGAAAGAAGAAGAAGCAGAACACTAATGTGTGTAAAATATGCCTTTTGAAACTGTCGTTTTGAAATATGGACGTCCTTTGAATTTTTTGGTCGATATATGAACCCAGGATTTGTTTTCAGGGCAGGTGTCCTTTACAGGCCTGCAATGATTTTGAATATCAACTGACCATTAGCGCTGGGATTAAAGCTGCTGTTGTGTGAAACGGCCACAAGGTGGCAGCAGTTCTCCCTTACCAAATCTGGTTACTGGGGCAACAGAGCCTCAATGGAAGTCGTGTTCTAGATTGGAATTTAGAATGGAATGTGCCAGGAGAAAGCCCCTCAAGTTTGTCTCACTACTTCTTGTTTGTGTTTTTAATTTAATTTTTTATTTTTTATTACAGCAAATTTGATTACAATGTTTGGCTTGTTGTAGGTGTGGAAGATGTGGTTCTTTTACACATATACATATGTCTGTTCTTCCTGGGATCCTTTTCCCATGTACCTTATGACAGAATGTTGAGTAGTCTTCTCTTGGTATTCTGTAGGTCTTTGGTGATTATATATGTCACCTGTGTTTGTATATGTCTGTTAATCCCAATATCATAATGAAACCAACCCTCACACCTTTCCATTGGTGAACCATAAGTTTGTTTAATGAATCTGTGATTGCCCTTCTCCATGGAAATATCTGTCCGGGTATCCATTTTTCGGTCACACCTATAAGAGATATGATATGATATGTGTCTTTCACTTTCTGACTTACTACAAGTCACGTGATTACCTCTAGACACACCTACTGTGCTGCCAATGGCCTTGTGTCCTTTTATTCCTTGGCTTCTATTCTGCCTTAGCGAGGTCCATTTTCAACAATGTGATTCCCTGAGGGCTGAGGATTAGCTGACCTGGGTAGCCTGACCCTGCCGGCCGGCCCTCCCAAGGTTTGCCTGGGATGAGGTCAATATAAACAGCGCTGCAGGCAGCAATACACCCTGAATCTGTGCCTGACTCCATGATCTCTGCCCCGTCAGCAGTGTCGGGGCTGTGCTGGTGGGAGAGAGTGAGGGGCCACGGCTTTGTGGGTGGCCCGGTGTGAGTGGGACTCTGCTGGACTTTCTGCAGGAGTTGCCAGGATGCCACGTGTAAACAAGATGGTGTATCACCCACAACTTCCGTTGGAATTTCTCTCCGGACAGAGGTGAGGAAGGAAAAAAGCAGTGGGGGCCGGGACAGGAGGGTTATCTCAGGCAGGGCAATGGAAAGCTTCCAGAAGAGCGCCCAGGGCCAGGAGCATCCTGGCTGGCCTGTAGGCACCAAGTTGGCCTGCGTGCTGTCGCTGGTTTGGCTCCACGGCCCTTCCTCTAAGCTTTCAAGCCCTTGTACATATTCAGGTGTTTTTCCTGCGAAGGGTGGGAAAAGTTCAGCAGCAGCTGGCCTGGGGCTCAGCTCACGGTTACTCACAGATGCCTCGGGTCCCTTTCACTGACGAAGGTGTAGGTCTTGTCTATTCAATAGTTTGTGTTTGGAACAGTACCTGTGCTTATATCAAACTCTGGTTTTATGCATCACCCCACCTCTCATTCCCCCTAAGACAGGCATCAGAGTGTTTTCAAAGGTGAGACTCTGTTTTCTTTCTTAACTGAGTTCAAGTGTAGCCATGTTTACAGGATCATCATAAGTGATATCTTAATATAAGTTACTTTTTCTGTGTGACTTATTTCACTTAGAAGCATCATACCTCAATCCACTCATTTTGCTGCTACTGGTCTTATGCCATTGATTGCATGGCTAAGGGATATTCCATCGTTCGGAAGTACCACAATTTTTTGAACCATTTTTATATTTCCTGGGATATTTAAGGTGTACCCAAGTTGAGTTTCTTGTAAGCAGTGCAGCCCTAAATTTTGGGGTGGCGCTGTCTTATTGATTTTCAGGTTTCCCAAGGTATATTCCCTAGACTGGAAGTGTCCTTGGCTCTGTAGCTCTGTTGTTTACTTGTTTTAGGGAACACAATGCACTCCTCCAGAGATGCAGTTGGCAGTTTACATCCCGCCCATCAGCAAAACAAGCCTCCCTGTTTTCCGGGGCCTGTCTTGCCTTTCTGGATTTTACACATTTTGTGGATGTCCCTTTTGAACAGTGGGAAGTGATACTTCTTTGTAGTGCAGATTTGCATTGCCCGCTTGCTTGCTTGGCCAATAAGGGCCTATGCGTTTTCTCCTGAATATATTCAGGAGAAAATGCATACGACCTTTTTGGCCAAGTGCATCATTGTCGAAGTTGTGCCCCTCTTCCTATGCTTTAAGGGCGATTCCAACGTACTTCTCGAAATCTGTTTCCTGGTATTTTGCCTGGCTTTCAAGTCCGCCACGTTGCCTTCCCTCAACAGATTTTTGGATGATAGTTGTCTTTTATTACTCTGCCGGTTTGTGAATTGCTGTGCCCCTGAGCTCCATTATTCAACTCGTTTTTTGTGAGCTGACCGCAAGTCCAAATGTTTGGTTCAGGACATATACTGGTTCCCGGTGGGTGGCTGAGGCTTTGGTTAATTCTTCTTCCTGCCGGGAAATTAGTGTGTCATGTGCCCGTCCAAATGCCTAAGAGCTACTCTTTCATTGGTTCTCCCTCTTCCCTTTCATCCTCTGCCAAATTGGCAACCTGTGAGAACCAGGAGGTTAAAGGGGCTGTCTCTCCAAGTTGGAAGGTTGATAGGAAAGCAGATGGAAAGTCAAACTGGAGCACCAGGAGAGGGACTATTCATTGAGTTTTAGAAACCTTTCGTATTCACAGTGTGTCCCTTCTCTGGGTTTCCCGTACATGTTATAGCTGTAGTAATATTCCCTTCAACCTGGAGAGTTCGGACCCATGGAATGGGTGCCATGCATTATTTCTTTAAAAGGTCTGCATTTGCTCACCCAATCTCACCAATCACCTCAGTCCCAAGTGTCCCTCCTTATGCCACATCCAGCTGTCGTTGTAGATAGGGTAATTCCAGGTTTCATCAGAGACCCTGAAGGAATTGTAAAGAATTTCCCAGTTTTTTTGTTTTGTTTTTGAAATTCCTTTTTATAGTGGGTTTGAGCTGATTCTCGCTGCCATGTTTATGCCAGTCTAGACACACTTGATTCCCTTACGGAGACATATCAATACATAGGTTTTAAGATTCTTACTAGTCAGATATATTCCTCTGTGGGAAATATGGGGTTTTGAGTCCCTTTCACTGGGGAAGTTGTAGGTCTTGTCTATTCCATAGTTGGTTTTTGGAACGGTACCTGTGCTTATATCAAACTCTGGTTTTATGCATCACCCCACCTCTCCTTCCCCCTTAAGCAGGCATAAGAGTGTTTTCTAAATGTGAGACACTGTTCTCTTTCCTAACTCAGTTCATGTGTAGCCATGTTTACAGGATCTTCATAAGTGATATCTTATGATAAGTTTCTTTTTCTGTGTGACTTATTTCACTTAGAATCATCGTACCTGCATCCACCCATTTTGCTGCTACTGGTCTTATGACATTGATTTCATGGCTGAGGGATATTCCATCGAATGTAAGTACCACAAATTTTGAACCGTTTTTATATTTCCTGGGATATTTAAGGTGTACCCAAGTTGAGGTCCTTGTAAGCAGTGCAGCCCTAAATTTTGGGGTGACTCTGTCTTATTGATTTTCAGTTTTCCCAAGTTATATTCCCTAGACTGGAAGTGCCCTTGGCTCTGCAGCTCTGTTGTTTCCTTGTTTTAGGGAACACAATGCAATCCTCCAGAGAGGCAGTTGGCAATTTACATCCCGCCCATCAGCATAACAAGGCTCCCTGTTCTCCAGGACCTGTCTTGCCTTTCTGCTTTTTACACATTTTGTGGATGTCCCTTTTGACCGTTGGGAAGTGATACTTCTTTGTAGTGCAGATTTGCATTGCCCGCTTGCTTGCTTGGCCAAAAAGGGCGTATGCGTTTTCTCCTGAATATATTCAGGAGAAAACGCATACGCCCTTTTTGCCCAAGTGCATCATTGTCGAAGTTGTGCCCCTCTTCCTGTGCTTTAAAGTCGATTCCAACGTACCTCTTGAAATCTGTTTCCTGCTATTCTGCCTCGCTTTCAAGTCTGCCTCGTTGCCTTCCCTCAACAGATTTTTGGAAGATAGTGGTCCTTTATTACTTGGCCAGTTTGTGAATTGCTGTTCCCCTGAGCTCCATTTTTCAACTCGTTTTATATGAGCTGACTGCAAGTCCAAAATTTTGGTTCAGGACGTATACTGGTTCCCAGTGGGTGGCTGAGACTTTGGTTAATTCTTCTTCCTGCCGGGAAATTACAGTGATATGTGCCCGTCCAAATGCCTAACAGCTACTCTCTCATTGGTTCTCCCTCTTCCCTTTCATCCTCTGCCAAATTGGCATCCTGTGCGAACCAGGAGGTTAAAGGGGCTGTCTCTCCAAGTTACGAGGTTGATAGTAAAGCAGATGGAAAGCCAAACAGGATCACCAGGAGAGGGACTATTCGTTGAGTTTTAGAAACCTTTCGTATTCACAGTGTGTCCGCTCTCTAGGTTTCCCGTACATGTTATAGCTGTAGTAATATTCCCTTCAACCTGGAGAGTTGGGACCCATGGAATGGTTGTCAGGCATTTGTGCTTTAAAGGGTCTGCATTTGCTCACCCAATCTCACCAATCGTCTCACTCCCAAGTGTCCAGCCTTATGCCACATCCAGCTGTCGTTGTAGATAGGGTCATTCCAGGTTTCATCAGAGACCCTGAAGGAATTTTAAAGAATTTCCCAGTTTTTTTGTTTTGTTTTTGAAATTCCTTTTTATAGTGGGTTTGAGCTGATTCTCGCTGCCATGTTTATGCCAGTCTAGACACATTTGATTCCCTTATGGAGACATATCAATACATAGGTTTTAAGATTCTTACTAGTCAGATATATTCCTCTGCAGGAAATATGGCGTTTTGAGTCCCTTTCACTGAGGAAGGTGTAGGTCTTGTCTATTCCATAGTTGGTTTTTGGAACGGTACCTGTGTTTATATCAAACTCTGGTTTTATGCATCACCCCACCTCTCCTTCCCCCTTAAGCAGGCATAAGAGTGTTTTCTAAATGTCAGACTCTGTTCTCTTTCCTAACTCCGTTCAAGTGTAGCCATGTTTACAGGATCTTCATAAGTGATATCTTATGATAAGTTTCTGTTTCTCTGTGACTTATTTCACTTAGAATCATCGTACCTGAATCCACCCATTTTGCTGCTACTGGTCTTCTGACATTGATTTCATGGCTGAGGGATATTCCATCGTACGTAAGTACCACAATTTTTTGAACCATTTTTATATTTCCTTGGATATTTAAGCTGTACCCAAGTTGAGGTCCTTGTAAGCAGTGCAGCCCTAAATTTTGGGGTGGCTCTGTCTTATTGATTTTCAGTTTTCCCAAGGTATATTCCCTAGACTGGAAGTGCCCTTGACTCTGTAGCTCTGTTGTTTACTTGTTTTAGGGAACACAATGCACTCCTCCAGAGAGGCAGTTGGCAATTTACATCCCGCCCATCAGCATAACAAGGCTCCCTGTTCTCCACGGCCTGTCTTGCCTTTCTGGTTTTTACACATTTTGTGGATGTCCCTTTTGACCGGTGGGAAGTGATACTTCTTTGTAGTGCAGATTTGCATTGCCCGCTTGCTTGCTTGACCAAAAATGGCGTATGCGTTTTCTCCTGAATATATTCAGGAGAATACGCAAACGCCCTTTTCGGCCAAGTGCATCATTGTCGAAGTTGTGCCCCTCTTCCTGTGCTTTAAAGGCGATTCCAACGTACCTCTTGAAATCTGTTTCCTGCTATTCTGCCTCGCTTTCAAGTCCGCCTCATTGCCTTCCCTCAACAGATTTTTGGACGATAGTTGTCCTTTATTACTCTGCCAGTTTGTGCATTGCTGTGACCTTGAGCTCCATTTTTGAACTCGTTTTTTGTGAGCTAACCGCATGTCCATAATTTTGGTTCAGGACATATGCTGGTTCCTGGTGGGTGGCTGAGACTTTGGTTAATTCTTATTCCTGCCGAGAAATTAGAGTAATATGTGCCCGTCCAAATGCCTAACAGCTACTCTCTCATTGGTTCTCCCTCTTCCCTTTCATCCTCTGACAAATTGGCAACATCTGCGAACCAGGAGGTTAAAGGGTCTGTCTCTCCAAGTTGGGAGGTTGATAGTAAAGCAGATGGAAAATCAAACCAGAGCACCAGGAGAGGGACTATTCATTTAGTTTTAGAAACCTTTCGTATTCACAGTGTGTCCATTCTCTAGGTTCCCCATACATGTTATAGCTGTAGTAATATTCCCTTCAACCTGGAGAGTTGGGACCCATGGAATGAGTGCCAGGCATTTGTGCTTTAAAGGGTCTGCATTTGCTCACTCAATCTCACCAATCCTCTCAGTCTCAAGTGTCCCTCCTTATGCCACATCCAGCTGTCATTGTAGATTGGGTCATTCCAGGTTTCATCAGAGACCCTGAAGTAATTGTAAAGAATTTCCCAGTTTTTTTGTTTTGTTTTTGAAATTCCTTTTTATAGTGGGTTTGAGCTGATTCTCGCTGCCATGTTTATGCCAGTCTAGACACACTTGATTCCCTTACGGAGACATATCAATACATAGGTTTTAAGATTCTTACTAGTCAGATATATTCCTCTGTGTGAAATATGGGGTTTTGAGTCCCTTTCACTGAGGAAGGTGTAGGTCTTGTCTATTCCATAGTGGGTTTTTGGAACGGTACCTGTGCTTATATCAAACTCTGGTTTTATGCATCACCCCACCTCTCCTTCCCCCTTAAGCAGGCATAAGAGTGTTTTCTAAATGTGAGACACTGTTCTCTTTCCTAACTCAGTTCAAGTTTAGCCATGTTTACAGCATCTTCATGAGTGATATCTTATGATAAGTTTCTTTTTCTGTGTGACTTATTTCACTTAGAATCATCATACCTGAATCCACCCATTTTGCTGCTACTGGTCTTATGACATTGATTTCATGGCTGAGGGATATTCCATCGTACGTAAGTACCACAATTTTTTGAACCATTTTTATATTTCCTGGGAAATTTAAGGTGTACCCAAGTTGAGATCCTTGTAAGAAGTGCAGCCCTAAATTTTGAGGTGGCTCTGTCTTATTGATTGTCAGGTTTCCCAAGGTATATTCCATAGACTGGAAGTGCCCTTGGCTCTGTAGCTCTGTTGTTTACTTGTTTTAGGGAACACAATGCCCTCCTCCAGTTAGGCAGTTGGCAATTTACATCCCGCCCATCAGCATAACAAGGCTCCCTGTTCTCCAGGACCTGTCTTGCCTTTCTGCTTTTTACACATTTTGTGGATGTCCCTTTTGACCAGTGGGAAGTGATACTTCTTTGTAGTGCAGATTTGCATTGCCCGCTTGCTTGCTTGGCCAAAAAGGGCGTATGCGTTTTCTCCAGAATGGAGAAAACGCATACGCCCTTTTTGGCCAAGTGCATCATTGTCGAAGTTGTGCCCCTCTTCCTGTGCTTTAAAGGCGATTACAACGTACCTCTTGAAATCTGTTTCCAGCTATTCTGCCTCGCTTTCAAGTCCGCTTCGTTGCCTTCCCTTAACAGATTTTTGGACGATAGTTGTCCTTTATTACTCGGCCAGTTTGTGAATTGCTGTGCCCCTGAGCTCCATTTTTCAACTCGTTTTTTGTGAGCTGACCGCAAGTCCAAAATTTTGGTTCAGGACCTATGCTGGTTCCAGGTGGGGGGCTGAGACTTTGGTTAATTCTTCTTCCTGCCGGAAAATTACAGTGATATGTGCCCGTCCAAATGCCTAACAGCTACTCTCTCATTGGTTCTCCCACTTCCCTTTCATCCTCTGCCAAATTGGAAGCCTTTGCGAACCAGGAGGTTAAAGGGGCTGTCTCTCCAAGTTGGGAGATTGATTGTAAAGCAGATGGAAAGTCAAACTGGAGCACCAGGAGAGGGAGTATTCGTTGAGTTTTAGAAACCTTTCATATTCACAGTGTGTCCGTTCTCTAGGTTTCCCGTACATGTTATAACTG
Organism: Hyperoodon ampullatus; assembly: GCF_949752795.1. NCBI lineage: Eukaryota > Metazoa > Chordata > Mammalia > Artiodactyla > Ziphiidae > Hyperoodon > Hyperoodon ampullatus. The sequence goes on along the minus strand of NW_027640834.1, from coordinate 962,113 downwards.
TAGTAATATTCCCTTCAACCTGGAGAGTTGGGTCCCATGGAATGGGTGCCATGCATTACTGCTTTAAAGGGTCTGCATTTGCTCACACAATCTCACCAATCCTCTCAGTCCCAAGTGTCCAGCCTTATGCCACATCCAGCTGTCGTTGTAGATAGGGTCATTCCAGGTTTCATCAGAGACCCTGAAGGAATTGTAAAGAATTTCCCAGTTTTTTTGTTTTGTTTTTGAAATTCCTTTTTATAGTGGGTTTGAGCTGATTCTCGCTGCCATGTTTATGCCAGTCTAGACACACTTGATTCCCTTACGGAGACATATCAATACATAGGTTTTAAGATTCTAACTAGTCAGATATATTCCTCTGCGGGAAATATGGGGTTTTGAGTCCGTTTCACTGTGGAAGGTGTAGGTCTTGTCTATTCCATAGTTGGTATTTGGAACGGTACCTGTGCTTATATCAAACTCTGGTTTTATGCATCAACCCACCTCTCCTTCCCCCTTAAGCAGGCATAAGAGTGTTTTCTAAATGTCAGACTCTGTTCTCTTTCCTAACTCAGTTCAAGTGTAGCCATGTTTACAGGATCTTCATAAGTGATATGTTATGATAAGTTTCTGTTTCTCTGTGACTTATTTCACTTAGAATCATCGTACCTGAATCCACCCATTTTGCTGCTACTGGTCTTCTGACATTGATTTCATTGCTGAGGGATATTACATCGTACGTATGTACCACAATTTTTTGAACCATTTTTATATTTCCTGGGATATTTAAGGTGTACCCAAGTTGAGGTCCTTGTAAGCAGTGCAGCCCTAAATTTTGGGGTGGCTCTGTCTTATTGATTTTCAGTTTTCCCAAGGTATATTCCCTAGACGGGAAGTGCCCTTGGCTCTGTAGCTCTGTTCTTTACTTGTTTTAGGGAACACAATGCACTCCTCCAGAGAGGCAGTTGGCAATTTACATCCCGCCCATCAGCATAACAAGGCTCCCTCTTCTCCAGGGCCTGTCTTGCCTTTCTGGTTTTTACACATTTTCTGGATGTCCCTTTTGACCGGTGGGAAGTGATACTTCTTTGTAGTGCAGATTTGCATTGCCCGCTTGCTTGCTTGACCAAAAAGGGCGTATGCGTTTTCTCCTGAATATATTCAGGAGAATACGCATACGCCCTTTTTGGCCAAGTGCATCATTGTCGAAGTTGTGCCCCTCTTCCTGTGCTTTAAAGGTGATTCCAACGTACCTCTTGAAATCTATTTCCTGCTATTCTGCCTCGCTTTCAAGTCCGCCTCATTGCCTACCCTCAATAGATTTTTGGACGATAGTTGTCCTTTATTACTCTGCCAGTTTGTGCATTGCTGTGACCTTGAGCTCCATTTTTGAACTCGTTTTTTGTGAGCTAACCGCATGTCCAAAATTTTGGTTCAGGACATATGCTGGTTCCCGGTGAGTGCCTGAGACTTTGGTTAATTCTTCTTCCTGCCGGGAAGTTAGAGTGATATGTGCCCGTCCAAATGCCTAACAGCTACTCTCTCATTGGTTCTCCCTCTTCCCTTTCATCCTCTGCCAAATTGGAAACTTGTGCGAACCAGGAGGTTAAAGGGGCTGTCTCTACAAGTTAGGAGATTGATAGTAAATCAGATGGAAAGTCAAACCGGAGCACCAGGAGAGGGACTATTCGTTGAGTTTTAGAAACCTTTCGTGTTCACAGTGTGTCCGTTCTCTAGGTTTCCTGTACATGTTATAACTGTAGTAATATTCCCTTCAACCTGGAGAGTTGGGACCCATGGAATGGGTGCCATGCATTATTGCTTTAAAGGGTCTGCATTTGCTCACCCAATCTCACCAATCCTCTCAGTCCCAAGTGTCCAGCCTTATGCCACATCCAGCTGTCATTGTAGATAGGGTCATTCCAGTTTTCATCAGAGACCCTGAAGGAATTGTAAAGAATTTCCCAGTTTTTTTGTTTTGTTTTTGAAATTCATTTTTATACTGGGTTTCAGCTGATTCTCGCTGCCATGTTTATGCCAGTCTAGACACACTTGATTCCCTTACGGAGACATATCAATACATAGGTTTTAAGATTCTTACTAGTCAGATATATTCCTCTGCGGGAAATATGGGGTTTTGAGTCCCTTTCACTGAGGAAGGTGTAGGTCTTGTCTATTCCATAGTTGGTTTTTGGAACGGTACCTGTGCTTATATCAAACTCTGGTTTTATGCATCACCCCACCTCTCCTTCCCCCTTAAGCAGGCATAAGAGTGTTTTCTAAATGTGAGACACTGTTCTCTTTCCTAACTCAGTTCAAGTGTAGCCATGTTTACAGGATCTTCATAAGTGATATCTTATGATAAGTTTCTTTTTCTGTGTGACTTATTTCACTTAGAATCATCGTACCTGAATCCACCCATTTTGCTGCTACTGGTGTTATGACATTGATTTCATGGCTGAGGGATATTCCATCATACGTAAGTACCACAATTTTTTGAACCATTTTTATATTTCCTGGGATATTTAAGGTGTACCCAAGTTGAGGTCCTTGTAAGCAGTGCAGCCCTAAATTTTGGGGTGGCTCTGTCTTATTGATTTTCAGTTTTCCCAAGGAATATTCCCTAGTCTGGAAGTGCCCTTGGTTCTGTAGCTCTGTTCATTACTTGTTTTAGGGAACACAATGCACTCCTCCAGAAAGGCAGTTGGTAATTTACATCCCGCCTATCAGCATAACAAGGCTCCCTGTTCTCCAGGGCCTGTCTTGCCTTTCTCGTTTTTACACATTTTGTGGATGTCCCTTTAGACCGGTGGAAAGTGATACTTCTTTGTAGTGCAGATTTGCATTGCCCGCTTGCTTGCTTGGCCAAAAAGGGCGTATGCGTTTTCTCCTGAATATATTCAGGAGAAAACGCATACGCCCTTTTTGGCTAAGTGCATCATTGTCGAAGTTGTGCCCCTCTTCCTGTGCTTTAAAGGCGATTCCAACGTACCTCTTGAAATCTGTTTCCTGCTATTCTGCCTCGCTTTCAAGTCCGCCTCGTTGCCTTCCTTCAACATATTTTTGGACGATAGTTGTCCTTTATTACTCGGCCAGTTTGTGAATTGCTGTGCCCCTGAGCTCCATTTTTCAACTCGTTTTTGGTGAGCTGACCGCAAGTCCAAAATTTTGGTTCAGGCCCTATGCTGGTTCCCGGTGGGTGCCTGAGACTTTGGTTAATTCTTCTTCCTGCCGGGAAGTTAGAGTGATATGTGCCCGTCCAAATGCCTAACAGCTACTCTCTCATTGGTTCTCCCTCTTCCCTTTCATCCTCTGCAAAATTGGAAACCTGTGCGAACCAGGAGGTTAAAGGGGCTGTCTCTCCAAGTTGGGAGATTGATAGTAAAGCAGATGGAAAGTCAAAGCGGAGCACAAGGAGAGGGACTATTCGTTGAGTTTTAGAAACCTTTCATAATCACAGTGTGTCCGTTCTCTAGGTTTCCCATACATGTTATAACTGTAGTAATATTCCCTTCAACCTGGAGAGTTGGGACCCATGGAATGGGTGCCATGCATTATTGCTTTAAAGGGTCTGCTTTTGCTCACCCAATCTCACCAATCCTCGCAGTCCCAAGTGTCCAGCCTTATGCCACATCCAGCTGTCATTGTAGATAGGGTCATTCCAGGTTTCATCAGAGACCCTGAAGGAATTTTAAAGAATTTCCCAGGTTTTTTGTTTTGTTTTTGAAATTCCTTTTTATAGTGGGTTTGAGCTGATTCTCGCTGTCATGTATATGCCAGTCTAGACACACTTGATTCCCTTACGGAGACATATCAATACATAGGTTTTAAGATTCTTACTAGTCAGATATATTCCTCTGCGGGAAATATGGGGTTTTGAGTCCGTTTCACTGTGGAAGGTGTAGGTCTTGTCTATTCCATACTTGGTTTTTGGAACGGTACCTGTGCGTATATCAAACTCTGGTTTTATGCATCACCCCACCTCTCCTTCCCCCTTAAGCAGGCATAAGAGTGTTTTCTAAATGTGAGACACTGTTCTCTTTCCTAACTCAGTTCAAGTGTAGCCATGTTTACAGGATCTTCATAAGTGATATCTTATGATAAGTTTCTTTTTCTGTGTGACTTATTTCACTTAGAATCATCGTACCTGAATCCACCCATTTTGCTGCTACTGGTCTTATGACATTGATTTCATGACTGAGGGATATTCCATCGTACGTAAGTACCACAATTTTTTGAACCATTTTTATATTTCCTGGGATATTTAAGGCGTACCCAAGTTGAGGTCCTTGTAAACAGTGCAGCCCTAAATTTTGGGGTGGCTCTGTCTTATTAATTTTCTGTTTTCCCAAGGTACATTCCCTAGACTGGAAGTGCCCTTGGCTCTGTAGCTCTGTTGTTTACTTGTTTTAGGGAACACAATGCACTCCTCCAGAGAGGCAGTTGGCAATTTACATCCCGCCCATCAGCATAACAAGGCTCCCTGTTCTCCAGGGCCTGTCTTGCCTTTCTGTTTTTTACACATTTTGTGGATGTCCCTTTTGACTGGTGGGAAGTGATACTTCTTTGTAGTGCAGATTTGCATTTCCCGCTTGCTTGCTTGGCCAAAAAGGGCGTATGCGTTTTCTCCTGAATATATTCAGGAGAAAACGCATACGCCCTTTTTGGCCAAGATCATCATTGTGGAAGTTGTGCCCCTCTTCCTGTGCTTTAAAGGCGATTCCAACGTACCTCTTGAAATCTGTTTCCTGCTATTCTGCCTCGCTTTCAAGTCCCCCTCGTTGCCTTCCCTCAACAGATTATTGGACGATAGTTGTCCTTTATTACTCGGCCAGTTTGTGAATTGCTCTGCCCCTGAGCTCCATGTTTCAACTCGTTTTTGGTGAGCTGACCGCAAGTCCAAAATTTTGATTCAGGACCTATACTGGTTCCCGGTGGGTGGCTGAGACTTTGGTTAATTCTTCTTCCTGCTGGGAAATTACAGTGATATGTGCCCGTCCAAATGCCTAACAGCTACTCTCTCATTGGTTCTCCCTCTTCTATTTCATCCTCTGCCAAATTGGCAACCTGTATGAACCAGGAGGTTAAAGGGGCTGTCTCTCCAAGTTGGGAGTTTGATAGTAAAGCAGATGGAAAGTCAAACCGGAGCACCAGGAGAGGGACTATTCGTTGAGTTTTAGACACCTTTAGTATTCACAGTGTGTCCGTTCTCTAGGATTCCGGTACATGTTATAAATGTAGTAATATTCCCTTCAACCTGGAGAGTTGGGACCCATGGAATGGGTGCCATGCATTATTGCTTTAAAGGGTCTGCATTTGCTCACCCAATCTCACCAATCCTCTCAGTCCCAAGTGTCCAGCCTTATGCCACATCCAGCTGTCCTTGTAGATAGGGTCATTCCAGTTTTCATCAGAGACCCTGAAGGAATTGTAAAGAATTTCCCAGTTTTTTTGTTTTGTTTTTGAAATTCCTTTTTATAGTGGGTTTGAGCTGATTCTCGCTGTCATGTTTATGCCAGTCTAGACACACTTGATTCCCTACGGAGACATAACAATCCATAGGTTTTAAGAATCTTACTAGTCAGATATATTCCTCTGCGGGAAATATGGGGTTTTGAGTCCCTTTCACTGAGGAAGGTGTAGGTCTTGTCTATTCCATAGTTGGTTTTTGGAACCGTACCTGTGCTTATATCAAACTCTGGTTTTATGCATCACCCCACCTCTCCTTCCCCCTTAAGCAGGCATAAGAGTGTTTTCTAATTGTGAGACACTGTTCTCTTTCCTAACTCAGTTCAAGTGTAGCCATGTTTACAGGATCTTCATAAGTGATATCTTCTGATAAATTTCTTTTTCTGTGTGACTTATTTCACTTAGCATCATCGTACCTGAATCCACCCATTTTGCTGCTACTGGTCTTATGACATTGATTTCATGGCTGAGGGATATTCCATCGTACGTAAGTACCACATTTTTTTGAACCATTTTTATATTTCCTGGGATATTTAAGGTGTACCCAAGTTGAGGTCCTTGTAAGCAGTGCAGCCCTCAATTTTGGGGTGGCTCTGTCTTATTGATTTTCAGTTTTCCCAAGGAATATTCCCTAGAGTGGAAGTGCCGTTGGCTCTGTAGCTCTGTTGTTTACTTGTTTTAGGGAACACAATGCACTCCTCCAGAGAGGCGGTTTGCAGTTTACATCCCGCCCATCAGCATAACAAGGCTCCCTGTTCTCCAGGGCCTGTCTTGCCTTTCTGGTTTTTACACATTTTGTGGATGTCCCTTTTGACCGGTGGGAAGTGATACTTCTTTGTAGTGCAGATTTACATTGCCCGCTTCCTTGCTTGGGCAAAAAGGGCGTATGCGTTTTCTCCTGAATATATTCAGGAGAAAACGCATACGCCCTTTTTGGCCAAGTGCATCATTGTCGAAGTTGTGCCCCTCTTCCTGTGCTTTAAAGGCGATTCCAACGTACCTCTTGAAATCTGTTTCCTGCTATTCTGCCTCGCTTTCAAGTCCGCCTCGTTGCCTTCCCTCAACAGATTTTTGGACGATAGTTGTCCTTTATTACTCGGCCAGTTTGTGAATTGCTGTGCCCCAGAGCTCCATGTTTCAACTCGTTTTTGGTGAGCTGTCTGAAAGTCCAAAATTTTGGTTCAGGACCTATACTGGTTCCCGGTGGGGGGCTGAGACTTTGGTTAACTCTTCTTCCTGCTGGGAAGTTAGATTGATATGTGCCCGACCAAATACCTAACAGCTACTCTCTCATTGGTTCTCCCTCTTCCCTTTCATCCTCTGCCATATTGGAAACCTGTGTGAACCAGGAGGTTGAAGGGGCTGTCTCTCCAAGTTGGGAGATTGATAGTAAAGCAGATGGAAAGTCAAACCGGAGCACCAGGAGAGGGACTATTTCTTGAGGTTTAGAAAGCTTCCGTATTCAGATTGTTTCCGTTCTCTAGGTTTCCCGTACATGTTATAGCTGTAGTAATATTCCCTTCAACCTGGAGAGTTGGGACCCATGGAATGGGTCCCATGCATTATTGCTTTAAAGGGTCTGCATTTGCTCACCCAATCTCACCAATCCTCTCAGTCCCAAGTGTCCAGCCTTATGCCACATCCAGCTGTCCTTGTAGATAGGGTCATTCCATGTTTCATCAGAGACCCTGAAGGAATTGTAAAGAATTTCCCAGTTTTTTTGTTTTGTTTTTGAAATTCCTTTTTATAGTTGGTTTGAGCTGATTCTCGCTGCCATGTTTATGCCAGTCTAGACACACTTGATTCCCTTACGGAGACATATCAATACATAGGTTTTAAGATTCTTACTAGTCAGATATATTCCTCTGCGGGAAATATGGTGTTTTGAGTCCCTTTCACTCAGGAAGGTGTAGGTCTTGTCTATTCCATAGTTGGTTCTTGGAACGGTACCTGTGCTTATATCAAACTCTGGTTTTATGCATCACCCCACCTCTCCTTCCCCCTAAAGCAGGCATAAGAGTGTTTTCTAAATGTGAGACATTCTTCTCTTTCCTAACTCAGTTCAAGTGTAGCCATGTTTACAGGATCTTCATAAGTGATATCTTATGATAAGTTTCTTTTTCTGTGTGACTTATTTCACTTAGAATCATCGTACCTGAATCCACCCATTTTGCTGCTACTGGTCTTATGACATTGATTTCATGGCTGAGGGATATTCCACCGTACGTAAGTACCACAATTTTTTGAACCATTTTTATATTTCCTGGGATATTTAAGGTGTACCCAAGTTGAGGTCCTTGTAAGCAGTGCAGCCCTCAATTTTGGGGTGGCTCTGTCTTATTGAATTTCAGTTTTCCCAAGGTATATTCCCTAGACTCGAAGTGCCCTTGGCTCTGTAGCTCTGTTGTTTACTTGTTTTAGGGAACACAATGCACTCCTCCAGAGAGGCAGTTGGCAATTTACATCCCGCCCATCAGCATAACAAGGCTCCCTGTTCTCCAGGGCCTGTCTTGCCTTTCTGGTTTTTACACATTTTGTGGATGTCCCTTTTGACCGGTGGGAAGTGATACTTCTTTGTAGTGCAGATTTGCATTTCACGCTTGCTTGCTTGGCCAAAAAGGGTGTATGCGTTTTCTCCTGAATATATTCAGGACAAAACGCATACGCCCTTTTTGGCCAAGTGCATCATTGTCAAAGTTGTGCCCCTCTTCCTGTGCTTTAAAGGCGATTCCAACGTACCTCTTGAAATCTGTTTCCTGCTATTCTGCCTGGCTTTCAAGTCCGCCTCGTTGCCTTCCCTCAACAGATTTTTGGACGATAGTTGTCCTTTATTACTCGGCCAGTTTGTGAATTGCTGTGCCCCTGAGCTCCATTTTTCAACTCGTTTTTGATGAGCTGACCGCAAGTCCAAAATTTTGGTTCAGGACCTATACTTGTTCCCGGTGGTTGGCTGAGACTTTGGTTAATTCTTCTTCCTGCCGGGAAATTACAGTGATATGTGCCCGTCCAAATGCCTAACAGCTACTCTCTCATTGGTTCTCCCTCTTCCCTTTCATCCTCTGCCAAATTGGCAACCTGTGCGAACCAGGAGGTTAAAGGGGCTGTCTCTCCAAGTTGGGAGGTTGATAGTAAAGCAGATGGAAAGTCAAACCGGAGCACCAGGAGAGGGACTATTCGTTGAGTTTTAGAAACCTTTCGTATTCACAGTGTGTCCGTTCTCTAGGTTTCCGGTACATGTTATACCTGTAGTAATATTCCCTTCAACCTGGAGAGTTGGGACCCATGGAATGGGTGCCATGTATTATTGCTTTAAAGGGTCTGCATTTACTCATCCAATCTCACCAATCCTCTCAGTCCCAAGTGTCCAGCCTTATGCCACATCCAGCTGTCATTGTAAATAGAGTCATTCCAGGTTTCATCAGAGACCCTGAAGGAATTGTAAAGAATTTCCCAGTTTTTTTGTTTTGTTTTTGTAATTCCTTTTTATAGTGCGTTTGAGCTGATTCTCGCTGCCATGTTTATGCCAGTCTAGACACACTTGATTCCCTACGGACACATATCAATCCATAGGTTTTTAGAATCTTACTAGTCAGATATATTCCTCTGCGGGAAATATGGGGTTTTGAGTCCCTTTCACTGAGGAAGCTGTAGGTCTTGTCTATTCCATAGTTGGTTTTTGGAACGGTACCTGTGTTTATATCAAACTCTGGTTTTATGCATCACCCCACCTCTCCTTCCCCCTTAAGCAGGCATAAGAGTGTTTTCTAATTGTGAGACACTGTTCTCTTTCCTAACTCAGTTCAAGTGTAGCCATGTTTACAGGATCTTCGTAAGTGATATCTTATGATAAGTTTCTTTTTCTGTGTGACTTATTTCACTTAGAATCATCGTACCTGAATCCACCCATTTTGCTGCTACTGGTCTTATGACATTGATTTCATGGCTGAGGGATATTCCATCGTACGTAAGTACCCCAATTTATTGAACCACTTTTATATTTCCTGGGATATTTAAGGTGTACCCAAGTTGAGGTCCTTGCAAGCAGTGCAGCCCTAAATTTTGGGGTGGCTCTGTCTTATTGATTTTCAGTTTTCTCAAGGAATATTCCCTAGACTGGAAGTGCCCTTGGCTCTGTAGCTCTGTTCTTTACTTGTTTTAGGGAACACAATGCACTCCTCCAGAGAGGCAGTTGGCAATTTACATCCCGCCCATCAGCATAACAAGGCTCCCTGTTCTCCAGGGCCTGTCTTGCCTTTCTGGTTTTTACACATTTTGTGGATGTCCCTTTTGACCGGTGGGAAGTGATACTTCTTTGTAGTGCAGATTTGCATTGCCCGCTTGCTTGCTTGGCCAAAAAGGGCGTATGCGTTTTCTCCTGAATATATTCAGGAGAAAACGCATACGCCCTTTTTGGCCAAGTGCATCATTGTCGAAGTTGTGCCCCTCTTCCTGTGCTTTAAAGGCGATTCCAACGTACCTCTTGAAATCTGTTTCCTGCTATTCTGCCTCGCTTTCAAGTCTGCCTCGTTGCCTTCCCTCAACAGATTTTTGGACGATAGTTGTCCTTTATTACTCGGCCAGTTTGTGAATTGTTGTGCCCCTGAGCTCCATTTTTCAACTCGTTTTTGGTGAGCTGACCGCAAGTCCAAAATTTTGGTTCCGGACGTATACTGGTTCCCGGTGAGAGGCTGAGACTTTGGTTAATTCTTCTTCCTGCCGGGAAGTTAGAGTGATATGTGCACGTTCAAATGCATAGCAGCTACTCTCTCATTGGTTCTCCCTCTTCCCTTTCATCCTCTGCCAAATTGGAAACCTGTGTGAACGAGGAAGTTGAAGGGGCTGTCTCTCCAAGTTGGGAGGTTGATAGTAATGCAGAAGGAAAGTCAAGCCGGAGCACGAGGAGAGGGACTATTCGTTGAGTTTTAGAAACCTTTCATATTCACAGTGTGTCCGTTCTCTAGGTTTCCCGTACATGTTATAGCTGTAGTAATATTCCCTTCTACCTGGAGAGTTGGGACCCATGGAATGGGTGCCAGGCATTTGTGCTTTAAAGGGTCTGCATTTGCTCACCCAATCTCACCAATCGTCTCAGTCCCAAGTGTCCCTCCTTATGCCACATCCAGCTGTCATTGTAGATAGGGTCATTCCAGGTTTCATCAGAGACCCTGAAGGAATTGTAAAGAATTTCCCAGTTTTTTTGATTTGTTTTTGAAATTCCTTTTTATAGTGCGTTTGAGCTGATTCTCGCTGCCATGTTTATGCCAGTCTAGACACACTTGATTCCCTTACGGAGACATATCAATCCATAGGTTTTAAGATTCTTACTAGTCAGATATATTCCTCTGCGGGAAATATGGGGTTTTGAGTCCCTTTCACTGAGGAAGGTGTAGGTCTTGTCTATTCCATAGTTGGTTTTTGGAACAGTACCTGTGCTTATATCAAACTCTGGTTTTATGCATCACCCCACCTCTCCTTCCCCCTTAAGCAGGCATAAGAGTGTTTTCTAAATGTGAGACACTGTTCTCTTTCCTAACTCAGTTCAAGTGTAGCCATGTTTACAGGATCTTCATAAGTGATATCTTATGATAAGTTTCTTTTTCTGTGTGACTTATTTCACTTAGAATCATCGTACCTGAATCCACCCATTTTGCTGCTACAGGTCTTATGACATTGATTTCATGGCTGAGGGATATTCCATCGTACGTAAGTACCACAATTTTTTGAACCATTTTTATATTTCCCGTGATATTTAAGGTGTACCCAAGTTGAGGTCCTTGTAAGCAGTGCAGCCCTAAATTTTGGGGTGGCTCTGTCTTATTGATTTTCAGTTTTCCCAAGGTATATTCCCTAGACTGGAAGTGCCCTTGGCTCTGTAGCTCTGTTCTTTACTTGTTTTAGGGAACACAATGTACTCCTCCAGAGAGGCAGTTGGCAATTTACATCCCGCCCATCAGCATAACAAGGCTCCCTGTTCTCCAGGGCCTGTCTTGCCTTTCTGGTTTTTACACATTTTGTGGATGTCCCTTTTGACCAGTGGGAAGTGATACTTCTTTGTAGTGCAGATTTGCATTGCCCGCTTGCTTGCTTGGCCAAAAAGGGCGTATGCGTTTTCTCCTGAATATATTCAGGAGAAAACGCATACGCCCTTTTTGGCCAAGTGCATCATTGTCGAAGTTGGGCACCTCTTCCTGTGCTTTGAAGGAGATTCCAACGTACCTCTTGAAATCTGTTTCCTGCTATTCTGCCTCGCTTTCAAGTCCGCCTCGTTGCCTTCCCTCAACAGATTTTTGGACGATAGTTGTCCTTTATTACTCGGCCAGTTTGTGAATTGCTGTGCCCCTGAGCTCTATTTTTCAACTCGTTTTTGTTGTGCTGACCGCAAGTGTAAAATTTAGGTTCAGGACCTATGCTGGCTCCCGGTGGGTGGCTGAGACTTTGGTTAATTCTTCTTCCTGCCGGGAAGTTAGAGTGATATGTGCCCGTCCAAATGCCTAAGAGCTACTCTCTCATTGGTTCTCCCTCTTCCCTTTCATCCTCTGCCAAATTGGAAACCTGTGCGAACCAGGAGTTTAAAGGGGCTGTCTCTCCAAGTTGGGAGGTTGATAGTAAAGCAGATGGAAAGTCAAACCGGAGCACCAGGAGAGGGACTATTCGTTGAGTTTTAGAAACCTTTCGTATTCACAGTGTGTCCATTCTCTAGGTTTCCTGTACATGTTATAGCTGTAGTAATATTCCCTTCAACCAGGAGAGTTGGGACCCATGGAATGGGTGCCAGGCATTTGTGCTTTAAAGGGTCTGCATTTGCTCACCCAATCTCACCAATCGTCTCAGTCCCAAGTGTCCCTCCTTATGCCACATCCAGCTGTCATTGTAGATAGGGCCATTCCAGGTTTCATCAGAGACCCTGAAGGAATTGTAAAGAATTTCCCAGTTTTTTTGTTTTGTTTTTGAAAGTCCTTTTTATAGTGGGTTTGAGCTGATTCTCGCTGCCATGTTTATGCCAGTCTAGACACACTTGATTCCCTTATGGAGACATATCAGTAAATAGGTTTTAAGATTCTTACTAGTCAGATATATTCCTCTGCGGGAAATATGGGGTTTTGAGTCCCTTTCACTGAGGAAGGTGTAGGTCTTGTCTATTCCATAGTTGGTTTTTGGAACGGTACCTGTGCTTATATCAAACTCTGGTTTTATGCATCAGCCCACCTCTCCTTCCACCTTAAGCAGGCATAAGAGTATTTTCTAAATGTGAGACACTGTTCTCTTTCCTAACTCAGTTCAAGTGTAGCCATGTTTACAGGATCTTCATAAGTGATATCTTATGATAAGTTTCTTTTTCTCTGGGACTTATTTCACTTAGAATCATCGTACCTGAATCCACCCATTTTGCTGCTACTGGTCTTATGACATTGATTTCATGGCTGAGGGATATTCCATCGTACGTAATTACCACAATTTTTTGAACCATTTTTATATTTCCTGGGATATTTAAGGTGTACCCAAGTTAAGGTCCTTGTAAGCAGTGCAGCTCTAAATTTTGGGGTGGCTCTGTCTTATTGATTTTCAGTTTTCCCAAAGTATATTCCCTAGACTGGAAGTGCCTTTGGCTCTGTATCTCTGTTGTTTACTTGTTTTAGGGAACACAATGCACTCCTCCAGAGAGGCAGTTGGCAATTTACATCCCGCCCATCAGCATAACAAGGCTCCCTGTTCTCCAGGGCCTGTCTTGCCTTTCTGGTTTTTACACATTTTGTGGATGTCCGTTTTGACCGGTGGGAAGTGATACTTCTTTGTAGTGCAGATTTGCCTTGCCCGCTTGCTTGCTTGGGCAAAAAGGTCGTATGCGTTTTCTCCTGAATATATTTAGGAGAAAACGCATACGCCCTTTTTGGCCAAGTGCATCATTGTCGAAGTTGTGCCACTCTTCCTGTGCTGTAAAGGTGATTCCAACGTACCTCTTGAAATTTGTTTCCTGCTATTCTGCCTCGCTTTCAAGTCCGCCTCGTTGCCTTCCCTCAACAGATTTTTGGACGATAGTTGTCCTTTATTACTCGGCCAGTTTGTGAATTGCTGTGCCCCTGAGCTCCATTTTGCAACTCGTTTTTGTTGAGATGACCGCAAGTGTAAAATTTAGGTTAAGGACCTATGCTGGTTCCCGGTGGGTGGCTGAGACTTTGGTTAATTCTTCTTCCTGCAGGGAAGTTAGGGTGATATGTGCCCGTCCAAATGCCTAAGAGATACTCTCTCATTGGTTCTCCCTCTTCCCTTTCATCCTCTGCCAAATTGGAAACCTGTGCGAACCAGGAGGTTCAATGGTCTGTCTCTCCAAGTTGGGAGATTGATAGTAAAGCAGATGGAAAGTCAAACCAGAGCACCAGGAGAGGGACTATTCGTTGAGTTTTAGAAACCTTTCGTATTCACAGTGTGTCCGTTCTCTAGTTTTCCCGTACATGTTATAACTGTTGTAATATTCCCTTCAACCTGGAGAGTTGGGACCCATGAAATGGGTGCCATGCATTTGTGCTAAAATGGTCTGCATTTGCTCACCCAATCTCACCAGTCCTCTCAGTCCCAAGTGTCCAGCCTTATGCCACATCCTGCTGTCATTGTAGATAGGGTCATTCCAGGTTTCATCAGAGACCCTGAAGGAATTGTAAAGAATTTCCCAGTTTTTTTGTTTTGTTTTTGAAATTCCTTTTTATAGTGGGTTTGAGCTGATTCTCGCTGCCATGTTTATGCCAGTCTAGACACACTTGATCCCTTACAGGGACATATCAATACATAGGTTTTAAGATTCTCACAAGTCAGATATATTCCTCTGCGGGAAATATGGGGTTTTGAGTCCCTTTCACTGAGGAAGGTGTAGGTCTTGTCTATTCCATAGTTGGTTTTTGGAACCGTACCTGTGCTTATATCAAACTCTGGTTTTATGCATCACCCCACCTCTCCTTCCCCCTTAAGCAGGCATAACAGTGTTTTCTAATTGTGAGACACTGTTCTCTTTCCTAACTTAGTTCAAGTGTAGCCATGTTTACAGGATCTTCATAAGTGATATCTTATGATAAGTTTCTTTTTCTCTGTGACTTATTTCACTTAGAATCATCGTACCTGAATCCACCCATTTTGCTGCTACTGGTCTTATGACATTGATTTCATGGCTGAGGGATATTCCATCGTACGTAAGTACCACAATTTTTTGAACCATTTTTATATTTCCAGGGATATTTAAGGTGTACCCAAGTTGAGGTCCTTGTAAGCATTGCAGCCCTAAATTTTGGGGTGGCTCTGTCTTATTGATTTTCAGTTTTCCCAAGGTATATTCCCTAGACTGGAAGTGCCCTTGGATCTGTATCTCTGTTCTTTACTTGTTTTAGGGAACACAATACACTCCTCCAGAGAGGCAGTTGGCAATTTACATCCCGCCCATCAGCATAACAAGGCTCCCTGTTCTCCAGGGCCTGTCTTGCCTTTCTGGTTTTTACACATTTTGTGGATGTCCCTTTTGACCGGTGGGAAGTGATACTTCTTTGTATTGCAGATTTGCATTGCCCGCTTGCTTGCTTGGCCTAAAAGGGCGTATGCGTTTTCTCCTGAATATATTCAGGAGAAAACGCATACGCCCTTTTTGGCCAAGTGCATCATTGTCGAAGTTGTGCCCCTCTTCCTGTGCTTTAAAGGCGATTCCAACGTACCTCTTGAAATCTGTTTCCTGCTATTCTGCCTCGCTTTCAAGTCCGCCTCGTTGCCTTCCCTCAACAGATTTTTGGACGATAGTTGTCCTTTATTACTCGGCCAGTTTGTGAATTGCTGTGCCCCTGAGCTCCATTTTTCAACTGGTTTTTGGTGAGCAGACCGAAAGTCCAACAATTTGGTTCAGGACCTATGCTCGTTCCCGGTGGGGGACTGAGACTTTGGTTAATTCTTTTTCCTGCCGGGCAACTACAGTGATATGTGCCCGTCCAAATGCCTAACAGCTACTCTCTAATTGGTTCTCCCTCTTCCCTTTCATCCTCTGCCAAATTGGAAACCTGTGCGAACCAGTAGGTTAAAGGGGCTGTCTCTCCAAGTTGGGAGTTTGATAGTAAAGCAGATGGAAAGTCAAACCGGAGCACCAGGAGAGGGACTATTCGTTGAGTTTTAGAAACCTTTCGTATTCACAGTGTGTTCGTTCTCTAGGATTCCCGTACATGTTATAGCTGTAGTAATATTCCCTTCAACCTGGAGAGTTGGGACCCATGGAATGGGTGCCAGGCATTTGTGCTTTAAAGGGTCTGCATTTGCTCACCCAATCTCACCAATCGTCTCAGTGCCAAGTGTCCCTCCTTATGACACATCCAGCTGTCATTGTAGATAGGGTCATTCCAGGTTTCATCAGAGACCCTGAAGGAATTGTAAAGAATTTCCCAGTTTTTTTGTTTTGTTTTTGAAATTCCTTTTTATAGTGGGTTTGAGCTGATTCTCGCTGCCATGTTTATGCCAGTCTAGACACACTTGATTCCCTTACGGAGACATATCAATACATAGGTTTTATGATTCTTACTAGTCAGATATATTCCTCTGCGGGAAATATGGGGTTTTGAGTCCCTTTCACTGAGGAAGGTGTAGGTCTTGTCTATTCCATAGTTGGTTTTTGGAACGGTACCTGTGCTTATATCAAACTCTGGTTTTATGCATCACCCCACCTCTCCTTCCCCCTTAAGCAGGCATAAGAGTGTTTTCTAAATGTGAGACACTGTTCTCTTTCCTAACTCAGTTCAAATGTAGCCATGTTTACAGGATCTTCATAAGTGATATATTATGATAAGTTTCTTTTTCTGTGTGACTTATTTCACTTAGAATCATCGTACCTGAATCCACCCATTTTGCTGCTACTGGTCTTATGACATTGATTTCATGGCTGAGGGATATTCCATCGTACGTAAGTACCCCAATTTTTTGCACAATTTTTATATTTCCTGGGATATTTAAGGTGTACCCAAGTTGAGGTCCTTGTAAGCAGTGCAGCCCTAAATTTTGGGGTGGCTCTGTCTTATTGATTTTCAATTTTCCCAAGGTATATTCCCTAGACTGGAAGTGCACTTGGCTCTGTAGCTCTGTTCTTTACTTGTTTTAGGGAACACAATGTACTCCTCCAGAGAGGCAGTTGGCAATTTACATCCCGCCCATCATCATAACAAGGCTCCCTGTTCTCCAGGGCCTGTCTTGCCTTTCTGGTTTTTACACATTTTGTGGATGTCCCTTTTGACCGGTGGGAAGTGATACTTCTTTGTAGTGCGGATTTGCATTGCCCGCTAGCTTGCTTGGCAAAAAAGGGCGTATGCGTTTTCTCCTGAATATATTCAGGAGAAAACGCATACGCCCTTTTTGGCCAAGTGCATCATTGTCGAAGTTGTGCCCCTCTTCCTGTGCTTTAAAGGCGATTCCAACGTACCTCTTGAAATCTGTTTCCTGCTATTCTGCCGCGCTTTCAAGTCTGCCTCGTTGCCTTCCCTCAACAGATTTTTGGACGATAGTTGTCCTTTATTACTCGGCCAGTTTGGGAATTGCTGTGCCCCTGAGCTCCATTTTTCAACTCGTTTTTGGTGAGCTGACCGCAAGTCCAAAATTTTGGTTCCGGACGTATACTGGTTCCCGGTGAGAGGCTGAGACTTTGGTTAATTCTTCTTCCTGCCTGGAAGTTAGAGTGATATGTGCACGTTCAAATGCATAACAGCTACTCTCTCATTGGTTCTCCCTCTTCCCTTTCATCCTCTGCCAAATTGGAAACCTGTGTGAACGAGGAAGTTGAAGGGGCTGTCTCTCCAAGTTGGGAGGTTGATAGTAATGCAGATGGAAAGTCAAGCCGGAGCACCAGGAGAGGGACTATTCGTTGAGTTTTAGAAACCTTTCATATTCACAGTGTGTCCGTTCTCTAGGTTTCTCGTACATGTTATAACTGTAGTAATATTCCCTTCAACTTGGAGAGTTGGGACCCATGGAATGGGTGCCATGCATTATTGCTTTAAAGGGTCTGCATTTGCTCACCCAATCTCACCAATCCTCTCAGTCCGAAGTGTCCAGCCTTATGCCACATCCAGCTGTCATTGTAGATAGGGTCATTCCAGGTTTCATCAGAGACCCTGAAGGAATTGTAAAGAATTTCCCAGGTTTTTTGTTTTGCTTTTGAAATTCCTTTTTATAGTGGGTTTGAGCTGATTCTCCCTGCCATGTTTATGCCAGTCTAGACACACTTGATTCCCTTACGGAGACATATCAATCCATAGCTTTTAAGATTCTTACTAGTCAGATATATTCCTCTGCAGGAAATATGGGGTTTTTAGTCCCTTTCACTGAGGAACGTGTAGGTCTTTTCTATTCCATAGTTGGTTTTTGGAACGGTACCTGTGCTTATATCAAACTCTGGTTTTATGCATCACCCCACCTCTCCTTCCCCCTTAAGCAGGCATAAGAGTGTTTTCTGAATGTCAGACATTCTTCTCTTTCTAACTCAGTTCAAGTGTAGCCATGTTTACAGGATCTTCATAAGTGATATCTTATGATAAGTTTCTTTTTCTGTGTGACTTATTTCACTTAGAATCATCGTACCTGAATCCACCCATTTTGCTGCTACTGGTCTTATGACATTGATTTCATGGCTGAGGGATATTCCACCGTACGAAAGTACCACAATTTTTTGAACCATTTTTATATTTCCTGGGATATTTAAGGTGTACCCAAGTTGAGGTCCTTGTAAGCAGTGCAGCCCTAAATTTTGGGGTGGCTCTGTCTTATTGATTTTCAGTTTTCCCAAGGAATATTCCCTAGACTGGAAGTGCCATTGGCTCTGTAGCTCTGTTCTTTACTTGTTTTAGGGAACACAATGCACTCCTCCAGAGAGGCAGTTGGCAATTTACATCCCGCCCATCAGCATAACAAGGCTCCCTGTTCTCCAGGGCCTGTCTTGCCTTTCTGGTTTTTACACATTTTGTGGATATCCCTTTTGACCAGTGGGAAGTGATACTTCTTTGTAGTGCAGATTTGCATTGCCCGCTTGCTTGCTTGGCCAAAAAGGGCGTATGCGTTTTCTCCTGAATATATTCAGGAGAAAATGCATATGCCCTTTTTGGCCAAGGGCATCATTGTCGAAGTTGTGCCCCTCTTCCTGTGCTTTAAAGGTGATTCCAACGTACCTCTTGAAATCTGTTTCCTGCTACTCTGCCTGGCTTTCAAGTCCGCCTCGTTGCCTTCCCTCAACAGATTTTTGGACGATAGTTGTCCTTTATTACTGGGCCAGTTTGTGAATTGCTGTGCCCCTGAGCTCCATTTTTCAACTCGTTTTTGGTGAGCTGACCGCAAGTCCAAAATTTTTGTTCAGGACCTATACTGGTTCCCGGTGGGTGGCTGAGACTTTTGTTACTTCTTCTTCTTGCCGGGAAATTACAGTGATATGTGCCCGTCCAAATGCCTAACAGCTACTCTCTCATTGGTTCTCCCTCTTCCCTTTCATCCTCTGCCAAATTGGCAACCTGTGCGAACCAGGAGATTAAAGGGGCTGTCTCTCCAAGTTGGGAGGTTGATAGTAAAGCAGATGGAAAGTCAAACCGGAGCACCAGGAGAGGGACTATTCGTTGAGTTTTAGAAACCTTTCGTATTCACAGTGTGTCCGTTCTCTAGGTTTCCGGTACATGTTATAACTGTAGTAATATTCCCTTCAACCTGGAGAGTTGGGACCCATGGAATGGGTGCCATGCATTATTGATTTAAAGGGTCTGCATTTACTCATCCAATCTCACCAATCCTCTCAGTCCCAAGTGTCCAGCCTTATGCCACATCCAGCTGTCGTTGTAAATAGGGTCATTCCAGGTTTCATCAGAGACCCTGAAGGAATTGTAAAGAATTTCCCATTTTTTTGTTTTGTTTTTGAAATTCCTTTTTATAGTGGGTTTGAGCTGATTCTCGCTGCCATGTTTATGCCAGTCTAGACACACTTGATTCCCTACGGAGACATATCAATCCATAGGTTTTTAGATTCTTACTAGTCAGATATATTCCTCTGCGGGAAATATGTGGTTTTGAGTCCCTTTCACTGAGGAAGGTGTAGGTCTTGTCTATTCCATAGTTGGTTTTTGGAACGGTACCTGTGCTTATATTAAACTCTGGTTTTATGCATCACCCCACCTCTCCTTCCCCCTTAAGCAGGCATAAGAGTGTTTTCTAATTGTGAGACACTGTTCTCTTTCCTAACTCAGTTCAAGTGTAGCCATGTTTACAGGATCTTCGTAAGTGATATCTTATGATAAGATTCTTTTTCTGTGTGACTTATTTCACTTAGAATCATCGTACCTGAATCCACCCATTTTGCTGCTACTGGTCTTATGACATTGATTTCATGGCTGAGGGATATTCCATCGTACGTAAGTACCACAATTTTTTGAACCACTTTTATATTTCCTGGGATATTTAAGGTGTACCCAAGTTGAGGTCCTTGTAAGCAGTGCAGCCCTAAATTTTGGGGTGGCTCTGTCTTATTGATTTTCAGTTTTCCCAAGGAATATTCCCTAGACTGGAAGTGCCCTTGGCTCTGTAGCTCTGTTGTTTACTTGTTTTAGGGAACACAATGCACTCCTCCAGAGAGGCAGTTGGCAATTTACATCCCGCCCATCAGCATAACAAGGCTCCCTGTTCTCCAGGGCCTGTATTGCCTTTCTGGTTTTTACACATTTTGTGGATGTCCCTTTTGACCGGTGGGAAGTGATACTTCTTTGTAGTGCACATTTGCATTTCCCGCTTCCTTGCTTGGCCAAAAATGGTGTATGCGTTTTCTCCTGAATATATTCAGGAGAAAACGCATATGCCCTTTTTGGCCAAGTGCATCATTGTCGAAGTTGTGCCCCTCTTCCTGTGCTTTAAAGGCGATTCCAACGTACCTCTTGAAATCTGTTTCCTGCTATTCTGCCTCGCTTTCAAGTCCGCCTCGTTGCCTTCCCTCAACAGATTTTTGGTCGGTAGTTGTCCTTTATTACTCGGCCAGTTTGTGAATTGCTGTGCCCCTGAGCTCCATTTTTCAACTCGTTTTTGGTGAGCTGACCGCAAGTCCAAAATTTTGGTTCAGGACCTATACTGGTTCCCGGTGGGTGGCTGAGACTTTGGTTAATTCTTCTTCCTGCCGGGAAATTACAGTGATATGTGCCCGTCCAAATGCCTAACAGCTACTCTCTCATTGGTTCTCCCTCTTCCCTTTCATCCTCTGCCATATTGGCAACCTGTGTGAACCAGGAGGTTAAAGGGGCTGTCTCTCGAAGTTGGGAGGTTGATAGTAAAGCAGATGGAAAGTCAAACCGGAGCACCAGGAGAGGGACTATTCGTTGAGTTTTAGAAACCTTTCGTATTCACAGTGTGTCCGTTCTCTATGTTTCCGGTACATGTTATAACTGTAGTAATATTCCCTTCAACCTGGAGAGTTGGGAGCCATGGAATGGGTGCCATGCATTATTGCTTTAAAGGGTCTGCATTTACTCATCCAATCTCACCAATCCTGTCAGTCCCAAGTGTCCAGACTTATGCCACATCCAGCTGTTGTTGTAAATAGGGTCATTCCAGGTTTCATCAGAGACCATGAAGGAATTGTAAAGAATTTCCCAGTTTTTTTGTTTTGTTTTTGAAATTCCTTTTTATAGTTTGTTTGAGGTGATTCTCGCTGCCATGTTTATGCCAGTCTAGACACACTTGATTCCCTACGGAGACATATCAATCCATAGGTTTTTAGATTCTTACTAGTCAGATATATTCCTCTGCGGGAAATATGGTGTTTTGAGTCCCTTTCACTGAGGAAGGTGTAGGTCTTGTCTATTCCATAGTTGGTTTTTGGAATGGTACCTGTGCTTATATCAAACTCTGGTTTTATGCATCACCCCACCTCTCCTTCCCCCTTAAGCAGGCATAAGAGTGTTTTCTAATTGTGAGACACTGTTCTCTTTCCTAACTCAGTTCAAGTGTACCCATGTGTACAGGATCTTCATAAGTGATATCTTATGATAAGTTTCTTTTTCTGTGTGACTTATTTCACTTAGAATCATCGTACCTGAATCCACCCATTTTGCTGCTACTGGTCTTATGACATTGATTTCATGGCTGAGGGATATTCCATCGTACGTAAGTACCACAATTTTTTGAACCATTTTTATATTTCCTGGGATATTTAAGGTGTACCCATGTTGAGGTCCTTGTAAGCAGTGCAGCCCTAAATTTTGGGGTGGCTCTGTCTTATTGATTTTCAGTTTTCCCAAGGAATACTCCCTAGACTGGAAGTGCCCTTGGCTCTGTATCTCTGTTCTTTACTTGTTTTAGGGAACACAATGCACTCCTCCAGAGAGGCAGTTGGCAATTTACATCCCGCCCATCAGCATAACAAGGCTCCCTGTTCTCCAGGGCCTGTCTTGCCTTTCTGGTTTTTACACATTTTGTGGATGTCCCTTTTGACCGGTGTGAAGTGATACTTCTTTGTAGTGCAGATTTGCATTTCCCGCTTCCTTGCTTGGCCAAAAATGGTGTATGCGTTTTCTCCTGAATATATTCAGGAGAAAACGCATACGCCCTTTTTGGCCAAGTGCATCATTGTCGAAGTTGTGCCCCTCTTCCTGTGCTTTAAAGGCAATTCCAACGTACCTCTTGAAATCTGTTTCCTGCTATTCTGCCTCGCTTTCAAGTCTGCCTCGTTGCCTTCCCTCAAAAGATTTTTGGACGGTAGTTGTCCTTTATTACTCGGCCAGTTTGTGAATTGCTGTGCCCCTGAGCTCCATTTTTCAACTCGTTTTTGGTGAGCTGACCGCAAGTCCAAAATTTTTGTTCCGGACGTATACTGGTTCCCGGTGAGAGGCTGAGACTTTGGTTAATTCTTCTTCCTGCCGGGAAGTTAGAGTGATATGTGCCCGTTCAAATGCATAACAGCTACTCTCTCATTGGTTCTCCCTCTTCCCTTTCATCCTCTGCCAAATTGGAAACCTGTGTGAACGAGGAAGTCGAAGGAGCTGTCTCTCCAAGTTGGGAGGTTGATAGTAATGCAGATGGAAAGTCAAGCCGGAGCACCAGGAGAGGGACTATTCGTTGAGTTTTAGAAACCTTTCATATTCACAGTGTGTCCGTTCTCTAGGTTTCCCGTACATGTTATAGCTGTAGTAATATTCCCTTCTACCTGGAGAGTTGGGACCCATGGAATGGGTGCCAGGCATTTGTGATTTAAAGGGTCTGCATTTGCTCACCCAATCTCACCAATCGTCTCAGTCCCAAGTGTCCCTCCTTATGCCACATCCAGCTGTCATTGTAGATAGGGTCATTCCAGGTTTCATCAGAGACCCTGAAGGAATTGTAAAGAATTTCCCAGTTTTTTTGTTTTGTTTTTGAAATTCCTTTTTATAGTGGGTTTGAGCTGATTCTCGCTGCCATGTTTATGCCAGTCTAGGCACACTTGTTTCCCTTATGGAGATATATCAATCCATAGGTTTTAAGATTCTTACTAGTCAGATATATTCCTCTTCGGGAAATATGGGGTTTTGAGTCCATTTCACTGAGGAAGGTGTAAGTCTTGTCTATTCCATAGTTGGTTTTTGGAACGGTACCTGTGCTTATATCAAACTCTGGTTTTATGCATCACCCCACCTCTCCTTCCCCCTTAAGTGGTCATAAGAGTGTTTTCTAAATGTGAGGCTCTTTTCTTTTTCCTAAATCAGTTCAAGTGTAGCCATGTTTACAGGATCTTCATGAGTGATATCTTATGATAAGTTTCTTTTTCTGTGTGACTTATTTCACTTAGAATCATCGTACCTGAATCCACTCATTTTGCTGCTACTGGTCTTATGACATTTATTTAATGGCTGAGGGATATTCCATCGTACATAAGGACCACAATTTTTTGAACCATTTTTATATTTCCTGGGATATTTAAGGTGTACCCAAGTTGAGGTTCTTTTAATCAGTGCAGCCCTAAATTTTGGGCTGGCTCTGTCTTACTGATTTTCAGTTTTCCCAAGGTATATTCCCTAGACTGGAAGTGCCCTTGGCTCTGTAGATCTGTTCTTTACTTGTTTTAGGGAACACAATGCACTCCTCCAGAGAGGCAGTTGGCAATTAACATCCCGCCCATCAGCATAACAAGGCTCCCTGTTCTCCAGGACCTGTCTTGCCTTTCTGGTTTTTACACATTTTGTGGATGTCCCTTTTGACCGGTGGGAAGTGCTACTTCTCTGTAGAGCAGATTTGCATTGCCCGCTTGCTTGCTTGGCCAAAATGTGCCTATGCGTTTTCTCCTGAATATATTCAGGAGAAAACGCATACGCCCTTTTTGGCCAAGTGCATCATTGTCAAAGTTGTGCCCCTCTTCCTGTGCTTTAAAGGCGATTCCAACGTACCTCTTGAAATCTGTTTCCTGCTATTCTGCCTCGCTTTCAAGTCCGCCTCGTTGCCTTCCCTCAACAGATTTTTGGACGATAGTTGTCCTTTATTACTCGGCCAGTTTGTGAATTGCTGTGCCCCTGAGCTCCATTTTTCAACTCGTTTGTGGTGAGGTGACCGCAAGTCCAAAATTTTGGTTCAGGACCTATACTGGTTCCCGGAGTGTGGCTGAGAATTTGGTAAATTCTTCTTCCTGCCAGGAAATTAGAGTGAAATGTGCCCGTCCAAGTGCCTAACAGCTACGCTCTCATTGGTTCTCCCTCTTCCCTTTCATCCTCTGCCAAATTGGAAAGCTGTGCGAACCAGGAGGTTAAAGGGGCTGTCTCTACAAGTTGGGAAATTGATAGTAAAGCAGATGGAAAATCAAACTTGAGCACAAGGAGAGGGAATATTCTTTGAGTTTTAGAAACCTTTTGTATACACAGTGTGTCCGTTCTCTAGGTTTCCCGTACATGTTATAGCTGTAGTAATAGTTCCTTCAACCTGGAGAGTTGGGACCCATGGAATGGGTGCCACATATTATTGTTTTAAATTGTCTGCATTTGCTCACCCAATTTCACCAATCCTCTCAGTCCCAAGTGTCCAGCCTTATGCCACATCCAGCTGTCGTTGTTTATAGGGTCATTCCAGGTTTCATCAGAGACCCTGAAGGAATTCTAAAGAATTTCCCTGTCTTTTGTTTTGTTTTTGAATTTCCTTTTCTAGTGTGTTTGAGCTGATTCTCGCTGCCATGTTTATGCCAGTCTAGACACACTTGATTCCCTTACGGAGACATATCAATACATAGGTTTTAAGATTCTTACTAGTAAGATATATTCCTCTGCGGGAAATATGGGGTTTTGAGTCCCGTTCACAGAGGAAGTAGTAGGTCCTGTCTATTCTGTATTTGGATTATGGAACCGTACCTGTGCTAATATCAAACTCTTGTTTTATTCATCACCCCACCTCTGCTTTCCCCTTAAGCATGCATAAGAGTGTTTTCTAAATATGAGATTCTGTTCCCTTTCCTAATTCATTCCATGTGTAGCCATGTTTATATACCCTTCATAAGTGATATCTTATGATAAGTTTCTTTTTCTGTGTGACTTATTTCAGTTAGAATCATCGTACATGAATCCCGTCATTATGCTGCTACTGGCCTTATGACATTGACTTCATGGCTGAGGGATATTCCATCATACGTATGTACCACAATTTCTTTACCATTTTTGTCTTTCCTGGGATATATAAGGTGTCCCGAAGTCGAGGTTCTTGTAAGCAGTGCTGCCATAAATTTTCGGGTGGCTGTGTCTTATTGATTTTCAATTTTCCCAAGGTATATTCCCGTGACTGGAAGTGCCTTAGGTTGTGAAGCACTGTTGTTTTCTTCTTTTTGGGAACACAATGCACTCCTCCAGAGTGGCTGTTGGCAATTTACATCCCACCCATCCGCATAACAAGGCTCCCTGTTCTCCAGATCCTGTCTTGCCTTTCTTGTTTTTACACATTTTACGGATGTCCCTTTTGACCGGTTGGAAGTGACACTTCTTTGTAGTGCAGATTTGCATTGTGCGGTTGCTTGGTTGGCCACAATGGGCGTATGCATTTTCTCCTGAATATATTCAGGAAAAAACGCATGCGCCCTTTATGGACAATTCCATAATTGTCGAAGTTGTGATGCTTTTCCTCTGTTTAAAGGCGATTCCAATGTACTTCTGGAAATCTGTTTCGTGCACTTCTGCCTCATTTTCAAGTCCGCCTCATGGCTTTATCTCAACAGATTTTTGGAAGAGAGTAGTCCTTTATAACTCTGCAAGTTAGTGAATTTCTGTGCCCCTGAGTTCCATTTTTCAACACGCGTTTTTGTGAGCTGACTGCCAATCCACAATTTTGCTTCAGGACCTATACTGGTTCCATTGGGGGGGCTGGCTCAGAGTTTGTTAATTCTTCTTCGTGACGGGAATTTAGAGTGACATGTGGCCATCCAAATGCCTACAGCTACTCTCTAATTGTTTCTCCCTCTTCCCTTATATCCTCTGCACAACGTGCCAACTGTCTGAACCAGGAGGTTAAAGGTGCTGACTCTCCAATTTGGGAGATTGATACTAAAGCAGTTGGAATGTCAAACTGGTGCACAAGGAGAGAAAAAAATTAGTAGAGTTTTAGAAACCTTTCACCATCAGATGGTGTCCATTCTCTAGGTTTCCCATACATGTTATAACTGTAGTGATATTCCCTTCTACCTGGAGAGTTGGGAACCATGGAATGGGTGCCAGGTATTATTGCTTTAAATGGTCTGCATTTTCTCACCCAATCTCACCAATCCTCTCAGTCCCAAGTGACCAGCCTTATGCCACATCCAGCTGTCGTTGTAGATAGGGTCATTCTAAGTTTCATCAGAACCCCTGAAAGTATTGTGTAAGAATTTCACTGTTTATTTGTTTTGTTTTGAAATTCATTTTTATAGTGGGTTTGAGCTGATTCTCACTGCCGTGTTTATGTCGTTCTAGACACACTTGGTTACCTTATGGAGATATATCAATACATAGGTTTTAAGATTCTTACTAGTCAGATATACTACTCTGCGGGGAATAGGGGTGTTGAGCCCCATTCACTGAGGAAAGAGTAGGTCTTGTCTATTCTGTATTTGGATTATGCAACCGTACCTGTGCTAATATCAAACTCTGGTTTTATGCATCACCCCACCTCTCCTTTCCTCTTGAGCAGGCATAAGAGTGTTTTCTAAATGTGAGACTCTTCTATTTCCTAATTCAGTTCATGTGTAGCCATGTTTACAAGACCTTCATAAGTGATATCTTATGATAAGTTTCTTTTTCTGTGTGACTTATTTCAGTTAGAATCATCGTACATGAATCCACTCATTATGCTGCTACTGGCCTTATGACATTGATTTCATGGCTGAGGGATATTCCATCGTACGTATGTACCACAATTTCTTTACTATTTTTGTCTTTCCTGGGATATTTAAGGTGTCCCGAAGTCGATGTTCTTGTAAGCAGTGCTGCCCTATATTTTGGGTTGGCTGTGTCTTATTGATTTTCAATTTTCCCAAGGTATATTCCCATGACTGGAAGTGCCTTAGGTTGTGAAGCTCTGTTGTTTAATTCTTTTAGGGAACACAGTGCATTCCTCCAGAGTGGCTGTTGGCAATCTACATCCCACCCATCAGCATAACAAGGCTCCCTGTTCTCCAGAGACCCTCTTGCCTTTCTGGTTTTTACACATTTTACGGATATCCCTTTTGACTGGTGGGAAGTGATACTTCTTTGTAGTGCAGATTTGCATTGTGTGGTTGCTTGGTTGGCCAAAATGGGTGTATGTGTTTTCTCCTGAATATATTCAGGAGAAAACGCATGAGCCCTTTATGGACAATTCCATAATTGTCGAAGTTGTGATGCTTTTCCTGTGTTTAAAGGCGAATCCAATGTACTTCTGGAAATCTGTTTCGTGCATATCTCCCTCATTTTCAAGTCCGCCTCATGGCTTTTCCTCAACAGATTTTTGGAAGAGAGTAGTCCTGTATAACTCTGCAAGTTCGTGAATTGCTGTGCCACTGAGCTCCATTTTTCATCTTGTGTTTTTGTGAGCTGACCGCAAACCCACAATTTTGCTTCAGGACCTATACTAGTTATGCGGGTGGGGCAGGCTGAGAGTTTGGTTAATTCTTCTTCGTGACGGGAAATTAGAGTGACATGTGGCCGTCCAAATTCCTACAGCTACTCTCTCATTGGTTCTCCCTCTTCCCTTATATCCTCTGCACAATGTGCCAACTTTGCGACCCAGGAGGTTATAGGGGCTGACTCTCCAAGTTGGGAGATTGATATTAAAGCAGTTGGAATGTCAAGCTGGAGCACATGGAGAGAAAAAATTAGTAGAGTTTTAGAAACCTTTCACCATCAGAGGGTGTCCATTCTCTAGGTTTCCCATACATGTTATAACTGTAATGATATTCCCTTCTACCTGGAGAGTTGGGAACCATGGAATGGGTGCCAGGTATTATTGCTTTAAACGGTCTGCATTTTCTCACCCAATCTCACCAATCCTCTCAGTCCCAAGTGAACAGCCTTATGCCACATCCAGCTGTCGTTGTAGATAGGGTCATTCCAAGTTTCATCAGAACCCCTGAAGGTATTGTGTAAGAATTTCACTGTTTCTTTGTTTTGTTTTGAAATTCCTTTTTATAGTGGGTTTGAGCTGATTCTCACTGCCGTGTTTATGTCATTCTAGACACACTTGGTTCCCTTATGGAGACATATCAATACATAGGTTTTAAGATCCTTACTAGTCAGATATATTTCTCGGTGGGGAATAGGGGTGTTGAGTCCCATTCACTGAGGAAGGAGTTGGGCTTGTCTCTTCTGTATTTGGATTATGGAACGGTACCTGTGTTAATATCAAACTCTGGTTTTGTGTGTCTCCCCACCTCTCCTTCCCCCTTAAGCAAGCATAAGAGTGTTTTCTAAATCTGAGACTCTGTTCTCTTTCCTAATTCAGTTCATATGTAGCCAGGTTTACATTCCCTTCATAAGTGATATCTTATATCAGAATGCACCATGGCCCTTGTCATAATAATGCTCCATGACCCCTGTCATCACAATGCTCCATTCCCTGGTTATCACAATGCTCCATGTCCCTTGTCATAACAATTCTCCACGTACTTGTCATCACAATGCTACATGACACTTCTCTTCACAAAGTTACATGCTCGTTTCATCACAATTCTCCATGCACTTGTCATTGCAATGTTCCATGACCCCTGTCATAGGAAGCTCCAAGTGTTTGTCATCACAATGCTTCACGACTTTATCATCAAAATTCTCAATGGCACTTTTCATCACAATGTTCCGTACCCTTGTCATCACAATGCTCCTTGCCCTTGTCATCACAATGCTCCATGACCCCTGTCATCACAATGCTTCATGCCCCTTGTCATTACAGTGCTCCATGATGCTCGTCATCACAATTACCCAAGGTCTTCTCATCACAATGCTCCACGGCTTTGGCATCACAATGCTCCATGCCCTGGTCATCTCAAAGCTCAATGTCCCTTGTCCTCACAATTCTCCACGTCCTTGTCATCACAATGCTCCATGGCACTTCTCATCACAATGTTATATGTTCTTGTCATAACAATACTCCATGCACTTGTCATCGCAATGCTCCATGACCCCTGTCATAGGAAGCTCCATGCGCTTGTCATCAAAATGTTTCAGGACATGGACATTAAAATTATCAATGGCCCTTGTCATCTCAATGCTCCATGCGCTTATCATCACAATGCTCCTTTACCTTTGTCACAACAATCCTCCATGACACTTGGCATCACAATGCTCCGTGCTATTGTCATCACAGTGGAACATAACATATGTCATCACAATGCTCCCTGACACCTGTCTTCACAATACTCCATGACCTTGTCATCACAATGCTCCATGCCCTTGTCATCACAAAGTGCCATGCCCACTGTCATCAAAATAATCCATGAAACTTGTCAGACCAAAGCTCCATGCCACCTTTCATCACAATGCTCCATGAAACCTGTCATCTCAATGCACCATGCCCATCATCATAATGCTTCATGCTCTTGTCATCACAATGAAATCAAAATGCTCCATGACCTCTGTCATCACAATGCTCCAAACCCTTGTGATCACAATGTTCCATAACACTTGTCATCACAATACCCCATGATGCTACTCATCACAATTATCCATGGACTTCTCATCACAATGCCCCATGACATTTGTCATCACAATGCGCAATACACATGTCATCACAATGCTCCCTGACTCTTGCCATCAGTATGCTCCCTGAACCCTTTCATGACAAGGCTCCATGCCTTTTTCATCACAATGATCCATGCCATTTTCATCACAATGCTCCAAGACCCCTGTAATCACAATGCTCCATGCCCTTGTCATCACAAAGCTCCATGATGCATGTCATCAGAATGCTCCATGGCCTTCTCATCACAATGCTCCATGCCCTTGTCATCACAATGCTCCAAGACCCCTGTAATCACAATGGTCCATGCCCCTTTTCATCAGAATGCTCCATGAGAATTGTCATCACAAGGCTCCATGGTCTTCTCATCACAATGCTCCAGGACATTGTCATCAAAATGCCCCATTCCCTTATCATCACAATGCTCCATGACCCCTGTCATCACAATACTCCATGAACATTTTCAGCCCAATGCTCCATGACCTTCTCATCACAATGCTCCATGACCAATATCATCACAATGCTCCATGACCACAGTCATCACAACGCTCAATATCACCTGACAACACAATGATCCGGGACTCTTGTCATCACAATGCTCCATTCCCTAGTCATCACAATGCTCCATGACCCCTGTCATCACAATACTCCATGAACATTTTCAGCCCAATGCTCCATGACACTTGTCATCACAATGATGCATGCCCTTGTCATCCCAATGCTCCATGACCCCTGTAATCACAATGCTCCGTGACGCTTGTCATCACAGTGCTCCATGACACCTGTCATCACAGTGCTCCATGACACCTTTCATCACAATGCTCCATGACCTTTGTCATCACAATTCTCGATACACTTGTCATCACAATGCTCCCTGACACTTGTCGTCAGAATGCTCCTTGAACCCTGTCACAAAAAGGCTCCATGCCTTTTTCATCAAAATGCACCATGCCGTTTTCATCACAATGCTCCATGCCATTGTCATCAAAATACTCCACAAGCTTGTCATCAGAATGCTCCATGTCCCTTGTCATCACAATTTTCCATGCACTTGTCAGCACAATGCTCCCTGACCCTTGTCATCACAATGCTCCAAGCCATTGTCATCACAATGCTCCATTACCTTTGTCATCAGAATCCTCCATGACACTTGGCATCACAATGCTCCCTGACACCTGGCTTCACAATAATGAATGACCTGGTCATCACAATGCTCCATGCCCTTGTCATCACAATGCGCCATTCCTACTGTCATCGCAATAAGCCATGAAACTTATTAGACCAATGCTCCATGCCCTTGTCATCACAATGCCCCATGCCCTTGTTATCACAATG
Organism: Hyperoodon ampullatus; assembly: GCF_949752795.1. NCBI lineage: Eukaryota > Metazoa > Chordata > Mammalia > Artiodactyla > Ziphiidae > Hyperoodon > Hyperoodon ampullatus. The sequence goes on along the minus strand of NW_027640834.1, from coordinate 931,180 downwards.
CTCCATGACCCCTGTCATCACAATGCTCCGTGACTCCAGTCATCACAAGGCTTCATGACCTTTGTCATCACAATGGTCCATGCCCTTGTCATCAACAGTCTCTGTGACCTTTTTAACCAAAATGCTTCATGAACATTTCATCACAATGCTCTTTGACCCTTGTCATCACAATGCTCTATGCCTTTCTCAGCACAATGCTCCATGACCCTTGTCATCACAATGCTCCATGCGCTTGTCAGCACAATGCTCCATGACCCATGTCATCACAATTCACCATGCGCTTGTCGTCACAGTGCTCCACAATCTTGTCATCACAATGCTCCATAAAACTTGTCATCACAATGCTCCATGCACTTCAAATCAAAATGCTCTCTCACCACTGATATCACAATGTTACATCACTATTCATCACAATACTCCCTCACCCCTGTCATCACAATGTTCCATGACTCCTGTCATCACAATGCTACATGCACTTATCATCACAATGTTCGATGATCCCTGACATCACAATGTTCCATAACCCCTGTCATCAAAATGCTCCATGAGCCTTTTCATCAAAATGCTCCATGACCCCTAACATCACAATGTTACATAACGCCTCTCATCAAAATGTTCCATGACACTTTTCATCAAATTGGTCCATGACAATGTCATCACAATGTTCCCTGCCCTTCTCATCACAATGCACCACGCCCTTGTCATCAAAATGCTCCATGACCTTTGTCATCACAAAGCTCCATGACCCTTGGCATCACAATGCTCCATGCCATTGTCATCACAATACTCCATGAAACCTCTCATCACATTGTTCCATGCAATTGTCATCAAAAAGCTCCATGGTGCTTGTCATCACACTGCTCGATGCCCTTCTCATCACAATGCTCCATGCCCTTGTCATTACAAACCTCCATGACCCATGTATCACTGTGTTCCGTGCCCTTGTCATCACAATGCTCCATGCCCACTCTCATCACAATAATCCATGAAACTTTTCAGACAAATGTTTCATGCCCTTGTTATCACAATGCTCCATTACCCCTGTCATAACAATGCTCCATGAGTCCTGTCATCACAACGTTCCACGGCCTTGTCATCACAAGGCTCCATGACCCTTGTCATCACAATGCTCCAAGACCCCTGTAATCACAGTGCTACATGCCCTTGTCATCACAAAGCTCCATGATGCATGTCATCAGAATGCTCCATGCCCTTGCCATCACAATGCTCCATTACCCCTGTGATAACAATGCTCCATGACCCCTGCCATCACGATGATCCATGGACTTGTCATCACAAGGCTCCATGACCCTTCTCATCACAATGCTCCAAGACCCCTGTAATCACAATGCTCCATGTCCCTTTTTATCTCAATGATCCATGAACCCTGTCATCACAATGCACCATGCCCATCATCATAATGCTTCAGGCTATTGTCATCACAATGAAATCAAAATGCTCCATGACCTCTGTCATAACACTGCTCCAAACCCTTGTGATCACAATATTCCATAACACTTGTCATCACAATGCCCCATGACGCTCGTCATCACAATTATCTATGGTCTTCTCTTCACAATGCTCCATGACCTTTGTCATCACAATGCTCAATACACCTGTCATCAAAATGCTCCCTGACACTTGTTCTCTGTATGCTCCTTGAACCCTGTCATGACAAGGCTCCATGCCTTTTTCATCACAATGATCCATGCCTTTTTCATCACAATGCTCCAAAACGCCTGTAATTACAATGCTCCATGCCCTTGTCATCACAAAGCTCAATGACGCATGTCATGAGACTGCTCCTTGGCCTTCTCATCACAATGCTCCATGCCCTTGTCATCACAATTTTCCAAGACACTCTAATCACAATGCTCCATGCCCCTTTTCATCAGTATGCTCCATGAGACTTGTCTCACAAGGCTCCGTTGTTTTCTCATCACAATGCTCCAGCACCATGTCATCACAATGCTTCACGACCTTGTCATGAAAATTTTCAATGGCCCTTGTCATCATAATGCTCCAAGCCCTAGTCATCACAATGCTCCATTATATTTATCATCACAATCCTCCATTACATTTGGCATCACAATGCTCCATGCCATTGTCATCGCAAGGGACCATGACATATGTCATCACAATGCTCCCTGACACCTGTCTTCACAATACTCCATGACCTTCTCATCACAATGCCCCATGCCCTTGTCATCACAATGCCCCATGCCCACTGTCATCACAATAATCTATTAAACTTGTCAGACCAATGCTCCATGCCCCTGTCATCACAATGCTCCATGCCCTTGTCATCACAATGCTCCATGACCCCTGTCATCACAATGCTCTGTGACTCCAGTCATCACAATGCTTCATAACATTTGTCATCACAGTGGTCCATGCCCACATCATCACAAGGCTCTGTGACCTTTGTAACCACAATACTCCATGAACTTTTCATCACAATGCTCCATGACCCTTGTCATCACAATGCTCCATGCCTTTGTCAGAACAATGCTCCATGACCCTTGTCATCACAATGTGCCACGTGATTTTCATCACAACGGTCCACAACCTTGTCATCGTAATGCTCCATAAACCTTGTAATCACAATGCTCCATGCACTTCTCATCAAAATGCTCTCTCAACAGAGATATCACAATGTTCCATCACTAGTCATCACAATACACCCGCACCCCTGTAATCACAATGTTCCATGACCCCTGTCATCACAATGCTACATCCCCTTATCATCACAATGTTCCATGACCCCTGACATCACAATGTTCCATAACCCCTGTCATCAAAATGCTCCATGACCCTTTTCATCCCAAAGCTCCATGACCCCTGACATCACAATGTTCCATAACCCCTGTCATCAAAATGCTCCATGACCTTTTTCATCCCAAAGCTCCATGACCCCTGACATCACAATGTTCTATAACCCCTGTCATCAAAATGTTCCATTACACTTTTCATCAAATTGCTGCATGACCCTGTCATCAAAATGCTCCCTGCCCTTCTCATCACAATGCACCACGCCCTTGACATCAAAATGCTCCATGACTTTTGTCATCACAAAGCTCCATAACCCTTGGAATCACAATGTTCCATGAACCCTCTCATCACATTGTTCCATGCCCTTGTCATCACAAAGCTCCATGACGCTTGTCAAAACAATGTACGATGCCTTTCTCATCACAATGCTCCATGCCCTTGTCATTACAATCCTCCATGACCCATGGATCACAGTGTTCCTTGACCTTGTCATCACAATGCTCCATGCCCACTCTCATCACAATAATCCATGAAACTTTTCAGACCAGTGCTCCATGCCCTTCTCATCACAATGCTCCATTACCCCTGTCATAACAATGCTCCATGACCCCTGCCATCACAATGTTCCACACCATTGTCATCACAAGGCTCCATGACCCTTGTCATCACAATGCTCCAAGACCCCTGTAATCACAATGCTCCATGCCCTTGTCATCACAAAGCTCAATGACGCATGTCATCAGAATGCTCCATGGCCTTCTCATCACAATGCTCCTTGCCCTTGTCATCACAATGCTCCAAGACCCCTGTAATCACAATGCTCCATGCCTCTTTTCATCTCAATGCTCCATGAACGCTGTCATCACAATGCACCATGCCCATCAACATAATGTTTCAGGCTATTGTCATCACAATGAAATCAAAATGCTCCATGACCTCTGTCATCACAATGCTCCAAACCCTTGTGATCACCATGTTCCATAAAACTTATCATCACAACACTCCATGACGCTCATCATCAAAATTATCCATGGTCTTCTCATCACAATGCTCCATGAACTTTGTCATCACAATGCTCAATACACTTGTCATCACAATGCTCCATGACACTTGTCGTCAGTATGCTCCTAGAACCCTGTCATGACAAGGCTTCATGCCTTTTTCATAACAATGATCCATGCCATTTTCATCACAATACTCCATGCCCTTGTCAGCACAAATCTCCATGACGCATGTCATCAGAATGCTCCATGGCCTTCTCATCAAAATACTCCATGCCCTTGTCATCACAATGCTCCAAGACCCCTGTAATCACAATGCTCCATGCCACTTTTCATCAGAATGTTCCATGAGAATTGTCATCACAAGGCTCCATGGACTTCCCATCACAATGCTCCAGGACCTTGTCATCACAGTGCTCAATTCCCTTGTCATTACAATGCTCCATGACCCCTGTCATCACAATACTCCATGAACATTTTCAGCCCAATGCTTCATGACCTTCTCATCACAATGCTCCATGACCCATATCATCACAATCCTCCATGACCACTGTCATCACAACACTCCATGACCCCTGACAACACAATGATCCGGGACTCTTGTCATCACAATGCTCCATTCCCTAGTCATCACAATGCTCCATGACCCCTGTCATCACAATACTCCATGAACATTTTCAGCCCAATGCTCCATGACACTTGTCATCACAATGATGCATGCCCTTGTCATCCCAATGCTCCATGACCCCTGTAATCACAATGCTCCATAACGCTTATCATCACAGTGCTCCATGACCCTTATCATCACAACTCTCCATGCCTGTGTCATCAAAATCCTACATGACCTTGTCATCACAATGCTCCATGAGCTTGTCATCACAATACTCCATTACCATTTTCATCACAATCCTCCATGAACCTTGGGATCACATTGCTCCATGCCCTTGTCATCACAATGCTCCATGCTCCTTGAAATCAAAATGGTCCATGACCTCTGTCATCACAATGCTCCAACCCCTTGTGATCACAATGTTCCATAACACTTGTCATCACAACACTCCATGATGACTGTCATGACAATACTCCATGCACTTGTCGTCACAATGCTCCATGACCTTTGTCATCACAATTCTCAATACACTTGTCATCACAATGCTCCCTGACACTTGTCGTCAGAATACTCCTTGAACACTGTCATGAAAATGCTCCATGCCTTTTTCATAAGAATGCTCCATGCCCTTTTCATCACAACGCTCCATGTCATTGTCATCACAATACTCCACAAGCTTGTCATCAGAATGCTCCCTGATCATTGTCTTCAGAATGCTCCATGACCCCTGTCATCAAAATGCTCCATACCCCTTGTCATTACAGTGTTCCATGACGCTCGTCATCACAATTATCCATGGTCTTCTCATCACAATGCTCCACGGTCTTGCCATCACAATGCTCCATGCCTTGGTCATCACGATGCTCCATGTCCTCAGTCATCACAATGTTCCATGACCCCTGTCATCACAATGATCCATACCCCTTGTAATTACAGTGCTCCATGACGCTCGTCATCACAATTATCCATGGTCTTCTCATCACAATGCTCCACGGTCTTGCCATCACAATGCTCTATGCCCTGGTCATCACAATGCTCCATGTCCCCTGTCATCACAATTCTCCACGTTCTTGGCATCACTATGCTCCATGATACTTCTCATCACAGTGTTACATGTTTTGTCATTACAATTCTCTATGCACTTGTCATCGTAATGCTCCATGACCCCTGTCATAGCAAGCTCCATGTGATTGTCATCACAATGCTTCATGAACATGTCATCAAAATTCTCAACGGCCCTTGTTATCACAATGCGCCATGACCCTTGTCATCACAATGCTCCAAGCCCTTGTCATCAAAATGCTCCATTACCTTTGTCATCACAATCCTCCATGACACTTGGCATCACAATGCTACATTCCATTGTCATTGCAATAGACCATGACATATGTCATCACAATGCTCCCTGACACCCTTCTTCACAATACTCCATGACCTTCTCATCACAATGCTCCATGCCCTTGTCATCACAATGCTCCATGCCTTTGTCAGCACATTACTCCATGACACATGGCATCAAATGTGCTATGCGCTTGTCATCACAATGCTCCACATCGTTGTCATCACAATGCTCCATAAACCTTGTCATCACAATGCTCCATGCGTTTGTCAGCACAATGTTCCATGACCCATGTCATCACAATGTGCCCTGCGTTTCTCATCACAATGCTCCACAGCCTTGTCATCACAATGCTCCATGCACCTCTCATCAAAATGCTCTCTCACCACTGATATCACAATGTTCCATCACTAGTCAACACAATACTCCCTCCACCCTGTCATCCCAATGTTCCATGACCCTTGTCACAACAATGCTACATGCTCTTATCATCACAATGCTCCATGACCCCTGACATCACAATGTTCCATAACCCCTGTCATCACAATGCTCCATGACCCTTTTCATCACAATGCTCCATGACCCCTAACATCACAATGTTCCATAAACACTGTCATCAAAATGTTCCATGACCCTTTTCATCCAATTGCTCCATGACCCTGTCATCACAATGCTCCCTGCCCTTCTCATCACAATGCACCACGCCCTTGTCATCAAAATGCTCCATGGCCTATGTCATCACAAAGCTCCATGACCCTTGGAATCACAATGCTCCATGCCATTGTCATCACAAACCTCCATGAAACCTCTCATCACATTGCTCCATGCCGTTGTCATCACAAAGCTCCATGACGCTTGTCATCACAATGTTCCATGCCCTTGTCATTGCAATCCTCCATGACACATGTATCACTGTGTTCCGTGCCCTTGCCATCACAATGCTCCATGCTCACTCTCATCACAATAATCCATGAAACTTTTCAGACCAATGCTCCATGCCCTTGTCATCACAATGCTCCATTACACCTGTCATAACAATGCTCCATGACCCCTGCCATCACAATGTTCTACGGCCTTGTCATCACAAGACTCCATGGCCCTTGTCATCACAATGCTCCAAGACCCCTGTAATCACAATGCTCCATGCCCATGTCATCACAAAGCTCCCTGACGCATGTCATCAGAATGCTCCATGGCCTTCTCATCACAATACTCCATGCCCTTGTCATCACAATGCTCCAAGACCCTTGTTATTACAATGATCCATGCCTCTTTTCATCTCAATGCTCCATGAACCCTGTCATCACAATGCACCATGCCCATCATCATAATGCTTCATGCTATTGTCATCACAATGAAATCAAAATTCTCCATGACCTCTCTCATCACAATGCTCCAAACCCTTGTGATCACAATGTTCCATAACACTTGTCATCACAACGCCCCATGACGTTGGTCATCACAATTATCCATGGACTTCTCATCACAATGCTCCATGACCTTTGTCATCACAATTCTCAATACACTTGTCATCACAATGCTCCCTGACACTTGTCATCAGTATGCTCATTGAACCCTGTCATGACAAGGCTCCATGCCTTTTTCATCACAATGATCCATGCCCTTTTCATCACAATGCTTCATGCCATTGTCATCACAATACTCCACAAGCTTGTCATCAGAATGCTCCCTGACCCTTGTCATCTCAATGATCCATGACCCCTGTCATCACAATGCTCCATGACACCTGTCAACACAATGCTCCATGCCCCTTGTCCTTACAGTGCTCCATGATGTTCGTCATCACAACTATCCATGGTCTTCTCATCACAGTGCTCCACGGTCTTGCCATCACAATGCTCCATGCCCTGGTCATCACAATGATCCATGTCCCCAGTCATCACAATGCTCCTTGACCCTGTCATCACAATGCTCCATACCGCTTGTCATTACAGTGCTCCATGACACTCGTAATCACAATTGTCCATGGTCTTCTCATCACAATGCTCCACGCCCTTGTCATCAAAATGCTCCATGACACTTGTCATCACAATGCTCCATGACCACTGTCATAACAATGCTCCATGACCCCTGTCATCACAAGGCTCCATACCACTTGTCATTACAGTGCTCCATGACGCTCCTAATCACAATTATCCATGGTCTTCTCATCACAATGCTCCACGGTCTTGCCATCACAGTGCTCCATGCCTTGGGCATCACAATGCTCCATGTCCCCGGTCATCACAATGCTCCATGACCACTGTCATCACAGTGGTCTATACCCCCTGTCATTACAGTGCTCCATGACACTCGTCATCACAATTATCCATGATCTTCTCATCACAGTGCTCCACGATCTTGCCATCACAAGTCTCCATGCCCTGGTCATCACAATGCTCCATGTCCCCAGTCATCACAATGCTCCATGACCCCTCTCATCACAATGCTCCATACCCCTTGTCATTACTGTGCTCCATGATGCTCGTCATCACAATTATCCATGGTCTTCTCATCACAGTGCTCCACGGTCTTGCCATCACAATGCTCCATGCCCTGGTCATCACAATGCTCCATGTCCCCTGTCATCACAATTCTCCACGTTCTTGGCATCATTATGCTCCATGATACTTCTCATCACAGTGTTACATATTTTGTCATCACAATTCTCTATGCACTTGTCATCGCAATGCTCCATGACCCCTGTCATAGCAAGCTCCATGTGATTGTCATCACAATGCTTCATGAACATGTCATCAAAATTCTCAATGTCCCTTGTTATCACAATGCTCCATGACCCTTGTCATCACAATGCTCCAAGCCCTTGTCATCAAAATGCTCCATTACGTTTGCCATCACAATCCTCCATGACACTTGGCATCACAATGCTACATTCCATTGTCATTGCAATAGACCATGACATATGTCATCACCATGCTCCCTGACACCCTTCTTCACAATACTCCATGACCTTCTCATCACAATGCTCCATGCCCTTGTCATCACAATGCGCCATGCCCACTGTCATCACAATAATCCCTGAAACTTGTCAAACCAATGCAACATGCCCCTGTCATCACAATTCTCCATGCCCTTTCATCACAATGCTCTATGACCCCTGTCATCACAATGCTCCGTGACTCCAGTCATCACAATGCTTCATGACCTTTGTCATCACAATGGTCCATGACCTCGTCATCTCAAGGCTCTGTGACCTTTTTGACCACAACACTCCATGAACATTTCATCACAATGCTCGGTGACCCTTGTCATCACAATGCTCCATGCCTTTGTCAGCACATTACTCCATGACACATGGCATCAAATGTGCTATGCGCTTGTCATCACAATGCTCCACATCGTTGTCATCACAATGCTCCATAAACCTTGTCATCACAATGCTCCATGCGTTTGTCAGCACAATGTTCCATGACCCATGTCATCACAATGTGCCCTGTGTTTCTCATCACAATGCTCCACAGCCTTGTCATCACAATGCTCCATGCACCTCTCATCAAAATGCTCTCTCACCACTGATATCACAATGTTCCATCACTAGTCAACACAATACTCCCTCCACCCTGTCATCCCAATGTTCCATGACCCTTGTCACAACAATGCTACATGCTCTTATCATCACAATGCTCCATGACCCCTGACATCACAATGTTCCATAACCCCTGTCATCACAATGCTCCATGACCCTTTTCATCACAATGCTCCATGACCCCTAACATCACAATGTTCCATAAACACTGTCATCAAAATGTTCCATGACCCTTTTCATCCAATTGCTCCATGACCCTGTCATCACAATGCTCCCTGCCCTTCTCATCACAATGCACCACGCCCTTGTCATCAAAATGCTCCATGGCCTATGTCATCACAAAGCTCCATGACCCTTGGAATCACAATGCTCCATGCCATTGTCATCACAAACCTCCATGAAACCTCTCATCACATTGCTCCATGCCGTTGTCATCACAAAGCTCCATGACGCTTGTCATCACAATGCTCCATGCCCTTGTCATTGCAATCCTCCATGACACATGTATCACTGTGTTCCGTGCCCTTGCCATCACAATGCTCCATGCTCACTCTCATCACAATAATCCATGAAACTTTTCAGACCAATGCTCCATGCCCTTGTCATCACAATGCTCCATTACACCTGTCATAACAATGCTCCATGACCCCTGCCATCACAATGTTCTACGGCCTTGTCATCACAATACTCCATGGCCCTTGTCATCACAATGCTCCAAGACCCCTGTAATCACAATGCTCCATGCCCATGTCATCACAAAGCTCCCTGACGCATGTCATCAGAATGCTCCATGGCCTTCTCATCACAATACTCCATGCCCTTGTCATCACAATGCTCCAAGACCCTTGTTATTACAATGATCCATGCCTCTTTTCATCTCAATGCTCCATGAACCCTGTCATCACAATGCACCATGCCCATCATCATAATGCTTCATGCTATTGTCATCACAATGAAATCAAAATTCTCCATGACCTCTCTCATCACAATGCTCCAAACCCTTGTGATCACAATGTTCCATAACACTTGTCATCACAACGCCCCATGACGCTGGTCATCACAATTATCCATGGACTTCTCATCACAATGCTCCATGACCTTTGTCATCACAATTCTCAATACACTTGTCATCACAATGCTCCCTGACACTTGTCATCAGTATGCTCATTGAACCCTGTCATGACAAGTCTCCATGCCTTTTTCATCACAATGATCCATGCCCTTTTCATCACAATGCTTCATGCCATTGTCATCACAATACTCCACAAGCTTGTCATCAGAATGCTCCGTGACCCTTGTCATCTCAATGATCCATGACCCCTGTCATCACAATGCTCCATGACACCTGTCATCACAATGCTCCATGCCCCTTGTCATTACAGTGCTCCATGATGTTCGTCATCACAATTATCCATGGTCTTCTCATCACAGTGCTCCACGGTCTTGCCATCACAATGCTCCATGCTCTGGTCATCACAATGCTCCATGTCCCCAGTCATCACCATGCTCCATGACCCCTGTCATCACAATGCTCCATACTGCTTGTCATTACAGTGCTCCATGACACTCGTAATCACAATTGTCCATGGTCTTCTCATCACAATGCTCCATGCCCTTGTCATCAAAATGCTCCATACCACTTGTCATTACAGTGCTCCATGACGCTCCTCATCACAATTATCCATGGTCTTCTCATCACAATGCTCCACGGTCTTGCCATCACAGTGCTCCATGCCTTGGGCATCACAATGCTCCATGTCCCCGGTCATCACAATGCTCCATGACCACTGTCATCACAGTGCTCTATACCCCTTGTCATTACAGTACTCCATGACCCTCGTCATCACAATTATCCATGGTCTTCTCATCACAATGCTCCACGATCTTGCCATCGCAATGCTCCATGACCTGGTCATCACAATGCTCCATGTCCTCTGTCATCACAATTCTCCACGATCTTGGCATCACTATGCTCCATGACACTTCTCATCACAGTGTTACATGCTTTGTCATCACAATTCTCTATGCACTTGTCATCGCAATGCTCCATGACCCCGTCATAGCAAGCTCCATGTGCTTGTCATCACAATACTCCATGCCCTTGTCGTCCAAATTCTCCATGACCTTTGTCATCACAATGCTCCCTGACACTTGTCGTCAGAATGCTCCCTGAAAATTGTCATGAAAAGGCTCCATGTCTTTTTCATCACAATGCCCCATGCCATTTTCATCAAAATGCTCCATGTCATTGTCATCAAAATACTCCACAAGCTTGTCATCAGAATGCTCCATGAACCTTGTCATCACAATGCTCCATGACCCCTGTTATCACAATGCTCCATACACCTTGTCATTACAGTGCTCCATGACGCTCATCATCACAATTATCCATGGTCTTCTCATCACAATGCTCCACGGTCTTGCCATCACAATACTCCATGACCTGGTCATCACAATGCTCCATGTCCCCTGTCATCACAATTCTCCACGTTCTTGGCATCACTGTGCTCCATGATGCTTTTCATCACAGTGTTACATGCTTTGTCATCACAATTCTCTATGCACTTGTCATCGCAATGCTTCATGATCCCTGTCACAGCAAGCTCCATGTGATTGTCATCACAATGCTTCATGAACATGTCATCAAAATTCTCAATGGCCCTTGTTATCACAATGCTCCATGACACTTGTCATCACAATGCCCCAAGCGCTTGTCATCAAAATGCTCCATTACGTTTGTCATCACAATCCTCCATGACACTTGGCATCACAATGCTCCATTCCATTGTCATCGCAATGGACCATGACATATGTCATCACAATGCTCCCTGACACCCTTCTTCACAATACTCCATGACCTTGTCATCACAATGCTCCATGCCCTTGTCATCACAATGCGCCATGCCCACTGTCATCAAAATAATCCCTGAAACTTGTCAAACCAATGCAACATGCCCCTGTCATCACAATGTTCCATGCCCTTTTATCACAATGCTCTATGACCCCTGTCATCACAATGCTCCGTGACTCCAGTCATCACAATGCTTCATGACCTTTGTCATCACAATGGTCCATGCCCTCGTCATCACAAGGCTCTGTGACCTTTGTCAACACAGCGCTCCATGAACATTTCATCACAATGCTCGGTGACCCTTGTCCTCCCAATGCTCAATGCCTTTGTTAGCACAATACTACATGACCCATGGCATCACAATGTGCCATGCACTTGTCATCACAATGCTCCACATCTTTGTCATCACAATGCTCCATAAACCTTGTCATCACACTGCTCCATGCACTTCTCATCAAAATTCTCTCTCACCACTGATATAACAATGTTCCATCACTAGTCAACACAATACTCCCTCACCCCTGTCATCACAATATTCCATGACCCTTGTCACAACAATGCTACATGCCTTTATCATCACAATGCTCCATTCCCCTGAAATCACAATGTTCCATAACCCCTGTCATCACAATGCTCCCTGCCCTTCACAACAGAATGCACCACACCCTTGTCATCAAAATGCTCCATGACCTTTGTCATCACAAAGCTCAATGACCCTTGTCATCACAATGCTGCATGCCATTGTCATCACAATGCTCCATGAACCCTCTCATCACATTGTTCCATGCCCTTGTCATCACAGGCTCCATGATGCTTTTCATCACAATGCTCGATGCCATTCTTGCACAATGCTCCATGCGCTTCTCATTACAATCCTCCATGTCCCATGTATCACAGTGTTCCATGCCCTTGTCATCACAATGCTCCTTGCCCCCTCTCATCACAATAATCCATGAAACTTTTCAGACCAATGCTCCATGCCCTTGTCATCACAATGCTCCATTAGCCCTGTCATAACAATGCTCCATGACCCCTGCCATCACAATGTTCCACAGCCTTGTCATCACAAGGCTCCATGACCCTTGTCATCACAATGCTCCAAGACCCCTGTAATCACAATGCTCCATGCCCTTGTCATCACAAAGCTCCATGACGCATGTCAACAGAATGCTCCATGGCCTTCTCATTCACGATGTTCCATGCCTTTGTCATCACAATGCTCCAAGACTCCTGTAATCACAATGCTCCATGCCCCTTTTCATCTCAATGCTCCATGAACCCTGTCATCACAATGCACCATGCCCATCATCATAATGCTTCAGGCTATTGTCATCACAATGAAACCAAAATGCTCCATGACCTCTGTCATCACAATGCTCCAAATCCTTGTGATCAATATGTTCCATAACACTTATCATCACAACGCCGCATGACGCTCGTCATCACAATTATCCATGGTCTTCTCATCACAATGCTCCATGACCTTTGTCATCACAATACTCAATACCCTTGTCATCACAATGCTCCCTGACACTTGTTGTCAGTTTTCTCCTTGAACCCTGTCATGACAAGGCTCCATGTCTTTTTCATAACAATGATCCATGCCCTTTTCATCACAGTGCTCCAAGACCGCTGTAATCACAATGCTCCATGCCCTTGTCATCACAAAGCTCCATGATGCATGTCATCAGAGCGCTCCATGTCCTTCTCATCCTAATGCTCCATGCCCTTGTCATCACAATGCTCCAAGACCCCTGTAATCACAATGCTCCATGGCACTTTTCATCAGAATGCTCCATGAGACTTGTCATCACAAGGCTCCATGGTCTTCTCATCACAGTGCTCCAGTACCTTGTCATCACAATGCTCCATGACCCCTGTCATCCCAGTACTCCATGGACATTTTCAGCCCACTGCTCCATGACCTTCTCATCACAATGCGCCATGACCCCTGTCATCACAATGCTCCATGACCACTGTCATCACAACGCTCCATGAACCCTGACAACACAATGATCCGGGACTCTTGTCATTAAAATGCTCCATGACCATTGTCATCACAATGATCCATGTGCTTGTCATCCCAATGCTCCATGACCCGTGTAATCACTATGCTCCATGATGCTTGTCATCACAGTGCTCCATGAACCTTGTCATCATAATGCTCCTTGCCTTTGTCAACAAAATGGTACATAATCTTGTCATCACAATTCTCCATGCGCTTGTCATCACAATCCTCCATGACCATTGGGATCACATTGCTTCATGCCCTTGCCATCTCTCTCTTTCCTTTCTGGTTTTTACAGATATTCGGATGTCCCTTTTGACCGGTGGTAAGTGACAATTCTTTGTAGTGTGGATTTGTATTGCGCGCTTGCTTGATTGGCCAAAAAGGGTGTATGCGTTTTCTTCTGAATATATTCAGGAGAAAAGGCATACGCCCTTTTTGGCCAAGTGCATCTCTGTCCAAGTTGGGATGCTTTTCCTGTGCTTTAAAGGCGATTCCAATTTACCTCTTGAAATATGTTTTGTGCAATTCTGCGTCATTTCCAAGGCCACTTCATTTCCTTCCCTCAACAGATTTTTGGAAGTGAGTAGTCCTTTATAAGTCTGCAGGTTTGTGAATTGCTGTGCCCCTGAGCTCCAATTTTCAAATCCCATCTTTGTGAGCTGGCCGCAAATCCACAATTTTGCTTCAGGACCTATACAGGTTCCAGGGGTGGCTATATTGGTTCCCTGTGGGTGGCTGAGGCTTTGGTTAATTCTTCTTCCTGCCGGGAAATTAGAGTGACATGTGCCCGTCCAAATGCCTACATCTACTCTCTGATTGGTTCTCCCTCTTCCCTTTCATCCTCTGCACAATTAGCAAACTGTGCGAACCAGGAGGTTATAGGGGCTGACTCTCCTAAGTTGGGAGATTGATAGTAAAGCAGTTGGAATGCCAAAGTGGAGCACAAGGAGAGGAAAAATTAGGAGAGTTTTAGAAACCTTTCGCCATCACAGGGTGTCCATTTTCTAGGTTTCCCATACATGTTATAATTGTAGTGATATTCCCTTCTACCTGGAGATTTGGGACACATGGAATGGTGGCATGCATTACTACTTTAAAAGGTCTGCATTTTCTCTCCCAATCTCACCAGTCCTCTCAGTCCCAAGTGTCCAGCCTTATGTCTCATCCAGCTGTCTTTGCAGATAGGGTCATTCCAGGTTTCATCAGAACCCCTGAAGGAATTGTGTAAGAATTTCGCTGTTTTGGGGGTTTTTTTTGAAATTCATTTTTATAATGGGGTTGAGCTGATTTTCACTGACGTGTTTATGCCAGTCTAGACACAATTAATTCCCTTACGGTGACATATCAATACATAGGTTTTAAGATTCTTAGTACTCAGATATATTCCTCTGTGGGGCATAGGGGTGTTGAGTCCCGTTCACTGAGGAAGGTGTAGGTCTTGTCTATTCTGTATTTGGTTTATGGAATGGTACCTGTGCTAATGTCAAACTCTGGTTTTATGCATCACCCCACCTCTCCTTTGCCCTGAAGCAGGCATAAGAGATTTTTGCTAAATGTGAGACTCTGTTCTCTTTCCTAATTCAGTTCATGTGTTGTGATATTGACATTCCCTCTATAAGTCATATCTTATGATAAGATTCTTTTTCTGCGTGACTAATTTCCCTTAAAATCATCATACGTAAATCCACTCATTATGCTGCTACTGGCCTTATATACATTGATTTCATGTCTGAGTGATATTCCGTTGTACAAAATTACCACAAGTTCTTTATGCATTTCTCTTTTTCCTGGGATATTTTAGGTGTACCAAAGTTGAGGTTCTTGTATGCAGAGCAGCCCTAAACTTTGGGGTGCCTGTGTCTTATTGACATTTAGTCTTCCCAAGTTATATGTCCATGAGTTGAAGTACCCTTGCTCCGGGGCTTTGTATTTTAGATGTTTTAAAAGCAGCATACACTTCTTCAGAGTGGCTCTTGGATATTTATACCCCACCCATCAGCGTGACTAGGCTCCCTGTTTTCCATGGCCTCTCCTGCATTTCTGGTTTGTACACATTTTTTGGATGGCCTTTCTGAGCAGTGGAAATTGAGACTTCTTTGTTGTGCGGATTTGCATTTCCCTCTTGCTTGGTTGGCCAAAAACTCTGCATGTGTTTTTTTCCTGAAGATAGTCACGAAAAAAACGCATACACCCTTTTGCCCAACCACATCATTTTAGAAATTCTGCTGCTTTTCATATGCTTTAAATGTGAGTACAATCTACCTTTTGAAATCTGTTTCCTGCAATTCTGCCTCTCATTCAGATCCTCTTCGTTGCCTTACCTGAATATATTTTTGGACGTTGGTTATCATTTATATCTTTGCAGGTCTTTGAATTGTCTGCTCCTGAGCTCCATTTTGCAACTCGCTTTTTTTGTGAGCTGGCCGCCAAACCATTGGATTACTTCTGGCCCTATTCTGGTTCTGGGGAGGCAGGCTGAGCCTTTGGTTAATTCTTCTTCCTAATGGGAAATTAGAGTGACATGTGCCTGTCAAAAGTCCTACAGCTAATCTCTCATTGGTTCCCCCTCTTCCCATTTATCCTCTGCACAAATTGCAAACTGTGTGAAACAGGAGGTTAAAGGTGCTGATTCTCCAAGTGGGGAGATTGTTAGTAATGTGGCTGGAATGGCGAACCCCAGCACCAGGAGATCAAAAATGAGGTGCATTTTAGACACCTTTCCTGAGCACACGGTGTACATTCATCTCGGTTTCCCGGGCATGTTTTCGCTGTCAGAAGATTCCCTTGAACCTGCAGATTTGGGACCCATGGAATGGGTACCAGGCAGTATTACTTTAAAAGGTCTGCATTTCCTCACCCAGCCTCTCTAACATCTCTTAGCGTGCATAGCTTCCAGCCTTATATAATCATCCTGCTGTGGGTCTACATGTGTTCAATCCATGTTACATCGTAGCCCTTCAACAAAAGTTGTAAGAATTTTTGTCTGTCTCACTGTTTTTATAAATAGTTTTAAATTTATTTTTATATTGGTTACAGCTGATTTTCAAAGCTCTGTTTTTTGCTGCTGTACATCCACTTGATTCATGTACTGTGAGACAACAATAAATTCTTTTTCAGATGCTTACCAGTCATATGTATTATTTTCCAGTGACTTGAGTGGGCTGAGTGCAGTTCTTTGAGGTACCGTGTAGGCCTTGTCAGTTATTCAATTTGGTACTTGGAATGGTATCTTTGCTAATTTCAACCTCCTGGATAATACCTCACCATTCCCCACCTTTCCCATTTAGCAGCCTTATGTCTATTTTCTACATATTTGACTATGTTTCTGTTTTGTAATTTATTTCATGTGTAGCCATTTTTGATTCCACCTTTAAGTGACATCTTATGATATGTGTCTTTTTCTTTCTGACATATGTCACTCAGAATGATCGTATGTAACTCCTCCAGAGTTGTTACAACTGGCCTTATTTCATTGATTTCTGGATGAGTAATATTCCACTCTACATAAGTACCCCATCTCTTTTATCCATTTTATCCTTCCAGGGACATTTAGGTTATATCCAAGTTGAGGCCCTTTTTAACAGAGAGGTGGTAAACGTTCGGGTGCCTGTTTTCTGTCGATTTTTGTTTTTCCCAAGGTACACGCCCATGAGTGCAAGTGCCCTATGCTCTGTAGCTCATTTTTTAGATGTTTTAGCAAACACAATACACTTCTCCAGAGTGGCCGTTGGCAAATTACATTTCCACTATCAGCCTCACAGGGCTCCCTTTTCTCCTCGCCCTGTCCTGCATTTCTGGTGTTTACACTTTATGTGGATGGCCCTTCTGACTGATGTGAAGTGATACATTTTGTGATATTGATTTCCAGTGCCCACCTGTTTGGTTGGATAAAAAGTGTGTATGGCCTTTACTTGAATATATTCAGAAAAAATGCATACACCCTTTTTGGCCAACTGCATCATTGGCGATGTTCAGCCCCTTTTCTTGTGCTTTAATGGGGAGTCCTTTCTACCTCTTCAATTCTGTTTCCTGCCACTCTCCCTTGCTTACAAGTCCTTTTCTGTGACTTACCTCAAGACATTTTTCGACGATAGATATTTTCAACTCTGCAGTTTCATGAATTTTAGTGCCCCTGAGTTCCATTTTTCAACTTGTGTTTTTGGAAACTAGACACAAAGCAGCGGGATTTCCTCTAGCCCTATTCTGTTTCCGTGGGCACCTCTAGCCTTTGATGAATTTGTCTTCTGGATTGGAAATTAGAGTGGCATGTGCCTGTCCGAACACCTAAGACTTGTCTCTAAATTTTTCTCATCCTTCCGCTTCATCCTCTGGACAAATTCCAAACTGTGTGCAACAGGATGTTGACGGTGCTGATATCCCCAAGTGAGGAGATTGTTAGCAAATATGCTGGAGGGTTGAACCCGAGCACCAGGTGATGAGGAGATGAGGTGCCTTTTCCAAACTCTTTCCGATCAAACGGTGTACCATCCTCTAGGTGTGACAGGCATGTTTTAGCTGTAGGAAGGGTCCCGTGCATGTAAGGAGAAAACCAGGGATTTTTCCAAATCAGTGCCTCCCCGAACCCCAAACTGGGGAATTTTTAAGCTACGGCTACACGTATGTCCTTTAAGGGCCTTGGGAAATAGGCATAGCCCAAACTTTAGATGACTGAAATCTTCAGGGTCAGAAGCGCTCACCATCGGCCTTGCTTAGGTTACATTTTATCTGTCATTGATAGATGATGTCAATAAAAAATATCTATTCTTTTTCAGATTATTTCCCCTTATAGGTTATTGCAAAATATTCAGTGTAGTTCCCTGTGCTATACAGTAGTTCCTTGTTGATGATCTATTTTTTTTTTTTTTTGTGGTATGCGGGCCTCTCATTGTTGTGGCCTCTCCCGTTGCGGAGCACAGGCTCCAGATGCGGAGGCTCAGCGGCCCTGGCTCACAGGTCCAGCCGCTCCGCGGCATGTGGGATCTTCCTGGACCGGGGCACGAACCCATGTCCCCAGCATCGGCAGGCGGACTCTCAACCACTGCGCCACCAGGGAAGCCCGATGATCTATTTTATACATAGCAGTGTGTATGTGTTAATCCCAAACTGTTAATTTATCCCTTCTCCTACCTTTCCCCTTTGGTAATAATAAATTATAAGATTTTATACTTCTCAGAAATGGGGGAGCTGAAAGAGAGGTATCATTTTCAATGGAAAAGCATTCAAAACAAGATTGAAGCTTCAGCCAAGAGTATTCGATGTACATGCATGGAAATAAATCACTTCATTTCTCTAATGTTGACCTGACAAATAAGACAGACGTCTTCACTGAACTTGCTTATAGGAAAGTGATGGAAATATCAAATGTAAGTCTTAGAAACATCTTATTTTACCCGAGCATTATACACTGCTCTATGTTAACTACAGTTTGGCTCACACATCTGTTCATTGAAGTTACAATGTTCTCAATTTCTGTTACTGATCCTCCAGAGTGGACCCCAACAGGAGTCCCCGTGCCCAGTGTCATTGGAGCCAACAGATCAAGACTGAGTTTGGTTCAGAAGCAAAGGAAACATTATTTTGAAAACAGAATGGAGAGGTGAGAGCGTGCACTCCCCCATGGGCTGTGGGCTGGGCTGCTGTGTAGGGTCCCCGGCAGCGTCAGTGGGAGGGAGGGGATGTAGCTCTCGAGGACTGCGTTGGCTGCAGCTCAGGCTCTATGCCGCGGAGTCTGCATGGGACCCCTCTAGCTGAGGTGTCGACCCAGCCATTCTGCACTAGGAAATCGGGTCTGAAGTGCCGGGTGTGGGACCTCTGCATGCGGAACCCTAGGAGCACGTGAAATTAGACAAAGCACAAAGGAAAAACAGGTTAGACTTTATTTTATTGCCCAGATTCTCTTTTTATCTCCCAGGAATTTTTAATGAACGTTGCCGGAGATGAACACCTCCTCTGCTTTTTGATCCGTTCCTTATTCTTGGGGTGTTGAGGGTGCAGACCCCTCTTTTGTAACTGCTTCATGCTGTGGTGGGAGCCCTGATACTTGTGGGGAGGGGCAAAACGTCTCCACACCAGCCTCCTGGTGAGGTTGATTGTCCCAAGGCCTCCTGCCTCACTTCTCGTCCGCCTGAGCACCAGCATTGGAAGTGTTACAGATTCTAATGACCTTTAAGGGTCCAGGAAAGAGAGGCGCAAAGATGCTGCGTTGGCAGGTTTCACCCCACCCCACATATGTTCGGCGACCTTAGGCTGACAGTTTTTGTCAGACTAGATGCTCTGACGAGTAGTCTGTGCTTTCTTTAATTAGGTCCCTGAATTAATGTACAAACAGCACCATGTGTCAGAGCCCTGCCCGCGCAACTCCCAGACAGTCCAGGGTCAGTGGTGATCCAGGACCATGACGTCCACTGAGTCAACGGCCTTTAGAAGTAGCCAGCAGTCCAGCCGGTCATATTGGCCACCATCACCGCGGTGTCTGTAGGGTTTTCTATGGTGAAAGCGTGATATACGTTTCCCCCACCAAGCTTATTAGCTCCCCTCTGGGTGCAGTAAGTCCTGCAAGCAGTAGTCTGCTCTTTCGGGGCACAGTCTTGTCGTTTTCTGAGAGAAACTCCAGGTCAAGTGATGGTCACACGAGTCATCTTGGGGGCCCGTTGCCCCCGTTTATCTCTCTGGAGGTTGGAGTTGGAGGGCCTCCTCACTCGAGGTCAGTGTGTCCACAGAGCGACCCCTGCAACTTCAGGGAATGATGGGTGGTTAGGATCACCACGTGGGGTCCTTTTCCCTTAGGAGGGAGCTGGCCTTGCGGGCTGCTGATTTCCAGCTTTTTAGATACCCCAGTATCCTGGCCTGATGAGTCGGTGGGCAAAGCCCTTGGTGACCATAGTTTATCATACCTGAAGAGCATTCTTGTGTTGCTCCATTTCAAGTGGTCCCAGTTTTTGCACTAAGGCTCCGAGGGCGATTAACCTTTGACCGGGTATGTAAAGGTCAAAGGGTTTAGCTAAATTAGGGAGTTCCTGGGCAAGAGTCTGTATTGACTGCTCTTTCCATTCTTGAAAGGCTGCTTCTGGATTCTATTCAAAAGGATCATCATCTTTTCGTGTCAGTGTTTCATGTAGAGGCCCAGCTATTAGACTGTAGTTAGGGATCCAGATGCAGAAAACCTTGGCCTCCCCAGGAACCCCTAAGCTGTCTTCTAGTTGTAGAAGAGGTAAGGCTGCAAATGGCTTCTTCCCTATCCTGGGATGCGTTTCTCCGAATATCTGTGAGAATGAAGCCCAGGCATGTCACCTTAGCCTGGGATATTTGAGCGTTTTTCTTGGACACCTTCTATCCTTTCTTGGCTAGGTAGTTCAGAGGCGTCTTTAGTAGGCCTGGCGATCAGAATGTCATCTGCATATTGAAGGAGGGTTCCCTTTTACAGAGGTTGAACTTTAAGGTCTTTAGAGGACATTTCCCCAATGATGGTGTGGGGATTTTTGAACCATTGGGGCAGGACGGCCCAGCATTATTGCTTTTGTTGCATGTTGTGTCCTGCCACTCACAAGCCAAAAATTCTTGTGACTCTGAGATGAATGGAATATAGAAGAAGGCATCATTGAAGTCTGATACAGAATGCCATGGCCTGGTGGAAGGTAGAATGACCAGCAGGGAGTAGGAAATAGGAGCTACTGGATGTATATCCTCGGTGGCTTCACTGACTGTCCTGATATCCTTTACCAGGTCTCCAGCAGCACATGGGGCTCTCGTGGTCAGGCCAATCCCAGGATATGGAGCTCACCTGGGCTTCACCCCTACCCCACAGCCCACGGGGCTCTCGTGGTCAAGTCCCTCCCAGGGTATGGAGCTCACCTCTGCAGCTACCCAGCAGCCCATGGGGCTCTCCTACTCAGGTCCTTCCCAGGATACGGAGCTCCCCTGGGCAGGTACCCCAGCAGGGCTGGACACACAGGAACTGTGCACATAGCCCACCTTGCAGAGAACCCCCAGATCACCTGTCGCTCACAGCTGACACAGAATACCTCAGAGCAGGACTTGAACTAACAAACAGCAGCTCTGACAGGTCTGTGACCATGGCTATCACTCTCTGCAGGCTCTTTCTGCCTGGTCTTCCAGACACTTCCACTGCAGCCAGGGCACCAGGCCTCTGTCTCCACCCACCATCATTTCTCTCCCTGACTCCTGGGTTCCTCTCATTAGGATAGGGTCTTCTTGAAGTTGTTTTCCACTCATGGACCAGATAAAATGATAAGAAAACAAGCCGCAGCTGCAGCCCCTTGTCTATCCTGACTCTCAAGAGCCCACACCTGTTCCTAGGGCCTGGCCCATTTAGCAAGTTTCATTTTCTGCAACTGTGAGCCCCTGAGGGGTGAGAATTGGCTGATTTTGGCAGCCTGAAACTGCCTGCCAGCCCTCCACAGGTGTGCCTGGGTTGAGGGCAATATAAACAGCTCTCCAGTGAGCGACAGCCCTTGTAGCTGTGACTGACGCCATATTCTCTGCCCCGTAGGCAGTGCCGGGGCTGTGCTGGTGGGAGGGATTGAGGGGCCGTGGCTTAGTGGGTGGCCCAGTGTGAGTGGGGCTCTGCTGGTCTTTCTGCAGGAGTTGCCAGGCTGCCACCTGCTAAAGAAGAGGATGTGTCACCGATACCTGCCACTGGAATTTCTCCCCAGGCAGAGGTGAGGAAGTAAAAAAGCAGTGGGGGCCGTGGTAGGAGGGGTATCTCAGGCAGGGAAATGGAAAGCTTCCAGAAGAGCATCTGTGACCAGGACCATCCTGACTGGCCTGCAGGCACCAAGTCGGCCTGTGTGCTGTCGCTGGTGTGGCTCCACAGCCCTTCCTCTAGGCTTGCAAGTTCTTGTACATATTCAGGTGTTTTAACTGGAAAGGGTGGGAAGAGTTCAGCTGCAGCAGGACTGGGGCTCAGCTCACGTTTACTCACAGATGCCTTGGCTCGGTCCCCCAGCTTTGCAATGAGGGCCCTCCTTGCTTGTGGGGTGGGCTGCTGGCTGTATGGGAGATGATTCCCCACCTCTGACCAATTTCAGAATTGTTTACCGCTGGAACAAGTGCCCTGATAGGGTTTTCCTCTATCTGGTGGGTTCAGTTTTTTTTTTTCTTTTTTGGTTCATGTTAGATTTTATTCCTCTTTTATGTATTTATAGATATAAGCATGGAAATAATTCATTCATATAAATACATCTGTGTGAAGGGAAGAACTTTTTCCTCTATTATTTTTAAATTTTAATTTTTTAAATTTTGAAATTTAATTTTATTTATTTTTTTATACAGCAGGTTATTATTAGTTATGTATTTTATGGATATACATGTATACAGGTCAATCCCAATCTCCCAACTCATCCCAACACCACCACCCCATGGCTTCCCACACTTGGTGTCCATACGTGTGTTCTCTACCTCTGTCTCTATTTCTTCCTTGCAAACCAGTTCATCTGTACCATTTTTCTAGGTTCCACATATATGCATTAATATACAATATTTGTTTGTCTCTTTCTGACTTACTTCATTCTGTATAACAGTCTCTAGATCCATCGACGTATCTACAAATGACCCAGTTTCATTCCTTCTTATGGCTGAGTAATATTCCATTTTATATATGTACCACATCTTTAGCCATTCGTCTGTCTGTGGGTATTTAGGTTGTTTCCATTACCTGGCTATCGTAAATAGTGCTGAAATCAGCATTGTGGTGAATGTGCCTTTTTGATTTATGGTTTTCTCTGGGTATATGCCCAGAAGTGGGATTGCTGGATCATATGGTAATTCTATTTTTGTTTTTTTAAGGAAAACCCATAATGTTCTCCATCGTGACTGTATCAATTTACATTTCCACCACTAGTGAAAGAGGGATCCTTTTGTCCACACCCTACCCAGAATTCGTTGTTTGTAGATTTTCTGATGATGCCGATTCTAACAGGTGTGAGGTGATACCTCATTGTAGTTTTGATTTTCATTTCTTTAATAATTAGTGATGTTGAGAAGCTTTTCATGTGCGTCTTGGCCATCTCTGTGTCTTCTTTGAAGAAACGTCTCTTTAGATCTTCTGCCCATTTTTGTATTGGGTTGTTTGTTTTTTTAATATTAAGCTGCATGGGCTCTTTATATATATTGGAGAATAAACCTTTGTCCATTGATACGTTTGCAAATATTTTTGCTCATTCTAAAGGGATGCTTTTTGCCATTCCCGTTTTTTTAACAAAAAAAGAAAGAAAGAAAAAGAAGCAGAACACTAATATGTGTAAAATATGCCTTTTGAAACTGTCGTTTTGAAATATGGACGTCCATTGAATTTTTTGGTCCATATATGAACCGAGGATTTGTTTTCAGGGCAGGTGTCATTTACAGGCCTGCAATGATTTTGAATATCAACTGACCATTAGCGCTGGGATTAAAGCTGCTGTTGTGTGAAACGGCCACAAGGTGGCAGCAGTTCTCCCTTACCAAATCTGGTTACTGGGGCAACAGAGCCTCAATGGAAGTCGTGTTCTAGATTGGAATTTAGAATGGAATGTGCCAGGAGAAAGCCCCTCAATTTTGTCTGACTACTTCTTGTTCGTGATTTTAATTTAATTTTTTATTTTTTATTACAGCAAATTTGATTACAATGTTTGGCTTGTTGTAGGTGTGGAAGATGTGGTTCTTTTACACATACACATATGTCTGTTCTTCCTGGGATCCTTTTCCCATGTTCCTTATGACAGAATGTTGAGTAGTCTTCTCTTGGTATTCTGTAGGTCTTTGGTGATTATATATGTCACCTGTGTTTGTATATGTCTGTTAACCCCAATATCATAATGAAACCAATCCTCACACCTTTCCATTGGTGAACCATAAGTTTGTTGAATGAATCTGTGATTGCCCTTCTGCGTGGAAATATCTGCCCTGGTATCCATTTTTCGGTCACACCTATAAGAGATATGATATGATATGTGTCTTTCACTTTCTGACTTACTACAAGTCACGTGATTACCTCTAGACACACCTACGGTGCTGAAAATGGCATTGTGTCCTTTTATTCCTTGGCTTCTATTCTGCCTTAGCGAGGTCCATTTTCAACAATGTGATTCCCTGAGGGCTGAGGGTTAGCTGACCTGGATAGCCTGACCCTGCCGGCTGGCCTCCCCTGGTGTGCCTGGGTTGAGGTCAATATAAACAGCGCTGCAGGCAGCAATAGCCCCTGAAGCTGTGCCTGACTCCATATTCTCTGTCCCGTCAGCAGTCTCGGGGCTGTGCTGGTGTGAGGGAGTGAGGGGCCACGTCTTTGTGGGTGGCCCGGTGTGAGTGGGTCTCTGCTGGACTTTCTGCAGGAGTTGCCAGGCTGCCACCTGTAAAGAAGAGGATGTGTCACCCATACATTCCGCTGGAATTTCTCTCCGGAAATAGGTGAGGAAGGAAAAAAGCAGTGGGGGCCGGGACAGGAGGGGTATCTCAGGCAGGGCTATGGAAAGCTTCCAGAAGAGTGCCCAAGGCCAGGACCATCCTGGCTGGCCTGCAGGCACCAAGTTGGCCTGCGTGCTGTCGCTGGTGTGGCTCCACGCCCCTTCCTCTAGGCTTTCAACACCTTGTACATATTCAGGTGTTTTACCTGGGAAGGGTGGGAAAAGTTCAGCAGCAGCTGTCCTGGGGCTCAGCTCACGGTTACTCACAGATGCCTCGGCATGGCCCGCTGCTTTGCAATGAGAACGCTCCTTGCGTAGGAGTGGGCTGCTGGCTCTATGGGAGATGATTCCCCACCTCTGACCAATTTCAGAATTGTTTACCGCTGGAGCAAGTGCCCTGATATGGTTTTCCTCTGTCTAACTTGTGGGTTCAAGTTTTTTTTTTTTCTTTTTTGGTTCAAGTTAGATTTTATTCCTCTTTTATGTATTTATAGATATAAGCATGGAAATAATTCATTCATATACATACATCTGTGTGAAGGGAAGAACTTTTTTCTGTTTTATTTTTAAATTTTATTTTTTAAAATTTTGAAATTTAATTTTATTTATTTTTTTATACAGCAGGTTATTATTAGTTATGTATTTTATGCATATACATGTATACAGGTCAATCCCAATCTCCCAACTCATCCCAACAACACCTCACAATGGCTTCCCACACTTGGTGTCCATACGTGTGTTCTCTACCTCTGTGTCTCTATTTCTTCCCTGCAAACCAGTTCATCTGTACCATTTTTCTAGGTTGCACATATATGCATTAATATACAATATTTGTTTTTCTCTTTCTGACTTACTTCATTCTGTATGACAGTCTCTAGATCCATCGACGTCTCTACAAATGACCCAGTTTCATTCCTTCTTATGGCTGAGTAATATTCCATTTTATATATGTACCACATCTTTATCCATTCGTCTGTCTGTGGGTATTTAGGTTGCTTCCATTACCTGGCTATCGTAAATAGTGCTGAAATGAGCATTGTGGTGAATGTGCCTTTTTGATTTATGGTTTTCTCTGGGTATATGCCCAAAATTGGGATTGCTGGATCATATGGTAATTCTATTTCTATTTTTTTTAAGGAAACTCCATACTGTTCTCCATTGTGACTGTATCAATTTACATTTTCACCACTAGTGGAAGAGGGATCCTTTTGTCCACACCCTCCCCAGAATTCGTTGTTTGTAGATTTTCTGATGATGCCGATGATAACAGGTGTGAGGTGATACCTCAATGAAGTTTTGATTTGCATTTCTCTAATAATTAGTGATGTTGAGCAGCTTTTCATGTGCGTCTTGGCCATCTCTGTGTCTTCTTTGAAGAAACGTCTCTTTAGACCTTCTGCCCATTTTTGTCTTGGGTTGTTTGTTTTTTTAATATTAAGCTGCATGAGCTCTTTATATACATTGGAGATTAAACCTTTGTCCATTGATTCGTTTGCAAATATTTTCGCCTATTCTCAGGGATGATTTTTTGCCATTCCCGTTTTTTTAACAAAAAAAGAAAGAAGGAAAAAGAAGCAGAACACTAATGTGTGTAAAATATGCCTTTTGAAACTGTCGTTTTGAAATATGGACGTCCTTTGAATTTTTTGGTCGATATATGACCACAGGAATTGTGATCAGGGCAGGTGTCATTTACAGGCCTGCAATGATTTTGAATATCAACTGACCATTAGCGCTGGGATTAAAGCTGCTGTTGTGTGAAACAGCCACAAGGTGGCAGCAGTTCTCTCTTACCAAATCTGGTTACTGGGGCAACAGAGCCTCAATGGAAGTCGTGTTCTAGATTGGAATTTAGAATGGAATGTGCCAGGAGAAAGCCCCTCAAGTTTGTCTCACTACTTCTTCTTCGTGTTTTTAATTTAATTTTTTATTTTTTATTACAGCAAATTTGATTACAATGTTTGGCTTGTTGTAGGTGTGGAAGATGTGGTTCTTTTACACATATACATATGTCTGTTCTTCCTGGGATCCTTTTCCCATGTACCTTATGACAGAATGTTGAGTAGTCTTCTCTTGGTATTCTGTAGGTCTTTGGTGATTATATATGTCACCTGTGTTTGTATATGTCTGTTAACCCCAATATCATAATGAAACCAATCCTCACACCTTTCCATTGGTGAACCATAAGTTTGTTGAATGAATCTGTGATTGCCCTTCTCCGTGGAAATATCTGCCCTGGTATCCATTTTTCGGTCACACCTATAAGAGATATGATATGATATGTGTCTTTCACTTTCTGACTTACTACAATTCACGTGATTACCTCTAGACACACCTATGGTGCTGCAAATGGCATTGTGTCCTTTTATTCCTTGGCTTATATTCTGCCTTAGCGAGGTCCATTTTCAACAATGTGATTCCCTGAGGGCTGAGGATTAGCTGACCTGGGTAGCCTGACCCTGCCGGCCGGCCCTCCGCAGGTGTGCCTGGGTTGAGGTCAATATAAACAGTGCTGCAGGCAGCAATAGCCCCTGAAGCTGTGCCTGACTCCATATTCTCTGTCCCGTCAGCAGTCTCGGGGCTGTGCTGGTGGGAGGGAGTGAGGGGCCACGGCTTTGTGGGTGGCCCGGTGTGAGTGGGTCTCTGCTGGACTTTCTGCAGGAGTTGCCAGGCTGCCACCTGTAAAGAAGAGGATGTGTCACCCATACCTTTCGCTGGAATTTCTCTCCGGACAGAGGTGAGGAAGGAAAAAAGCAGTGGGGGCCGGGACAGGAGGGGTATCTCAGGCAGGGCAATGGAAAGCTTCCAGAAGAGCGCCCAGGGCCAGGACCTTCCTGGCTGGCCTGCAGGCACCAAGTTGGCCTGCGTGCTGTCGCTGGTGTGACTCCACCGCCCTTCCTCTAGGCTTTCAAGCCCTTGTACATATTCAGGTGTTTTACCTGGGAAGGGTGGGAAAAGTTCAACAGCAGCTGGCCTGGGGCTCAGCTCACGGTTACGCACAGATGCCTTGGCATGTCCCCCAGCTTTGCAATGAGGACGATCCTTCCGTAGGATTGGGCTGCTGGCTCTATGGGAGATGATTCCCCACATCTGACCAATTTCAGAATTGTTTACCGCTGGAGCAAGTGCCCTGATAGGCTTTTCTTCTGTCTAACTGGTGGGTTCAGGGTTTTTTTTTTTTGTTCAAGTTAGGTTTTATTCCTCTTTTATGTATTTATAGATATAAGCATGGAAATAATTCATTCATATAAATACATCTGTGTGAAGGGAAGAACTTTTTTCTGTTTTATTTTTAAATTTTATTTTTAAAAATTTTGAAATTTAATTTTATTTATTTTTTTATACAGCAGGTTATTATTAGTTATGTATTTTCTGCATATACATGTATGCAGGCCAATCCCAATCTCCCAACTCATCCCACCACCACCTACCCATGGCTTCCCACACTTGGTGTCCATACGTGTGTTCTCTACCTCTGTGTCTCTATTTCTTCCCTGCAAACCAGTTCATCTATACCATTTTTTTGGGTTCCACATATATGCATTAATATACAATATTTGTTTTTCTCTTTCTGACTTACTTCATTCTGTATGACAGTCTCTAGATCCATCGACGTCTCTACAAATGACCCAGTTTCATTCCTTCTTATGGCTGAGTAATATTCCATTTTATATATGTACCACATCTTTATCCATTCGTCTGTCTGAGGGTATTTAGGTTGCTTCCATTACCTGGCTATTGTAAATAGTGCTGAAATGAGCATTGTGGTGAATGTGCCTTTTTGATTTATGGTTTTCTCTGGGTATATGCCCAGAAGTGGGATTGCTGGATCATATGGTAATTCTATTTCTAGTTTTTTTTAAGGAAACTCCATACTTTTTTCCATCGTGACTGTATCAATTTACATTTCCACCACTAGTGGAAGAAGGTTCCTTTTGTCCACACCCTACCCAGAATTCGTTGTTTGTAGATTTTCTGATGATGCCGATTCTAACAGGTGTGAGGTGATACCTCATTGTAGTTTTGATTTGCATTTCTCTAATAATTAGTGATGTTGAGCAGCTTTTCATGTGCGTCATGGCCATCTCTGTGTCTTCTTTGAAGAAACGTGTCTTTAGGTCTTATGCCCATTTTTGTATTGGGTTGTTTGTTTTTTGAATATTAAGCTGCATGAGCTCTTTATATATATTGGAGATTAAACCTTTGTCCATTGATTCGTTTGCAAATATTTTCGCCCATTCTGAGAGATGCTTTTTGCCATTCCCGTTTTTTTAACAAAAAAAGAAAGAAAGAAAAAGAAGCAGAACACTAATGTGTGTAAAATATGCCTTTTGAAACTGTCGTTTTGAAATATGGACGTCCTTTGAAATTTTTGGTCGATATCTGAACCCAGGATTTGTTTTAGGGGCAGGTGTCATTTACAGGCATGCAATGATTTTGAATATCAACTGACCATTAGCGTTGGGATTAAAGCTGCTGTTGTGTGAAACGGCCACAAGGTGGCAGCAGTTCTCCCTTACCAAATCTGGTTACTGGGGCAACAGAGCCTCAATGGAAGTCGAGTTCTAGATTGGAATTTAGATTGGAATGTGCCAGGAGAAAGCCCCTCAAGTTTGTCTCACTACTTCTTGTTCGTGTTTTTAATTTAATTTTTTATTTTTTATTACAGCAAATTTGATTACAATGTTTGGCTTGTTGTAGGTGTGGAAGATGTGGTTCTTTTACACATATACATATGTCTGTTCTTCCTGGGATCCTTTTCCCATGTACCTTATGACCGAATGTTGAGTAGTCTTCTCTTGGTATTCTGTAGGTCTTTGGTGATTA
Source organism: Hyperoodon ampullatus (assembly GCF_949752795.1). Classification (NCBI taxonomy): domain Eukaryota; kingdom Metazoa; phylum Chordata; class Mammalia; order Artiodactyla; family Ziphiidae; genus Hyperoodon; species Hyperoodon ampullatus. Next base: position 900,823 of record NW_027640834.1, on the reverse strand, counting down.
TATATGTCACCTGTGTTTGTATATGTCTGTTAACCCCATTATCATAATGAAACCAATCCTCACACCTTTCCATTGGTGAACCATAAGTTTGTTGAATGAATCTGTGATTGCCCTTCTGCGTGGAAATATCTTCCCTGGTATCCATTTTCCGGTCACACCTATAAGATATATGATATGATATGTGTCTTTCACTTTCTGACTTACTACAAATCACGTGATTACCTCTAGTCACCCCTACGGTGCTGCAAATGCCATTGTGTCCTTTTGTTCCTTGGCTTCTATTCTGCCTTAGCGAGGTCCATTTTCAACAATGTGATTCCCTGAGGGCTGAGGATTAGCTGACCTGAGTAGCCTGACCCTGCGGGCCGGCCCTCCCCAGGTGTGCCTGGGTTGAGTTCAATATAAAGAGCGCTGCAGGCAGCAATAGCCCCTGAAGCTGTGCCTGACTGCATATTCTCTGCCCCGTCAGGAGTCTTGGGGCTGTACTGGTGTGAGGGAGTGAGGGTCCACGGTTTTGTGAGTGGCCCGGTGTGAGTGGGTCTCTGCTGGACTTTCTGCAGGAGTTGCTAGTTCGCCACCTGTAAAGAACAGGATGTGTCACCCATACCTTCCGCTGGAATTTCTCTCGGCACAGACGTGAGGAAGGAAAAAAGCAGTGGGTGCCGGGACAGGAGGGGTATCTCAGGCAGGGCAATGGAAAGCTTCCAGAAGAGCGCCCAGGGCCAGGACCATCCTGGATGGCCTGCAGGCACCAAGTTGGCCTGCGTGCTGTCGCTGGTGTGGCTCCACGGCCCTTCCTCTAGGCTTTCAAGCCCTTGTACATATTCAGGTGTTTTACCTGGGAAGGGTGGGAAAAGTTCAACAGCAGCTGGCCTGGGGCTCAGCTCACGGTTACTCACAGATGCCTCGGCATTGCCCCCAGCTTTGCAATGAGGACGTTCCTTGCGTAGGAGTGGGCTGCTGGCTCTATGGGAGATGAATCCCCACCTCTGACCAATTTCAGAATTGTTTACTGCTGGAGCAAGTGCCCTGATATGCTTTTCCTATGTATAACTGGTGGGTTCAGGTTTTTTTTTTTTCTTTTTTGGTTCAAGTTAGATTTTATTCCTCTTTTATGTATTTATAGATGTAAGCATGGAAATAATTCATTCATATAAATACATCTGTCTGAAGGGAAGAACTTTTTTCTGTTTTATTTTTAAATTTTATTTTTTAAAATATTGAAATTTAATTTTATTTATTTTTTTATACAGCATGTTATTATTAGTTATGTATTTTATGCATATACATGTATACAGGTCAATCCCAATCTCCCAACCCATCCCACCACCACCATCCCATGGCTTGCCACCCTTGATGTCCTTACGTGTGTTCTCTACCTCTGTGTCTCTATTTCTTCCCTGCAAACCAGTTCATCTGTACCATTTTTCTAGGTTCCACATATATGCATTAATATACAATATTTGTTTTTCTCTTTCTGACATACTTCATTGTGTATGACAGTCTCTAGATCCATCGACGTCTCTACAAATGACCCAGTTTCATTTCTTCTTATGGCTGAGTAATATTCCATTTTATATATGTACCACATCTTTATCCATTCGTCTGTCTGTGGGTATTTAGGTTGCTTCCATTACCTGGCTATCGTAAATAGTGCTGAAATGGACATTGTGGTGAATGTGCCTTTTTGATTTATGGTTTTCTCTGGGTATATGCCCAGAAGTGGAATTGCTAGATCACATGGTAATTCTATTTCTAGTTTTTTTTAAGGAAACTCCATACTGTTCTCCATCGTGACTGTATCAATTTACATTTCCACCACTAGTGGAAGAGGGATTCTTTTGTCCACACCCTACCCAGAATTCGTTGCTTGTAGATTTTCTGATGATGCCGATTCTAACAGGTGTGAGGTGATACCTCATTGTAGTTTTGATTTGCATTTCTCTAATACTTAGTGATGTTGAGCAGCTTTTCATGTGCGTCCTGGCCATCTCTGTGTCTTCTTTGAAGAAACGTCTCTTTAGATCTTCTGCCCATTTTTGTATTGGGTTGTTTGTTTTTTTAATATTAAGCTGCATGAGCTCTTTATATATATTGGAGATTAAACCTTTGTCCATTGATTCGTTTGCAAATATTTTCGCCCATTCTGAGAGATGCTTTTTGCCATTCCCGTTTTTTTTAACAAAAAAAGAAAGAAAGAAAAAGAAGCAGAACACTAATGTGTGTAAAATATGCCTTTTGAAACTGTCGGTTTGAAATATGGACGTCCTTTGAATGTTTTTGTCGATATATGAACCCAGGATTTGTTTTCAGGGCAGGTGTCATTTACAGGCCTGCAATGATTTTGAATATCAACTGACCATTAGCGCTGGGATTAAAGCTGCTGTTGTGTGAAACGGACACAAGGTGGCAGCAGTTCTCCCTTACCAAATCTGGTTACTGGGGCAACAGAGCCTCAATGGAAGTCGTGTTCTAGATTGGAATTTAGAATGGAATGTGCCAGGAGAAAGCCCCTCAAGTTTCTCTCACTACTTCTTGTTCGTGTTTTTAATTTAATTTTTTATTTTTTATTACAGCAAATTTGATTACAATGTTTGGCTTGTTGTAGGTGTGGAAGATGTGGTTCTTTTACACATATACATATGTCTGTTCTTCCTGGGATCCTTTTCCCATGTACCTTATGACAGAATGTTGAGTAGTCTTCTCTTGGTATTCTGTAGGTCTTTGGTGATTATATATGTCACCTGTGTTTGTATATGTCTGTTAACCCCAATATCATAATGAAACCAATCCTCACACCTTTCCATTGGTGAACCATAAGTTTGTTGAATGAATCTGTGATTGCCCTTCTGCGTGGAAATATCTGCCCTGGTATCCATTTTTCGTTCACACCTATAAGAGATATGATATGATAAGTGTCTTTCACTTTCTGACTTACTAAAAGTCATGTGATTACCTCTAGACACACCTACGGTGCTGCAAATGGCATTGTGTCCTTTTATTCCTTGGCTTCTATTCTGCCTTAGCGAGGTCCATTTTCAACAATGTGATTCCCTGAGGGCTGAGGATTAGCTGACCTGTGTAGCCTGACCCTGCCGGCCGGCCCTCCCCAGGTGTGCCTGTGTTGTGGTCAATATAAACAGCACTGCAGGCAGCAATAGCCCCTGAAGCTGTGCCTGATGCCATATTCTCGGCCCAGTCAGCAGTGTCGGTGCTGTGCGGGTGGGAGGGAGTGAGGGGCCATGGCTTTGTGGGTGGCCCGGTGTGAGTGGGTCTCTGCTGGACTTTCTGCAGGAGTTGCCAGGCTGCCACCTGTAAAGAAGAGGATGTGTCACCCATACCTTCCGCTGGAATTTCTCTCCGGACAGAGGTGAGGAAGGAAAAAAGCAGTGGGGGCCGGGACAGGAGGGGTATCTCAGGCAGGGCAATGGAAAGCTTCCAGAACACCGCCCAGGGCCAGGACCTTCCTGGCTGGCCTGCAGGCACCAAGTTGGCCTGCGTGATGTCGCTGGTGTGGCTCCACGGCCCTTCCACTAGGCTTTCAAGTCCTTGTACATATTCAGGTGTTTTACCTGGGAAGGGTGGGAAAATTTCAACAGCAGCTGGCCTGGGGCTCAGCTCACGGTTACTCACAGATGTCTCGGCATGGACCCCAGCTTTGCAATGAGGACGCTCCTTGCGTAGGAGTGGGCTGCTGGCTCTATGGGAGATGATTCCCCACCTCTGACCAATTTCAGAATTGCTTACCACTGGAGCAAGTGCCCTTATAGGGTTTTCCTCTGTCTAACTCGTGGGTTTAGGTTTTTTTTTCTTTTTTGGTTCAAGTTAGATTTTATTCCTCTTTTATGTATTTATAGATATAAGCATGGAAATAATTCATTCATATACATACATCTGTGTGAAGGGAAGAACTTTTTTCTGTTTTATTTTTAAATTTTATTTTTTAAAATTTTGAAATTTAATTTTATTTATTTTTTTATACAGCAGGTTATTATTAGTTATGTATTTTATGCATATACATGTATACAGGTCAATCCCAATCTCCCAACTCATCCCAACACCACCTCACAATGGCTTCCCACACTTGGTGTCCATACGTGTGTTCTCTACCTCCTTGTCTCTATTTCTTCCCTGCAAACCAGTTCATCTGTACCATATTTCTAGGTTCCACATATATGCATTAATAAACAATATTTGTTTTTCTCTTTCTGACTTACTTCATTCTGTATGACAGTCTCTAGATCCATCGACGTCTCTACAAATGAACCAGTTTCATTCCTTCTTATGGCTGAGTAATATTCCATTTTATATATGTACCACATCTTTATCCATTCGTCTGTCTGTGGGTATTTAAGTTGCTTCCATTACCTGATTATCGTAAATAGTGCTGAAATGAGCATTGTGGTGAAAGTGCTTTTTTGATTTATGGTTTTCTCTGGGTATATGCCCAGAAGTGGGATTGCTGGATCATATGGTAATTCTATTTCTGGTTTTTTTAAGGAAACTCCATACTGTTCTCCATCGTGACTGTATCAATTTACATTTCCACCACTAGTGGAAGAGGGATCCTTTTGTACACACCCTCCCCAGAATTCGTTGTTTGTAGATTTTCTGATGATGCCAATTGTAACAGGTGTGAGGTGATACCTCATTGTAGTTTTGATTTGCATTTCTCTAATAATTAGTGATGTTGAGCAGCTTTTCATGTGCGTCTTGGCCATCTCTGTGTCTTCTTTGAAGAAACGTCTCTTTAGATCTTCTGCCTATTTTTGTATTGGGTTGTTTGTTTTTTTAATATTAAGCTGCATGAGCTCTTTATATATATTGGAGATTAAACCTTTGTCCATTGATTCGTTTGCAAATATTTTCGCCTATTCTCAGGGATGATTTTTTGCCATTCCCGTTTTTTTAACAAAGAAAGAAAGAAAGAAAAAGAAGCAGAACACTAATGTGTGTAAAATATGCCTTTTGAAACTGTCGTTTTGAAATATGGACGCCCTTTGAATTTTTTGGTCGATATATGAACCCAGGATTTGTTTTCAGGGCAGATGTCATTTACAGGTCTGCAATGATTTTGAATATCAACTGACCATTAGCGCTGGGATTAAAGCTGCTGTTGTGTGAAACGGCCAGAAGGTGGCAGCAGTTTTCCCTTACCAAATCTGGTTACTGGGGCAACAGAGCCTCAATGGAAGTCGTGCTCTAGAGTGGAATTTAGAATGGAATGTGCCAGGAGAAAGCCCCTCAAGTTTGTCTCACTACTTCTTGTTCGTGTTTTTAATTTAATTTTTTATTTTTTATTACAGCAAATTTGATTACAATGTTTGGCTTGTTGTAGGTGTGGAAGATGTGGTTCTTTTACACATACACATATGTCTGTTCTTCCTGAGATCCTTTTCCAATGTACTTTATGACAGAATGTTGAGTAGTCTTCTCTTGGTATTCTGTATGTCTTTGGTGATTATATATGTCACCTGTGTTTGTATATGTCTGTTAACCCCAATATCATAATGGAACCAATCCTCACACCATTCCATTGGTGAACCATAAGTTTGTTGAATGAATCTGTGGTTGCCCTTCTCCGTGGAAATATCTGCCCTGGTATCCATTTTTCGGTCACACCTATAAGAGATATGATATGATATGTGTCTTTCACTTTCTGACTTACTACAAGTCACGTGATTACCTCTAGACACACCTACGGTGCTGAAAGTGGCATTGTGTCCTTTTATTCCTTGGCTTCTATTCTGCCTTAGCGAGGTCCATTTTCAACAATGTGATTCCCTGAGGGCTGAGGATTAGCTGACCTGTGTAGCCTGACCCTGCCGGCGGGCCCTCCCCAGGTGTGCCTGGGTTGAGGTCAATATAAACAGCGCTGCAGGCAGCAATAGCCCCTGAAGCTGTGCCTGACTCCATATTCTCTGACCAGTCAGCAGTGTCGGGGCTGTGCTGGTGGGAGCGAGTGAGGGGCCACGGCTTTGTGGGTGGCCCGGTGTGAGTGGGTCTCTGCTGGACTTTCTGCAGGAGTTGCCAGGCTTCCACCTGTAAAGAAGAGGATGTGTCACCCATACCTTCCGCTGGAATTTATCTCCGGACAGAGGTGAGGAAGGAAAAAAGCAGTGGGGTCCGGGACAGGAGGGGTATCTCAGGCAGGGCAATGGAAAGCTTCCAGAAGAGCGCCCAGGGCCAGGACCTTGCTGGCTGGCCTGCAGGCACCAAGTTGGCCTGCTTGCTGTCGCTGGTGTGGCTCCACGGCCCTTCTTCTAGGCTTTCAAGCCCTTGTACATATTCAGGTGTTTTACCTGGGAAGGGTGGGAAAAGTTCAACAGCAGCTGGCCTGGGGCTCAGCTCACGGTTACTCACAGATGCCTCGGCATGGCCCACCGCTTTGCAATGATGACACTCCTTGCGTAGGAGTGGGCTGCTGGATCTATGGGAGATGATTCCCCACCTCTGACCAATTTCAGAATTGTTTACCGCTGGAGCAAGTGCCCTGATAGGGTTTTCCTCTGTCTAACTGGTGGGTTCAGGTTTTTTTTTTCATTTTTGGTTCAAGTTAGATTTTATTCCTCTTTTATGTATTTATAGATATAAGCATGGAAATAATTCATTCATATAAATACATCTGTGTGAAGGGAAGAACTTTTTTCTGTTTTATTTTTAATTTCTTAAAATTTTGAAATTTAATTTTATTTATTTTTTTATACAGCAGGTTATTATTAGTTATGTATTTTATGCATATACATGTATACAGGTCAATTCCAATCTCCCAACTCATCCCAACACCACCTCCCCATGGCTTCCCACACTTGGTGTCCATACGTGTGTTCTCTACCTCTGTGTCTCTATTTCTTCCCTTCAAACCAGTTCATCTCTACCATTTCTGTAGGTTCCACATATATGCATTAATATACAATATTTGTTTTTCTCTTTCTGACTTACTTCATTCTGTATGACAGTCTCTAGATCCATCGACGTCGCTACAAATGACCCAGTTTCATTCCTTCCTATGGCTGAGTAATATTCCATTTTATATATGTACCACATCTTTATCCATTCGTCTGTCTGTGGGTATTTAGGTTGCTTCCATTACCTGGCTATTGTAAATAGTGCGGAAATGAGCATTGTGGTGAATGTGCCTTTTTGATTTATGGTTTTCTCTGGATATATGCCCAGAAGTGGGATTGCTGGATCATATGGTAATTCTATTTCTAGCTTTTTTTAAGGAAACTCCATACTGTTCTCCATAGTGACTGTATCAATTTACATTTCCACCACTAGTGGAAGAGGGATCCTTTTGTCCACACCCTCCCCAGAATTCGTTTTTTGTAGATTTTCTGATGATGCCGTTACTAACATGTGTGAGTTGATACCCCATTGTAGTTTTGATTTGCATTTCTCTAATAATTAGTGATGTTGAGCAGCTTTTCATGTGCGTCTTGGCCATCTCTGTGTCTTCTTTGAAGAAACGTCTCTTTAGATCTTCTGCCCATTTTTGTATTGGGTTGTGTGTTTTTTTAATATTAAGCTGCATGAGCTCTTTATATATATTGGAGATTAAACCTTTGTCCATTGATTCGTTTGCAAATATTTTCGCCCATTCTGAGGGATGCTTTTTGCCATTCCCGTTTTTTTAACAAAAAAAGAAAGAAAAAGAAGCAGAACACTAATGTGTGTAAAATATGCCTTTTGAAACTGTCGTTTTGAAATATGGATGTCCTTTGAAATTTTTGGTCGATATATGAACCCAGGATTTGTTTCCAGGGCAGGTGTCATTTGCAGGCCTGCAATGATTTTGAATATCAACTGACCATTAGCGCTGGGATTAAGCTGCTGTTTTGTGAAACGGCCACAAGGTGGCAGCAGTTCTCCCTTACCAAATCTGGTTACTGGGGCAACAGAGCCTCAAAGGAAGTCATGTTCTAGACTGGAATTTAGAATGGAATGTGCCAGGAGAAAGCCCCTCAAGTTTGTCTCACTACTTCTTGTTTGTGTTTTTAATTTAATTTTTTTATTTTTTATAACAGCAAATTTGATTACAATGTTTGGCTTGTTGTAGGTGTGGAAGATGTGGTTCTTTTACACATACACATATGTCTGTTCTTCCTGGGATCCTTTTCCCATGTACCTTATGACAGAATGTTGAGTAGTCTTCTCTTGGTATTCTGTAGGTCTTTGGTGATTATATATGTCACCTGTGTTTGTATATGTCTGTTAACCCCAATATCATAATGAAACCAATCCTCACACCTTTCCATTGGTGAACCATAAGTTTGTTGAATGAATCTGTGATTGCCCTTCTGCGTGGAAATATCTGCCCTGGTATCCATTTTTCGGTCACACCTATAAGAGATATGATATGATATGTGTCTTTCACTTTCTGACTTACTACAAGTCACGTGATTACCTCTAGACACTCCTACGGTGCTGCAAATGGCATTGTGTCCTTTTATTCCTTGGCTTCTATTCTGCCTTAGTGAGGTCCATTTTCAACAATGTGATTCCCTGAGGGCTGAGGATTAGCTGACCTGGGTAGCCTGACCCTGCCTGCCGGCCCTCCCCAGGTGTGCCTGGGTTGAGGTCAATATAAACAGCGCTGCAGGCAGCAATAGCCCCTGAAGCTGTGCCTGACTCCATATTCTCTGCCCCGTCAGCAGTGTCGGGGCTGTGCTGGTGGGAGGGAGTGAGGGGCCATGGCTTTGTGGGTGGCCCGGTGTGAGTGGGTCTCTGCTGGACTTTCTGCAGGAGTTGCCAGGCTTCCACCTGTAAAGAAGAGGATGTGTCACCCATACATTCCGCTGGAATTTCTCTCCGGAAATAGGTGAGGAAGGAAAAAAGCAGTGGGGGCCGGGAAAGGAGGGGTATCTCAGGCAGGGCAATGGAAAGCTTCCAGAAGAGCGCCCAGGGCCAGGACCATCCTGGCTGGCCTGCAGGCACCAAGTTGGCCTGCGTGCTGTCGCTGGTGTGGCTCCACGGCCCTTCCTCTAGGCTTTCAAGCCCTTGTACATATTCAGGTGTTTTACCTGGGAAGGGTGGGAAAAGTTCAACAGCAGCTGGCCTGGGGCTCAGCTCACGGTTACTCACAGATGCCTCGGCATGGCCCCCCGCTTTGCAATGAGGACGCTCCTTGCGTAGGAGTGCGCTGCTGGCTCTATGGGAGATGATTCCCCACCTCTGACCAATTTCAGAATTGTTTACCGCTGGAGCAAGTGCCCTGATAGGGTTTTCCTCTGTCTAACTCGTGGGTTCAGGTTTTTTTTTTCTTTTCTGGTTCAAGTTAGATTTTATTCCTCTTTTATGTATTTATAGATATAAGCATGGAAATAATTCATTCATATAAATACATCTGTGTGAAGGGAAGAACTTTTTTCTGTTTTATTTTTAAATTGTATTTTTAAAAATTTTGAAATTTAATTTTATTTATTTTTTATACAGCAGGTTATTATTAGTTATGTATTTTATGCATATAAATGTATACCGGTCAATCCCAGTCTCCCAACTCATCCCAACACCACCTCCCCATGGCTTCCCACACTTGGTGTCCATACGTGTGTTCTCTACCTCTGTGTCTCTATTTCTTCCCTGCAAACCAGTTCATCTGTACCGTATTTCTAGGTTCCACATATATGCATTAATGTACAATATTTGTTTTTCTCTTTCTGACTTACTTCATTCTGTATGACAGTCTCTAGATCCATCGACGTCTCTACAAAGGACCCAATTTCATTCCTTCTTATGGCTGAGTAATATTCCATTTTATATATGTACCACATCTTTAATCATTCGTCTGTCTGTGTTGATTTAGGTTGCTTCCATTACCTGGCTATTGTAAATAGTGCTGAAATGAGCATTGTGGTGAATGTGCCTTTTTGATTTATGGTTTTCTCTGGGTATATGCCCAGAAGTGGGATTGCTGGATCATATGGTCATTCTATTTCTAGCTTTTTTTAAGGAAACTCCATACTGTTCTCCATAGTGACTGTATCAATTTACATTTCCACCAATAGTGGAAGAGGGATCCTTTTGTCCACACCCTCCCCAGAATTCGTTGTTTGTAGATTTTCTGATGATGCCGATTCTAACAGGTGTGAGGTGATACCTCATTGTAGTTTTGATTTACATTTCTCTAATAATTAGTGATGTTGAGCAGCTTTTCATGTGCGTCTTGGCCATCTCTGTGTCTTCTTTGAAGAAACGTCTCTTTAGATCTTCTGCCCATTTTTGTATTGGGTTGTTTGTTTTTTTAATATTAAGCTGCATGAGCTCTTTATATATATTGGAGATTAAACCTTTGTCCATTGATTCGTTTGCAAATATTTTCGCCCATTCTGAGGGATGCTTTTTGCCATTCCCGTTTTTTTAACAAAGAAAGAAAGAAAGAAAAAGAAGCAGAACACTAATGTGTGTAAAATATGCCTTTTGAAACTGTCGTTTTGATATATGGACGTCCTTTGAAATTTTTGGTCGATATATGAACCCAGGATTTGTTTTCAGGGCAGGTGCCATTTACAGGCCTGCAATGATTTTGAATATCAACTGACCATTAGCGCTGGGATTAAGCTGCTGTTTTGTGAAACGGCCACATGGTGGCAGCAGTTCTCCCTTACAAAATCTGGTTACTGGGGCAACAGAGCCTCAATGGAAGTCCTGTTCTAGATTGGAATTTAGAATGGAATGTGCCAGGAGAAAGCCCCTCAAGTTTGTCTCACTACTTCTTGTTTGTGTTTTTAATTTAATTTTTTATTTTTTATTACAGCAAATTTGATTACAATGTTTGGCTTGTTGTAGGTGTGGAAGATGTGGTTCTTTTACACATATACATATGTCTGTTCTTCCTGGGATCCTTTTCCCATGTACCTTATGACAGAATGTTGAGTAGTCTTCTCTTGGTATTCTGTAGGTCTTTGGTGATTGTATATGTCACCTGTGTTTGTATATGTCTGTTAACCCCAATATCATAATGAAACCAATCCTCACAGCTTTCCATTGGTGAACCATAAGTTTGTTTAATGAATCTGTGATTGCCCTTCTGCGTGGAAATATCTTCCCTGGTATCCATTTTTCTGTCACACCTATAAGAGATATGATATGATATGTGTCTTTCACTTTCTGACTTACTACAAGTCACATGATTACCTCTAGACACACCTACGGTGCTGCAAATGGCATTGTGTCCTTTTATTCCTTGGCTTCTATTCTGCCTTAGTGAGGTCCATTTTCAACAATGTGATTCCCTGAGGGCTGAGGATTAGCTGACCTGGGTAGCCTGACCCTGCCGGCCGGCCCTCCCCAGGTGTGCCTGGGTTGAGGTCAGTATAAACAGCGCTGCAGGCAGCAATAGCCCCTGAAGCCGTGCCTGACTCCATATGCTCTGCCCCGTCAGCAGTGTCGGGGCTGTGCTGGTGGGAGGGAGTGAGGGGCCACGGCTTTGTGGGTGGCCCGGTGTGAGTGGGTCTCTGCTGGACTTTCTGCAGGAGTTGCCAGGCTGCCACCTGTAAAATAGAGGATATGTCACCCATACCTTCCGCTGGAATTTCTCTCCGGAAATAGGTGAGGAAGGAAAAAAGCAGTGGGCACCGGGAAAGGAGTGGTATCTCAGGCAGGGCAATGGAAAGCTTCCGTAAGAACGCCCAGGGCCAGGACCTTCCTGGTTGGCCTGCAGGAACCAAGTTGGCCTGCGTGCTGACACTTGTGTGTCTTCACGGCCCTTCCTCTAGGCTTTCAAGCCCTTGTACATATTCAGGTGTTTTACCTGGGAAGGGTGGGAAAAGTTCAACAGCAGCTGGCCTGGGGCTCAGCTCACGGTTACTCACAGATGCCTCGGCATTGCCCCCAGCTTTGCAATGAGGACTCTCCTTGCGTAGGAGTGGGCTGCTGGCTCTATGGGAGATGATTCCCCACCTCTGACCAATTTCAGAATTGTTTACAGCTGGAGCAAGTGCCCTGATATGCTTTTCCTATGTACAACTGGTGGGTTCAGGTTTTTTTTTTTCTTTTTTGGTTCAAGTTAGATTTTATTCCTCTTTTATGTATTTATAGATGTAAGCATGGAAATAATTCATTCATATAAATACATCTGTGTGAAGGGAAGAACTTTTTTCTGTTTTATTTTTAAATTTTATTTTTTAAAATTTTGAAATTTAATTTTATTTATTTTTTTATACAGCATGTTATTATTAGTTATGTATTTTATGCATATACATGTATACAGGTCAATCCCAATCTCCCAACTCATCCCACCACCACCACCCCATGGCTTGCCACCCTTGATGTCCTTACGTGTGTTCTCTACCTCTGTGTCTCTATTTCTTCCCTGCAAACCAGTTCATCTGTACCATTTTTCTAGGTTCCACATATATGCATTAATATACAATATTTGTTTTTCTCTTTCTGACATACTTCATTGTGTATGACAGTCTCTAGATCCATCGACGTCTCTACAAATGACCCAGTTTCATTCCTTCTTATGGCTGAGTAATATTCCATTTTATATATGTACCACATCTTTATCCATTCGTCTGTCTGTGGGTATTTAGGTTGCTTCCATTACCTGGCTATCGTAAATAGTGCTGAAATGAACATTGTGGTGAATGTGCCTTTTTGATTTATGGTTTTCTCTGGGTATATGCCCAGAAGTGGAATTGCTAGATCATATGGTAATTCTATTTCTAGTTTTTTTTAAGGAAACTCCATACTGTTCTCCATCGTGACTGTATCAATTTACATTTCCACCACTAGTGGAAGAGGGATCCTTTTGTCCACACCCTACCGAGAATTCGTTGCTTGTAGATTTTCTGATGATGCCGATTCTAACAGGTGTGAGGTGATACCTCATTGTAGTTTTGATTTGCATTTCTCTAATACTTAGTGATGTTGAGCAGCTTTTCATGTGCGTCCTGGCCATCTCTGTGTCTTCTTTGAAGAAACGTCTCTTTAGATCTTCTGCCCATTTTTGTATTGGGTTGTTTGTTTTTTTTATTATTAAGCTGCATGAGCTCTTTATATATATTGGAGATTAAACCTTTGTCCATTGATTCGTTTGCAAATATTTTCGCCCATTCTGAGAGATGCTTTTTGCCATTCCCGTTTTTTTAACAAAAAAAGAAAGAAAGAAAAAGAAGCAGAACACTAATGTGTGTAAAATATGCCTTTTGAAACTGTCGGTTTGAAATATGGACGTCCTTTGAATGTTTTGGTCGATATATGAACCCAGGATTTGTTTTCAGGGCAGGTGCCATTTACAGGCCTGCAATGATTTTGAATATCAACTGACCATTAGCGCTGGGATTAAAGCTGCTGTTGTGTGAAACGGACACAAGGTGGCAGCAGTTCTCCCTTACCAAATCTGGTTACTGGGGCAACAGAGCCTCAATGGAAGTCGTGTTCTAGATTGGAATTTAGAATGGAATGTGCCAGGAGAAAGCCCCTCAAGTTTCTCTCACTACTTCTTGTTCGTGTTTTTAATTTAATTTTTTATTTTTTATTACAGCAAATTTGATTACAATGTTTGGCTTGTTGTAGGTGTGGAAGATGTGGTTCTTTTACACATATACATATGTCTGTTCTTCCTGGGATCCTTTTCCCATGTACCTTATGACAGAATGTTGAGTAGTCTTCTCTTGGTATTCTGTAGGTCTTTGGTGATTATATATGTCACCTGTGTTTGTATATGTCTGTTAACCCCAATATCATAATGAAACCAATCCTCACAGCTTTCCATTGGTGAACCATAAGTTTGTTGAATGAATCTGTGATTGCCCTTCTGCGTGGAAATATCTTCCCTGGTATCCATTTTTCGTTCACACCTATAAGAGATATGATATGATAAGTGTCTTTCACTTTCTGACTTACTAAAAGTCATGTGATTACCTCTAGACACACCTACGGTGCTGCAAATGGCATTGTGTCCTTTTATTCCTTGGCTTCTATTCTGCCTTAGCGAGGTCCATTTTCAACAATGTGATTCCCTGAGGGCTGAGGATTAGCTGACCTGTGTAGCCTGACCCTGCCGGCCGGCCCTCCCCAGGTGTGCCTGTGTTGTGGTCAATATAAACAGCACTGCAGGCAGCAATAGCCCCTGAAGCTGTGCCTGACTCCATATTCTCTGTCCCGTCAGCAGTCTCGGGGCTGTGCGGGTGGGAGGGAGTGAGGGGCCATTGCTTTGTGGGTGGCCCGGTGTGAGTGGGTCTCTGCTGGACTTTCTGCAGGAGTTGCCAGGCTGCCACCTGTAAAGAAGAGGATGTGTCACCCATACCTTCCGCTGGAATTTCTCTCCGGACAGAGGTGAGGAAGGAAAAAAGCAGTGGGGGCCGGGAAAGGAGGGGTATCTCAGGCAGGGCAATGGAAAGCTTCCAGAACACCGCCCAGGGCCAGGACCTTCCTGGCTGGCCTGCAGGCACCAAGTTGGCCTGCGTGATGTCGCTGGTGTGGCTCCACGGCCCTTCCACTAGGCTTTCAAGTCCTTGTACATATTCAGGTGTTTTACCTGGGAAGGGTGGGAAAATTTCAACAGCAGCTGGCCTGGGGCTCAGCTCACGGTTACTCACAGATGTCTCGGCATGGCCCCCAGCTTTGCAATGAGGACGCTCCTTGCGTAGGAGTGGGCTGCTGGCTCTATGGGAGATGATTCCCCACCTCTGACCAATTTCAGAATTGCTTACCACTGGAGCAAGTGCCCTTATAGGGTTTTCCTCTGTCTAACTCGTGGGTTTAGGTTTTTTTTTCTTTTTTGGTTCAAGTTAGATTTTATTCCTCTTTTATGTATTTATAGATATAAGCATGGAAATAATTCATTCATATACATACATCTGTGTGAAGGGAAGAACTTTTTTCTGTTTTATTTTTAAATTTTATTTTTTAAAATTTTGAAATTTAATTTTATTTATTTTTTTATACAGCAGGTTATTATTAGTTATGTATTTTATGCATATACATGTATACAGGTCAATCCCAATCTCCCAACTCATCCCAACACCACCTCACAATGGCTTCCCACACTTGGTGTCCATACGTGTGTTCTCTACCTCCTTGTCTCTATTTCTTCCCTGCAAACCAGTTCATCTGTACCATATTTCTAGGTTCCACATATATGCATTAATATACAATATTTGTTTTTCTCTTTCTGACTTACTTCATTCTGTATGACAGTCTCTAGATCCATCGACGTCTCTACAAATGAACCAGTTTCATTCCTTCTTATGGCTGAGTAATATTCCATTTTATATATGTACCACATCTTTATCCATTCGTCTGTCTGTGGGTATTTAAGTTGCTTCCATTACCTGATTATCGTAAATAGTGCTGAAATGAGCATTGTGGTGAAAGTGCTTTTTTGATTTATGGTTTTCTCTGGGTATATGACCAGAAGTGGGATTGCTGGATCATATGGTAATTCTATTTCTATCTTTTTTTAAGGAAACTCCATACTGTTCTCCATAGTGACTGTATCAGTTTACATTTCCACCACTAGTGGAAGAGGGATCCTTTTGTACACACCCTCCCCAGAATTCGTTGTTTGTAGATTTTCTGATGATGCCAATTGTCACAGGTGTGAGGTGATACCTCATTGTAGTTTTGATTTGCATTTCTCTAATAATTAGTGATGTTGAGCAGCTTTTCATGTGCGTCTTGGCCATCTCTGTGTCTTCTTTGAAGAAACGTCTCTTTAGATCTTCTGCCCATTTTTGTATTGGGTTGTTTGTTTTTTTAATATTAAGCTGCATGAGCTCTTTATATATATTGGAGATTAAACCTTTGTCCATTGATTCGTTTGCAAATATTTTCGCCTATTCTCAGGGATGATTTTTTGCCATTCCCGTTTTTTTAACAAAGAAAGAAAGAAAGAAAAAGAAGCAGAACACTAATGTGTGTAAAATATGCCTTTTGAAACTGTCGTTTTGAAATATGGACGCCCTTTGAATTTTTTGGTCGATATATGAACCCAGGATTTGTTTTCAGGGCAGATGTCATTTACAGGTCTGCAATGATTTTGAATATCAACTGACCATTAGCGCTGGGATTAAAGCTGCTGTTGTGTGAAACGGCCAGAAGGTGGCAGCAGTTTTCCCTTACCAAATCTGGTTACTGGGGCAACAGAGCCTCAATGGAAGTCGTGCTCTAGAGTGGAATTTAGAATGGAATGTGCCAGGAGAAAGCCCCTCAAGTTTGTCTCACTACTTCTTGTTCGTGTTTTTAATTTAATTTTTTATTTTTTATTACAGCAAATTTGATTACAATGTTTGGCTTGTTGTAGGTGTGGAAGATGTGGTTCTTTTACACATACACATATGTCTGTTCTTCCTGAGATCCTTTTCCAATGTACTTTATGACAGAATGTTGAGTAGTCTTCTCTTGGTATTCTGTATGTCTTTGGTGATTATATATGTCACCTGTGTTTGTATATGTCTGTTAACCCCAATATCATAATGGAACCAATCCTCACACCATTCCATTGGTGAACCATAAGTTTGTTGAATGAATCTGTGGTTGCCCTTCTCCGTGGAAATATCTGCCCTGGTATCCATTTTTCGGTCACACCTATAAGAGATATGATATGATATGTGTCTTTCACTTTCTGACTTACTACAAGTCACGTGATTACCTCTAGACACACCTACAGTGCTGAAAATGGCATTGTGTCCTTTTATTCCTTGGCTTCTATTCTGCCTTAGCGAGGTCCATTTTCAACAATGTGATTCCCTGAGGGCTGAGGATTAGCTGACCTGTGTAGCCTGACCCTGCCAGCGGGCCCTCCCCAGGTGTGCCTGGGTTGAGGTCAATATAAACAGCGCTGCAGGCAGCAATAGCCCCTGAAGCTGTGCCTGACTCCATATTCTCTGACCAGTCAGCCTTGTCGGGGCTGTGCTGGTGGGAGCGAGTGAGGGGCCACGGCTTTGTGGGTGGCCCGGTGTGAGTGGGTCTCTGCTGGACTTTCTGCAGTAGTTGCCAGGCTTCCACCTGTAAAGAAGAGGATGTGTCACCCATACCTTCCGCTGGAATTTCTCTCCGGACAGAGGTGAGGAAGGAAAAAAGCAGTGGGGGCCGGGACAGGAGGGGTATCTCAGGCAGGGCAATGGAAAGATTCCATAAGAGCGCCCAGGGCCAGGACCTTGCTGGCTGGCCTGCAGGCACCAAGTTGGCCTGCGTGCTGTCGCTGGTGTGGCTCCACGGCCCTTCCTCTAGGCTTTCAAGCCCTTGTACATATTCAGGTGTTTTACCTGGGAAGGGTGGGAAAAGTTCAACAGCAGCTGGCCTGGGGCTCAGCTCACGGTTACTCACAGATGCCTCGGCATGGCCCACCGCTTTGCAATGATGACACTCCTTGCGTAGGAGTGGGCTGCTGGATCTATGGGAGATGATTCCCCACCTCTGACCAATTTCAGAATTTTTTACCGCTGGAGCAAGTGCCCTGATAGGGTTTTCCTCTGTCTAACTGGTGGGTTCAGGTTTTTTTTTTCATTTTTGGTTCAAGTTAGATTTTATTCCTCTTTTATGTATTTATAGATATAAGCATGGAAATAATTCATTCATATAAATACATCTGTGTGAAGGGAAGAACTTTTTTCTGTTTTATTTTTATATTTTATTTCTTAAAATTTTGAAATTTAATTTTATTTATTTTTTTATACAGCAGGTTATTATTAGTTATGTATTTTATGCATATACATGTATACAGGTCAATTCCAATCTCCCAACTCATCCCAACACCACCTCCCCATGGCTTCCCACACTTGGTGTCCATACGTGTGTTCTCTACCTCTGTGTCTCTATTTCTTCCCTTCAAACCAGTTCATCTCTACCATTTCTGTAGGTTCCACATATATGCATTAATATACAATATTTGTTTTTCTCTTTCTGACTTACTTCATTCTGTATGACAGTCTCTAGATCCATCGACGTCGCTACAAATGACCCAGTTTCATTCCTTCCTATGGCTGAGTAATATTCCATTTTATATATGTACCACATCTTTATCCATTCGTCTGTCTGTGGGTATTTAGGTTGCTTCCATTACCTGGCTATTGTAAATAGTGCGGAAAGGAGCATTGTGGTGAATGTGCCTTTTTGATTTATGGTTTTCTCTGGATATATGCCCAGAAGTGGGATTGCTGGATCATATGGTAATTCTATTTCTAGCTTTTTTTAAGGAAACTCCATACTGTTCTCCATAGTGACTGTATCAATTTACATTTCCACCACTAGTGGAAGAGGGATCCTTTTGTCCACACCCTCCCCAGAATTCGTTTTTTGTAGATTTTCTGATGATGCCGATACTAACATGTGTGAGTTGATACCCCATTGTAGTTTTGATTTGCATTTCTCTAATAATTAGTGATGTTGAGCAGCTTTTCATGTGCGTCTTGGCCATCTCTGTGTCTTCTTTGAAGAAACGTCTCTTTAGATCTTCTGCCCATTTTTGTATTGGGTTGTGTGTTTTTTTAATATTAAGCTGCATGAGCTCTTTATATATATTGGAGATTAAACCTTTGTCCATTGATTCGTTTGCAAATATTTTCGCCCATTCTGAGGGATGCTTTTTGCCATTCCCGTTTTTTTAACAAAAAAAGAAAGAAAAAGAAGCAGAACACTAATGTGTGTAAAATATGCCTTTTGAAACTGTCGTTTTGAAATATGGATGTCCTTTGAAATTTTTGGTCGATATATGAACCCAGGATTTGTTTCCAGGGCAGGTGTCATTTGCAGGCCTGCAATGATTTTGAATATCAACTGACCATTAGCGCTGGGATTAAGCTGCTGTTTTGTGAAACGGCCACAAGGTGGCAGCAGTTCTCCCTTACCAAATCTGGTTACTGGGGCAACAGAGCCTCAAAGGAAGTCATGTTCTAGACTGGAATTTAGAATGGAATGTGCCAGGAGAAAGCCCCTCAAGTTTGTCTCACTACTTCTTGTTTGTGTTTTTAATTTAATTTTTTTATTTTTTATTACAGCAAATTTGATTACAATGTTTGGCTTGTTGTAGGTGTGGAAGATGTGGTTCTTTTACACATACACATATGTCTGTTCTTCCTGGGATCCTTTTCCCATGTACCTTATGACAGAATGTTGAGTAGTCTTCTCTTGGTATTCTGTAGGTCTTTGGTGATTATATATGTCACCTGTGTTTGTATATGTCTGTTAACCCCAATATCATAATGAAACCAATCCTCACACCTTTCCATTGGTGAACCATAAGTTTGTTGAATGAATCTGTGATTGCCCTTCTGCGTGGAAATATCTGCCCTGGTATCCATTTTTCGGTCACACCTATAAGAGATATGATATGATATGTGTCTTTCACTTTCTGACTTACTACAAGTCACGTGATTACCTCTAGACACTCCTACGGTGCTGCAAATGGCATTGTGTCCTTTTATTCCTTGGCTTCTATTCTGCCTTAGTGAGGTCCATTTTCAACAATGTGATTCCCTGAGGGCTGAGGATTAGCTGACCTGTGTAGCCTGACCCTGCCGGCCGGCCCTCCCCAGGTGTGCCTGGGTTGAGGTCAATATAAACAGCGCTGCAGGCAGCAATAGCCCCTGAAGCTGTGCCTGACTCCATATTCTCTGCCCCGTCAGCAGTGTCGGGGCTGTGCTGGTGGGAGGGAGTGAGGGGCCATGGCTTTGTGGGTGGCCCGGTGTGAGTGGGTCTCTGCTGGACTTTCTGCAGGAGTTGCCAGGCTTCCACCTGTAAAGAAGAGGATGTGTCACCCATACATTCCGCTGGAATTTCTCTCCGGAAATAGGTGAGGAAGGAAAAAAGCAGTGGGGGCCGGGAAAGGAGGGGTATCTCAGGCAGGGCAATGGAAAGCTTCCAGAAGAGCGCCCAGGGCCAGGACCATCCTGGCTGGCCTGCAGGCACCAAGTTGGCCTGCGTGCTGTCGCTGGTGTGGCTCCACGGCCCTTCCTCTAGGCTTTCAAGCCCTTGTACATATTCAGGTGTTTTACCTGGGAAGGGTGGGAAAAGTTCAACAGCAGCTGGCCTGGGGCTCAGCTCACGGTTACTCACAGATGCCTCGGCATGGCCCCCCGCTTTGCAATGAGGACGCTCCTTGCGTAGGAGTGCGCTGCTGGCTCTATGGGAGATGATTCCCCACCTCTGACCAATTTCAGAATTGTTTACCGCTGGAGCAAGTGCCCTGATAGGGTTTTCCTCTGTCTAACTCGTGGGTTCAGGTTTTTTTTTTCTTTTTTGGTTCAAGTTAGATTTTATTCCTCTTTTATGTATTTATAGATATAAGCATGGAAATAATTCATTCATATAAATACATCTGTGTGAAGGGAAGAACTTTTTTCTGTTTTATTTTTAAATTGTATTTTTAAAAATTTTGAAATTTAATTTTATTTATTTTTTATACAGCAGGTTATTATTAGTTATGTATTTTATGCATATACATGTATACAGGTCAATCCCAGTCTCCCAACTCATCCCAACACCACCTCCCCATGGCTTCCCACACTTGGTGTCCATACGTGTGTTCTCTACCTCTGTGTCTCTATTTCTTCCCTGCAAACCAGTTCATCTGTACCGTATTTCTAGGTTCCACATATATGCATTAATGTACAATATTTGTTTTTCTCTTTCTGACTTACTTCATTCTGTATGACAGTCTCTAGATCCATCGACGTCTCTACAAAGGACCCAATTTCATTCCTTCTTATGGCTGAGTAATATTCCATTTTATATATGTACCACATCTTTAATCATTCGTCTGTCTGTGTTGATTTAGGTTGCTTCCATTACCTGGCTATTGTAAATAGTGCTGAAATGAGCATTGTGGTGAATGTGCCTTTTTGATTTATGGTTTTCTCTGGGTATATGCCCAGAAGTGGGATTGCTGGATCATATGGTCATTCTATTTCTAGCTTTTTTTAAGGAAACTCCATACTGTTCTCCATAGTGACTGTATCAATTTACATTTCCACCAATAGTGGAAGAGGGATCCTTTTGTCCACACCCTCCCCAGAATTCGTTGTTTGTAGATTTTCTGATGATGCCGATTCTAACAGGTGTGAGGTGATACCTCATTGTAGTTTTGATTTACATTTCTCTAATAATTAGTGATGTTGAGCAGCTTTTCATGTGCGTCTTGGCCATCTCTGTGTCTTCTTTGAAGAAACGTCTCTTTAGATCTTCTGCCCATTTTTGTATTGGGTTGTTTGTTTTTTTAATATTAAGCTGCATGAGCTCTTTATATATATTGGAGATTAAACCTTTGTCCATTGATTCGTTTGCAAATATTTTCGCCCATTCTGAGGGATGCTTTTTGCCATTCCCGTTTTTTTAACAAAGAAAGAAAGAAAGAAAAAGAAGCAGAACACTAATGTGTGTAAAATATGCCTTTTGAAACTGTCGTTTTGATATAAGGACGTCCTTTGAAATTTTTGGTCGATATATGAACCCAGGATTTGTTTTCAGGGCAGGTGCCATTTACAGGCCTGCAATGATTTTGAATATCAACTGACCATTAGCGCTGGGATTAAGCTGCTGTTTTGTGAAACGGCCACATGGTGGCAGCAGTTCTCCCTTACAAAATCTGGTTACTGGGGCAACAGAGCCTCAATGGAAGTCCTGTTCTAGATTGGAATTTAGAATGGAATGTGCCAGGAGAAAGCCCCTCAAGTTTGTCTCACTACTTCTTGTTCGTGTTTTTAATTTAATTTTTTATTTTTTATTACAGCAAATTTGATTACAATGTTTGGCTTGTTGTAGGTGTGGAAGATGTGGTTCTTTTACACATATACATATGTCTGTTCTTCCTGGGATCCTTTTCCCATGTACCTTATGACAGAATGTTGAGTAGTCTTCTCTTGGTATTCTGTAGGTCTTTGGTGATTGTATATGTCACCTGTGTTTGTATATGTCTGTTAACCCCAATATCATAATGAAACCAATCCTCACACCTTTCCATTGGTGAACCATAAGTTTGTTGAATGAATCTGTGATTGCCCTTCTGCGTGGAAATATCTGCCCTGGTATCCATTTTTCTGTCACACCTATAAGAGATATGATATGATATGTGTCTTTCACTTTCTGACTTACTACAAGTCACATGATTACCTCTAGACACACCTACGGTGCTGCAAATGGCATTGTGTCCTTTTATTCCTTGGCTTCTATTCTGCCTTAGTGAGGTCCATTTTCAACAATGTGATTCCCTGAGGGCTGAGGATTAGCTGACCTGGGTAGCCTGACCCTGCCGGCCGGCCCTCCCCAGGTGTGCCTGGGTTGAGGTCAGTATAAACAGCGCTGCAGGCAGCAATAGCCCCTGAAGCCGTGCCTGACTCCATATTCTCTGCCCCGTCAGCAGTCTCGGGGCTGTGCTGGTGGGAGGGAGTGAGGGGCCACGGCTTTGTGGGTGGCCCGGTGTGAGTGGGTCTCTGCTGGACTTTCTGCAGGAGTTGCCAGGCTGCCACCTGTAAAATAGAGGATATGTCACCCATACCTTCCGCTGGAATTTCTCTCCGGAAATAGGTGAGGAAGGAAAAAAGCAGTGGGGACCGGGAAAGGATTGGTATCTCAGGCAGGGCAATGGAAAGCTTCCAGAAGAACGCCCAGGGCCAGGACCATCCTGGTTGGCCTGCAGGAACCAAGTTGGCCTGCGTGCTGACACTTGTGTGTCTTCACGGCCCTTCCTCTAGGCTTTCAAGCCCTTGTACATATTCAGGTGTTTTACCTGGGAAGGGTGGGAAAAGTTCAACAACAGCTGTCCTGGGGCTCAGCTCACGGTTACTCACAGATGCCTCGGCATGGCCCCCCACTTTGCAATGAGAACGCTTCTTGCGTTGGAGTGGGCTGCTGGCTCTATGGGAGATGATTCCCCAACTCTGTCCAATTTCAGAATTATTTACCGCTGGAACAAGTGCCCTGATAGGGTATTCCTCTGTCTATCTGGCGGGTTCAGTTTTTTTTTCTTTTTTGGTTCAAGTTAGATTTTATTCCTCTTTTATGTATATATAGATATAAGCATGGAAATAAATCATTCATATAAATACATCTGTGTGAAGGGAATAACTTTTTCCTGTTTTATTTTTAAATTTGATTTTTAAAAATTTTGAAATTTAATTTTATTCATTTTTTTATACAGCAGGTTATTATTAGTTATGTATTTTATGCATATACATGTATACAGGTCAATCCCAATCTCCCAGCTCATCCCACCCGCACAATCCCATGGCTTCCCACACTTGGTGTCCATACGTGTGTTCTCTATCTCTGTCTCTATTTCTTCCCTGCGAAACAGTTCATCTGTACCATTTTTCTAGGTTCCACATATATGCATTAATATACAATATTTGTTTTTCTCTTTCTGACTTACTTCATTCTGTATGACAGTCTCTAGATCCATCGACGTCTCTACAAATGACCCAGTTTCATTCCTTCTTATGGCTGAGTAATATTCCATTTTATATATATACCACATCTTTATCCATTCGTCTGTCTGAGGGTATTTAGGTTGCTTCCATTACCTGGCTATTGTAAATAGTGCTGAAATGAGCATTGTGGTGAATGTGCCTTTTTGATTTATGGTTTTCTCTGGGTATATGCCCAGAAGTGGGATTGCTGGATCATATGTTAATTCTATTTCTAGCTTTTTTTAAGGAAACTCCATACTGTTCTCCATCGTGACTGTATCAATTTACATTTCCACCACTAGTGGAAGAGGGATCCTTTTGTCCACACCCTCCCCAGAATTCGTTGTTTGTAGATTTTCTGATGATGCCAATTGTAACAGGTGTGAGGTGATACCTCATTGTAGTTTTGATTTGCATTTCTCTAATAATTAGTGATGTTGAGCAGCTTTTCATGTGCGTCTTGGCCATCTCTGTGTCTTCTTTGAAGAAACGTCTCTTTAGATCTTCTGCCCATTTTTGTATTGGGTTGTTTGTTTTTTTAATATTAAGCTGCATGAGCTCTTTATATATATTGGAGATTAAACCTTTGTCCATTGATTCGTTTGCAAATATTTTCGCCTATTCTCAGGGATGATTTTTTGCCATTCCCGTTTTTTTAACAAAGAAAGAAAGAAAGAAAAAGAAGCAGAACACTAATGTGTGTAAAATATGCCTTTTGAAACTGTCGTTTTGAAATATGGACGCCCTTTGAATTTTTTGGTCGATATATGAACCCAGGATTTGTTTTCAGGGCAGATGTCATTTACAGGTCTGCAATGATTTTGAATATCAACTGACCATTAGCGCTGGGATTAAAGCTGCTGTTGTGTGAAACGGCCACAAGGTGGCAGCAGTTTTCCCTTACCAAATCTGGTTACTGGGGCAACAGAGCCTCAATGGAAGTCGTGCTCTAGAGTGGAATTTAGAATGGAATGTGCCAGGAGAAAGCCCCTCAAGTTTGTCTCACTACTTCTTGTTCGTGTTTTTAATTTAATTTTTTATTTTTTATTACAGCAAATTTGATTACAATGTTTGGCTTGTTGTAGGTGTGGAAGATGTGGTTCTTTTACACATACACATATGTCTGTTCTTCCTGAGATCCTTTTCCAATGTACTTTATGACAGAATGTTGAGTAGTCTTCTCTTGGTATTCTGTATGTCTTTGGTGATTATATATGTCACCTGTGTTTGTATATGTCTGTTAACCCCAATATCATAATGGAACCAATCCTCACACCATTCCATTGGTGAACCATAAGTTTGTTGAATGAATCTGTGGTTGCCCTTCTCCGTGGAAATATCTGCCCTGGTATCCATTTTTCGGTCACACCTATAAGAGATATGATATGATATGTGTCTTTCACTTTCTGACTTACTACAAGTCACGTGATTACCTCTAGACACACCTACGGTGCTGAAAGTGGCATTGTGTCCTTTTATTCCTTGGCTTCTATTCTGCCTTAGCGAGGTCCATTTTCAACAATGTGATTCCCTGAGGGCTGAGGATTAGCTGACCTGTGTAGCCTGACCCTGCCGGCGGGCCCTCCCCAGGTGTGCCTGGGTTGAGGTCAATATAAACAGCGCTGCAGGCAGCAATAGCCCCTGAAGCTGTGCCTGACTCCATATTCTCTGACCAGTCAGCAGTGTCGGGGCTGTGCTGGTGGGAGCGAGTGAGGGGCCACGGCTTTGTGGGTGGCCCGGTGTGAGTGGGTCTCTGCTGGACTTTCTGCAGGAGTTGCCAGGCTTCCACCTGTAAAGAAGAGGATGTGTCACCCATACCTTCCGCTGGAATTTATCTCCGGACAGAGGTGAGGAAGGAAAAAAGCAGTGGGGTCCGGGACAGGAGGGGTATCTCAGGCAGGGCAATGGAAAGCTTCCAGAAGAGCGCCCAGGGCCAGGACCTTGCTGGCTGGCCTGCAGGCACCAAGTTGGCCTGCTTGCTGTCGCTGGTGTGGCTCCACGGCCCTTCTTCTAGGCTTTCAAGCCCTTGTACATATTCAGGTGTTTTACCTGGGAAGGGTGGGAAAAGTTCAACAGCAGCTGGCCTGGGGCTCAGCTCACGGTTACTCACAGATGCCTCGGCATGGCCCACCGCTTTGCAATGATGACACTCCTTGCGTAGGAGTGGGCTGCTGGATCTATGGGAGATGATTCCCCACCTCTGACCAATTTCAGAATTGTTTACCGCTGGAGCAAGTGCCCTGATAGGGTTTTCCTCTGTCTAACTGGTGGGTTCAGGTTTTTTTTTTCGTTTTTGGTTCAAGTTAGATTTTATTCCTCTTTTATGTATTTATAGATATAAGCATGGAAATAATTCATTCATATAAATACATCTGTGTGAAGGGAAGAACTTTTTTCTGTTTTATTTTTATATTTTATTTCTTAAAATTTTGAAATTTAATTTTATTTATTTTTTTATACAGCAGGTTATTATTAGTTATGTATTTTATGCATATACATGTATACAGGTCAATTCCAATCTCCCAACTCATCCCAACACCACCTCCCCATGGCTTCCCACACTTGGTGTCCATACGTGTGTTCTCTACCTCTGTGTCTCTATTTCTTCCCTTCAAACCAGTTCATCTCTACCATTTCTGTAGGTTCCACATATATGCATTAATATACAATATTTGTTTTTCTCTTTCTGACTTACTTCATTCTGTATGACAGTCTCTAGATCCATCGACGTCGCTACAAATGACCCAGTTTCATTCCTTCCTATGGCTGAGTAATATTCCATTTTATATATGTACCACATCTTTATCCATTCGTCTGTCTGTGGGTATTTAGGTTGCTTCCATTACCTGGCTATTGTAAATAGTGCTGAAATGAGCATTGTGGTGAATGTGCCTTTTTGATTTATGGTTTTCTCTGGATATATGCCCAGAAGTGGGATTTCTGGATCATATGGTAATTCTATTTCTAGCTTTTTTTAAGGAAACTCCATACTGTTCTCCATAGTGACTGTATCAATTTACATTTCCACCACTAGTGGAAGAGGGATCCTTTTGTCCACACCCTCCCCAGAATTCGTTTTTTGTAGATTTTCTGATGATGCCGTTACTAACATGTGTGAGTTGATACCCCATTGTAGTTTTGATTTGCATTTCTCTAATAATTAGTGATGTTGAGCAGCTTTTCATGTGCGTCTTGGCCATCTCTGTGTCTTCTTTGAAGAAACGTCTCTTTAGATCTTCTGCCCATTTTTGTATTGGGTTGTGTGTTTTTTTAATATTAAGCTGCATGAGCTCTTTATATACATTGGAGATTAAACCTTTGTCCATTGATTCGTTTGCAAATATTTTCGCCCATTCTGAGGGATGCTTTTTGCCATTCCCGTTTTTTTAACAAAAAAAGAAAGAAAAAGAAGCAGAACACTAATGTGTGTAAAATATGCCTTTTGAAACTGTCGTTTTGAAATATGGATGTCCTTTGAAATTTTTGGTCGATATATGAACCCAGGATTTGTTTCCAGGGCAGGTGTCATTTGCAGGCCTGCAATGATTTTGAATATCAACTGACCATTAGCGCTGGGATTAAGCTGCTGTTTTGTGAAACGGCCACAAGGTGGCAGCAGTTCTCCCTTACCAAATCTGGTTACTGGGGCAACAGAGCCTCAAAGGAAGTCATGTTCTAGACTGGAATTTAGAATGGAATGTGCCAGGAGAAAGCCCCTCAAGTTTGTCTCACTACTTCTTGTTTGTGTTTTTAATTTAATTTTTTTATTTTTTATAACAGCAAATTTGATTACAATGTTTGGCTTGTTGTAGGTGTGGAAGATGTGGTTCTTTTACACATACACATATGTCTGTTCTTCCTGGGATCCTTTTCCCATGTACCTTATGACAGAATGTTGAGTAGTCTTCTCTTGGTATTCTGTAGGTCTTTGGTGATTATATATGTCACCTGTGTTTGTATATGTCTGTTAACCCCAATATCATAATGAAACCAATCCTCACACCTTTCCATTGGTGAACCATAAGTTTGTTGAATGAATCTGTGATTGCCCTTCTGCGTGGAAATATCTGCCCTGGTATCCATTTTTCGGTCACACCTATAAGAGATATGATATGATATGTGTCTTTCACTTTCTGACTTACTACAAGTCACGTGATTACCTCTAGACACTCCTACGGTGCTGCAAATGGCATTGTGTCCTTTTATTCCTTGGCTTCTATTCTGCCTTAGTGAGGTCCATTTTCAACAATGTGATTCCCTGAGGGCTGAGGATTAGCTGACCTGGGTAGCCTGACCCTGCCGGCCGGCCCTCCCCAGGTGTGCCTGGGTTGAGGTCAATATAAACAGCGCTGCAGGCAGCAATAGCCCCTGAAGCTGTGCCTGACTCCATATTCTCTGCCCCGTCAGCAGTGTCGGCGCTGTGCTGGTGGGAGGGAGTGAGGGGCCATGGCTTTGTGGGTGGCCCGGTGTGAGTGGGTCTCTGCTGGACTTTCTGCAGGAGTTGCCAGGCTTCCACCTGTAAAGAAGAGGATGTGTCACCCATACATTCCGCTGGAATTTCTCTCCGGAAATAGGTGAGGAAGGAAAAAAGCAGTGGGGGCCGGGAAAGGAGGGGTATCTCAGGCAGGGCAATGGAAAGCTTCCAGAAGAGCGCCCAGGGCCAGGACCATCCTGGCTGGCCTGCAGGCACCAAGTTGGCCTGCGTGCTGTCGCTGGTGTGGCTCCACGGCCCTTCCTCTAGGCTTTCAAGCCCTTGTACATATTCAGGTGTTTTACCTGGGAAGGGTGGGAAAAGTTCAACAGCAGCTGGCCTGGGGCTCAGCTCACGGTTACTCACAGATGCCTCGGCATGGCCCCCCGCTTTGCAATGAGGACGCTCCTTGCGTAGGAGTGCGCTGCTGGCTCTATGGGAGATGATTCCCCACCTCTGACCAATTTCAGAATTGTTTACCGCTGGAGCAAGTGCCCTGATAGGGTTTTCCTCTGTCTAACTCGTGGGTTCAGGTTTTTTTTTTCTTTTTTGGTTCAAGTTAGATTTTATTCCTCTTTTATGTATTTATAGATATAAGCATGGAAATAATTCATTCATATAAATACATCTGTGTGAAGGGAAGAACTTTTTTCTGTTTTATTTTTAAATTGTATTTTTAAAAATTTTGAAATTTAATTTTATTTATTTTTTATACAGCAGGTTATTATTAGTTATGTATTTTATGCATATACATGTATACAGGTCAATCCCAGTCTCCCAACTCATCCCAACACCACCTCCCCATGGCTTCCCACACTTGGTGTCCATACGTGTGTTATCTACCTCTGTGTCTCTATTTCTTCCCTGCAAACCAGTTCATCTGTACCGTATTTCTAGGTTCCACATATATGCATTAATGTACAATATTTGTTTTTCTCTTTCTGACTTACTTCATTCTGTATGACAGTCTCTAGATCCATCGACGTCTCTACAAAGGACCCAATTTCATTCCTTCTTATGGCTGAGTAATATTCCATTTTATATATGTACCACATCTTTAATCATTCGTCTGTCTGTGTTGATTTAGGTTGCTTCCATTACCTGGCTATTGTAAATAGTGCTGAAATGAGCATTGTGGTGAATGTGCCTTTTTGATTTATGGTTTTCTCTGGATATATGCCCAGAAGTGGGATTGCTGGATCATATGGTCATTCTATTTCTAGCTTTTTTTAAGGAAACTCCATACTGTTCTCCATAGTGACTGTATCAATTTACATTTCCACCAATAGTGGAAGAGGGATCCTTTTGTCCACACCCTCCCCAGAATTCGTTGTTTGTAGATTTTCTGATGATGCCGATTCTAACAGGTGTGAGGTGATACCTCATTGTAGTTTTGATTTACATTTCTCTAATAATTAGTGATGTTGAGCAGCTTTTCATGTGCGTCTTGGCCATCTCTGTGTCTTCTTTGAAGAAACGTCTCTTTAGATCTTCTGCCCATTTTTGTATTGGGTTGTTTGTTTTTTTAATATTAAGCTGCATGAGCTCTTTATATATATTGGAGATTAAACCTTTGTCCATTGATTCATTTGCAAATATTTTCGCCCATTCTGAGGGATGCTTTTTGCCGTTCCCGTTTTTTTAACAAAGAAAGAAAGAAAGAAAAAGAAGCAGAACACTAATGTGTGTAAAATATGCCTTTTGAAACTGTCGTTTTGATATATGGACGTCCTTTGAAATTTTTGGTCGATATATGAACCCAGGATTTGTTTTCAGGGCAGGTGTCATTTACAGGCCTGCAATGATTTTGAATATCAACTGACCATTAGCGCTGGGATTAAGCTGCTGTTTTGTGAAACGGCCACATGGTGGCAGCAGTTCTCCCTTACCAAATCTGGTTACTGGGGCAACAGAGCCTCAATGGAAGTCCTGTTCTAGATTGGAATTTAGAATGGAATGTGCCAGGAGAAAGCCCCTCAAGTTTGTCTCACTACTTCTTGTTTGTGTTTTTAATTTAATTTTTTATTTTTTATTACAGCAAATTTGATTACAATGTTTGGCTTGTTGTAGGTGTGGAAGATGTGGTTCTTTTACACATATACATATGTCTGTTCTTCCTGGGATCCTTTTCCCATGTACCTTATGACAGAATGTTGAGTAGTCTTCTCTTGGTATTCTGTAGGTCTTTGGTGATTATATATGTCACCTGTGTTTGTATATGTCTGTTAACCCCAATATCATAATGAAACCAATCCTCACACCTTTCCATTGGTGAACCATAAGTTTGTTGAATGAATCTGTGATTGCCCTTCTGCGTGGAAATATCTGCCCTGGTATCCATTTTTCGGTCACACCTATAAGAGATATGATATGATATGTGTCTTTCACTTTCTGACTTACTACAAGTCACGTGATTACCTCTAGACACTCCTACGGTGCTGCAAATGGCATTGTGTCCTTTTATTCCTTGGCTTCTATTCTGCCTTAGTGAGGTCCATTTTCAACAATGTGATTCCCTGAGGGCTGAGGATTAGCTGACCTGGGTAGCCTGACCCTGCCGGCCGGCCCTCCCCAGGTGTGCCTGGGTTGAGGTCAATATAAACAGCGCTGCAGGCAGCAATAGCCCCTGAAGCTGTGCCTGACTCCATATTCTCTGCCCCGTCAGCAGTGTCGGGGCTGTGCTGGTGGGAGGGAGTGAGGGGCCATGGCTTTGTGGGTGGCCCGGTGTGAGTGGGTCTCTGCTGGACTTTCTGCAGGAGTTGCCAGGCTTCCACCTGTAAAGAAGAGGATGTGTCACCCATACATTCCGCTGGAATTTCTCTCCGGAAATAGGTGAGGAAGGAAAAAAGCAGTGGGGGCCGGGAAAGGAGGGGTATCTCAGGCAGGGCAATGGAAAGCTTCCAGAAGAGCGCCCAGGGCCAGGACCATCCTGGCTGGCCTGCAGGCACCAAGTTGGCCTGCGTGCTGTCGCTGGTGTGGCTCCACGGCCCTTCCTCTAGGCTTTCAAGCCCTTGTACATATTCAGGTGTTTTACCTGGGAAGGGTGGGAAAAGTTCAACAGCAGCTGGCCTGGGGCTCAGCTCACGGTTACTCACAGATGCCTCGGCATGGCCCCCCGCTTTGCAATGAGGACGCTCCTTGCGTAGGAGTGTGCTGCTGGCTCTATGGGAGATGATTCCCCACCTCTGACCAATTTCAGAATTGTTTACCGCTGGAGCAAGTGCCCTGATAGGGTTTTCCTCTGTCTAACTCGTGGGTTCAGGTTTTTTTTTTCTTTTTTGGTTCAAGTTAGATTTTATTCCTCTTTTATGTATTTATAGATATAAGCATGGAAATAATTCATTCATATAAATACATCTGTGTGAAGGGAAGAACTTTTTTCTGTTTTATTTTTAAATTGTATTTTTAAAAATTTTGAAATTTAATTTTATTTATTTTTTATACAGCAGGTTATTATTAGTTATGTATTTTATGCATATACATGTATACAGGTCAATCCCAGTCTCCCAACTCATCCCAACACCACCTCCCCATGGCTTCCCACACTTGGTGTCCATACGTGTGTTATCTACCTCTGTGTCTCTATTTCTTCCCTGCAAACCAGTTCATCTGTACCGTATTTCTAGGTTCCACATATATGCATTAATGTACAATATTTGTTTTTCTCTTTCTGACTTACTTCATTCTGTATGACAGTCTCTAGATCCATCGACGTCTCTACAAAGGACCCAATTTCATTCCTTCTTATGGCTGAGTAATATTCCATTTTATATATGTACCACATCTTTAATCATTCGTCTGTCTGTGTTGATTTAGGTTGCTTCCATTACCTGGCTATTGTAAATAGTGCTGAAATGAGCATTGTGGTGAATGTGCCTTTTTGATTTATGGTTTTCTCTGGGTATATGCCCAGAAGTGGGATTGCTGGATCATATGGTCATTCTATTTCTAGCTTTTTTTAAGGAAACTCCATACTGTTCTCCATCGTGACTGTATCAATTTACATTTCCACCACTAGTGGAAGAGGGATCCTTTTGTCCACACCCTCCCCAGAATTCGTTGTTTGTAGATTTTCTGATGATGCCAATTGTAACAGGTGTGTGGTGATACCTCATTGTAGTTTTGATTTGCATTTCTCTAATAATTAGTGATGTTGAGCAGCTTTTCATGTGCGTCTTGGCCATCTCTGTGTCTTCTTTGAAGAAACGTCTCTTTAGATCTTCTGCCCATTTTTGTATTGGGTTGTTTGTTTTTTTAATATTAAGCTGCATGAGCTCTTTATATATATTGGAGATTAAACCTTTGTCCATTGATTCGTTTGCAAATATTTTCGCCTATTCTCAGGGATGATATTTTGCCATTCCCGTTTTTTTAACAAAGAAAGAAGGAATGAAAAAGAAGCAGAACACTAATGTGTGTAAAATATGCCTTTTGAAACTGTCGTTTTGAAATATGGACGCCCTTTGAATTTTTTGGTCGATATATGAACCCAGGATTTGTTTTCAGGGCAGATGTCATTTACAGGTCTGCAATGATTTTGAATATCAACTGACCATTAGCGCTGGGATTAAAGCTGCTGTTGTGTGAAACGGCCACAAGGTGGCAGCAGTTTTCCCTTACCAAATCTGGTTACTGGGGCAACAGAGCCTCAATGGAAGTCGTGCTCTAGAGTGGAATTTAGAATGGAATGTGCCAGGAGAAAGCCCCTCAAGTTTGTCTCACTACTTCTTGTTCGTGTTTTTAATTTAATTTTTTATTTTTTATTACAGCAAATTTGATTACAATGTTTGGCTTGTTGTAGGTGTGGAAGATGTGGTTCTTTTACACATACACATATGTCTGTTCTTCCTGAGATCCTTTTCCAATGTACTTTATGACAGAATGTTGAGTAGTCTTCTCTTGGTATTCTGTATGTCTTTGGTGATTATATATGTCACCTGTGTTTGTATATGTCTGTTAACCCCAATATCATAATGGAACCAATCCTCACACCATTCCATTGGTGAACCATAAGTTTGTTGAATGAATCTGTGGTTGCCCTTCTCCGTGGAAATATCTGCCCTGGTATCCATTTTTCGGTCACACCTATAAGAGATATGATATGATATGTGTCTTTCACTTTCTGACTTACTACAAGTCACGTGATTACCTCTAGACACACCTACGGTGCTGAAAATGGCATTGTGTCCTTTTATTCCTTGGCTTCTATTCTGCCTTAGCGAGGTCCATTTTCAACAATGTGATTCCCTGAGGGCTGAGGATTAGCTGACCTGTGTAGCCTGACCCTGCCGGCGGGCCCTCCCCAGGTGTGCCTGGGTTGAGGTCAATATAAACAGCGCTGCAGGCAGCAATAGCCCCTGAAGCTGTGCCTGACTCCATATTCTCTGACCAGTCAGCAGTGTCGGGGCTGTGCTGGTGGGAGCGAGTGAGGGGCCACGGCTTTGTGGGTGGCCCGGTGTGAGTGGGTCTCTGCTGGACTTTCTGCAGGAGTTGCCAGGCTTCCACCTGTAAAGAAGAGGATGTGTCACCCATACCTTCCGCTGGAATTTATCTCCGGACAGAGGTGAGGAAGGAAAAAAGCAGTGGGGTCCGGGACAGGAGGGGTATCTCAGGCAGGGCAATGGAAAGCTTCCAGAAGAGCGCCCAGGGCCAGGACCTTGCTGGCTGGCCTGCAGGCACCAAGTTGGCCTGCATGCTGTCGCTGGTGTGGCTCCACGGCCCTTCTTCTAGGCTTTCAAGCCCTTGTACATATTCAGGTGTTTTACCTGGGAAGGGTGGGAAAAGTTCAACAGCAGCTGGCCTGGGGCTCAGCTCACGGTTACTCACAGATGCCTCGGCATGGCCCACCGCTTTGCAATGATGACACTCCTTGCGTAGGAGTGGGCTGCTGGATCTATGGGAGATGATTCCCCACCTCTGACCAATTTCAGAATTGTTTACCGCTGGAGCAAGTGCCCTGATAGGGTTTTCCTCTGTCTAACTGGTGGGTTCAGGTTTTTTTTTTCGTTTTTGGTTCAAGTTAGATTTTATTCCTCTTTTATGTATTTATAGATATAAGCATGGAAATAATTCATTCATATAAATACATCTGTGTGAAGGGAAGAACTTTTTTCTGTTTTATTTTTATATTTTATTTCTTAAAATTTTGAAATTTAATTTTATTTATTTTTTTATACAGCAGGTTATTATTAGTTATGTATTTTATGCATATACATGTATACAGGTCAATTCCAATCTCCCAACTCATCCCAACACCACCTCCCCATGGCTTCCCACACTTGGTGTCCATACGTGTGTTCTCTACCTCTGTGTCTCTATTTCTTCCCTTCAAACCAGTTCATCTCTACCATTTCTGTAGGTTCCACATATATGCATTAATATACAATATTTGTTTTTCTCTTTCTGACTTACTTCATTCTGTATGACAGTCTCTAGATCCATCGACGTCGCTACAAATGACCCAGTTTCATTCCTTCCTATGGCTGAGTAATATTCCATTTTATATATGTACCACATCTTTATCCATTCGTCTGTCTGTGGGTATTTAGGTTGCTTCCATTACCTGGCTATTGTAAATAGTGCTGAAATGAGCATTGTGGTGAATGTGCCTTTTTGATTTATGGTTTTCTCTGGATATATGCCCAGAAGTGGGATTGCTGGATCATATGGTAATTCTATTTCTAGCTTTTTTTAAGGAAACTCCATACTGTTCTCCATAGTGACTGTATCAATTTACATTTCCACCACTAGTGGAAGAGGGATCCTTTTGTCCACACCCTCCCCAGAATTCGTTTTTTGTAGATTTTCTGATGATGCCGTTACTAACATGTGTGAGTTGATACCCCATTGTAGTTTTGATTTGCATTTCTCTAATAATTAGTGATGTTGAGCAGCTTTTCATGTGCGTCTTGGCCATCTCTGTGTCTTCTTTGAAGAAACGTCTCTTTAGATCTTCTGCCCATTTTTGTATTGGGTTGTGTGTTTTTTTAATATTAAGCTGCATGAGCTCTTTATATATATTGGAGATTAAACCTTTGTCCATTGATTCGTTTGCAAATATTTTCGCCCATTCTGAGGGATGCTTTTTGCCATTCCCGTTTTTTTAACAAAAAAAGAAAGAAAAAGAAGCAGAACACTAATGTGTGTAAAATATGCCTTTTGAAACTGTCGTTTTGAAATATGGATGTCCTTTGAAATTTTTGGTCGATATATGAACCCAGGATTTGTTTCCAGGGCAGGTGTCATTTGCAGGCCTGCAATGATTTTGAATATCAACTGACCATTAGCGCTGGGATTAAGCTGCTGTTTTGTGAAACGGCCACAAGGTGGCAGCAGTTCTCCCTTACCAAATCTGGTTACTGGGGCAACAGAGCCTCAAAGGAAGTCATGTTCTAGACTGGAATTTAGAATGGAATGTGCCAGGAGAAAGCCCCTCAAGTTTGTCTCACTACTTCTTGTTTGTGTTTTTAATTTAATTTTTTTATTTTTTATAACAGCAAATTTGATTACAATGTTTGGCTTGTTGTAGGTGTGGAAGATGTGGTTCTTTTACACATACACATATGTCTGTTCTTCCTGGGATCCTTTTCCCATGTACCTTATGACAGAATGTTGAGTAGTCTTCTCTTGGTATTCTGTAGGTCTTTGGTGATTATATATGTCACCTGTGTTTGTATATGTCTGTTAACCCCAATATCATAATGAAACCAATCCTCACACCTTTCCATTGGTGAACCATAAGTTTGTTGAATGAATCTGTGATTGCCCTTCTGCGTGGAAATATCTGCCCTGGTATCCATTTTTCGGTCACACCTATAAGAGATATGATATGATATGTGTCTTTCACTTTCTGACTTACTACAAGTCACGTGATTACCTCTAGACACTCCTACGGTGCTGCAAATGGCATTGTGTCCTTTTATTCCTTGGCTTCTATTCTGCCTTAGTGAGGTCCATTTTCAACAATGTGATTCCCTGAGGGCTGAGGATTAGCTGACCTGGGTAGCCTGACCCTGCCGGCCGGCCCTCCCCAGGTGTGCCTGGGTTGAGGTCAATATAAACAGCGCTGCAGGCAGCAATAGCCCCTGAAGCTGTGCCTGACTCCATATTCTCTGCCCCGTCAGCAGTGTCGGGGCTGTGCTGGTGGGAGGGAGTGAGGGGCCATGGCTTTGTGGGTGGCCCGGTGTGAGTGGGTCTCTGCTGGACTTTCTGCAGGAGTTGCCAGGCTTCCACCTGTAAAGAAGAGGATGTGTCACCCATACATTCCGCTGGAATTTCTCTCCGGAAATAGGTGAGGAAGGAAAAAAGCAGTGGGGGCCGGGAAAGGAGGGGTATCTCAGGCAGGGCAATGGAAAGCTTCCAGAAGAGCGCCCAGGGCCAGGACCATCCTGGCTGGCCTGCAGGCACCAAGTTGGCCTGCGTGCTGTCGCTGGTGTGGCTCCACGGCCCTTCCTCTAGGCTTTCAAGCCCTTGTACATATTCAGGTGTTTTACCTGGGAAGGGTGGGAAAAGTTCAACAGCAGCTGGCCTGGGGCTCAGCTCACGGTTACTCACAGATGCCTCGGCATGGCCCCCCGCTTTGCAATGAGGACGCTCCTTGCGTAGGAGTGCGCTGCTGGCTCTATGGGAGATGATTCCCCACCTCTGACCAATTTCAGAATTGTTTACCGCTGGAGCAAGTGCCCTGATAGGGTTTTCCTCTGTCTAACTCGTGGGTTCAGGTTTTTTTTTTCTTTTTTGGTTCAAGTTAGATTTTATTCCTCTTTTATGTATTTATAGATATAAGCATGGAAATAATTCATTCATATAAATACATCTGTGTGAAGGGAAGAACTTTTTTCTGTTTTATTTTTAAATTGTATTTTTAAAAATTTTGAAATTTAATTTTATTTATTTTTTATACAGCAGGTTATTATTAGTTATGTATTTTATGCATATACATGTATACAGGTCAATCCCAGTCTCCCAACTCATCCCAACACCACCTCCCCATGGCTTCCCACACTTGGTGTCCATACGTGTGTTATCTACCTCTGTGTCTCTATTTCTTCCCTGCAAACCAGTTCATCTGTACCGTATTTCTAGGTTCCACATATATGCATTAATGTACAATATTTGTTTTTCTCTTTCTGACTTACTTCATTCTGCATGACAGTCTCTAGATCCATCGACGTCTCTACAAATGACCCAATTTCATTCCTTCTTATGGCTGAGTAATATTCCATTTTATATATGTACCACATCTTTAATCATTCGTCTGTCTGTGTTGATTTAGGTTGCTTCCATTACCTGGCTATTGTAAATAGTGCTGAAATGAGCATTGTGGTGAATGTGCCTTTTTGATTTATGGTTTTCTCTGGGTATATGCCCAGAAGTGGGATTGCTGGATCATATGGTCATTCTATTTCTAGCTTTTTTTAAGGAAACTCCATACTGTTCTCCATAGTGACTGTATCAATTTACATTTCCACCACTAGTGGAAGAGGGATCCTTTTGTCCACACCCTCCCCAGAATTCGTTGTTTGTAGATTTTCTGATGATGCCGATTCTAACAGGTGTGAGGTGATACCTCATTGTAGTTTTGATTTACATTTCTCTAATAATTAGTGATGTAGAGCAGCTTTTCATGTGCGTCTTGGCCATCTCTGTGTCTTCTTTGAAGAAACGTCTCTTTAGATCTTCTGCCCATTTTTGTATTGGGTTGTTTGTTTTTTTAATATTAAGCTGCATGAGCTCTTTATATATATTGGAGATTAAACCTTTGTCCATTGATTCGTTTGCAAATATTTTCGCCCATCCTGAGGGATGCTTTTTGCCATTCCCGTTTTTTTAACAAAGAAAGAAAGAAAGAAAGAAAAAGAAGCAGAACATTAATGTGTGTAAAATATGCCTTTTGAAACTGTCGTTTTGAAATATGGACGTCCTTTGAAATTTTTGGTCGATATATGAACCCAGGATTTGTTTTCAGGGCAGGTGTCATTTACAGGCCTGCAATGATTTTGAATATCAACTGACCATTAGCGCTGGGATTAAGCTGCTGTTTTGTGAAACGGCCACATGGTGGCAGCAGTTCTCCCTTACCAAATCTGGTTACTGGGGCAACAGAGCCTCAATGGAAGTCGTGTTCTAGATTGGAATTTAGAATGGAATGTGCCAGGAGAAAGCCCCTCAAGTTTGTCTCACTACTTCTTGTTTGTGTTTTTAATTTAATTTTTTATTTTTTATTACAGCAAATTTGATTACAATGTTTGGCTTGTTGTAGGTGTGGAAGATGTGGTTCTTTTACACATATACATATGTCTGTTCTTCCTGGGATCCTTTTCCCATGTACCTTATGACAGAATGTTGAGTAGTCTTCTCTTGGTATTCTGTAGGTCTTTGGTGATTGTATATGTCACCTGTGTTTGTATATGTCTGTTAACCCCAATATCATAATGAAACCAATCCTCACAGCTTTCCATTGGTGAACCATAAGTTTGTTTAATGAATCTGTGATTGCCCTTCTCCGTGGAAATATCTTCCCTGGTATCCATTTTTCTGTCACACCTATAAGAGATATGATATGATATGTGTCTTTCACTTTCTGACTTACTACAAGTCACATGATTACCTCTAGACACACCTACGGTGCTGCAAATGGCATTGTGTCCTTTTATTCCTTGGCTTCTATTCTGCCTTAGTGAGGTCCATTTTCAACAATGTGATTCCCTGAGGGCTGAGGATTAGCTGACCTGGGTAGCCTGACCCTGCCGGCCGGCCCTCCCCAGGTGTGCCTGGGTTGAGGTCAGTATAAACAGCGCTGCAGGCAGCAATAGCCCCTGAAGCCGTGCCTGACTCCATATTCTCTGCCCCGTCAGCAGTCTCGGGGCTGTGCTGGTGGGAGGCAGTGAGGGGCCACGGCTTTATGGGTGGCCCGGTGTGAGTGGGTCTCTGCTGGACTTTCTGCAGGAGTTGCCAGGCTGCCACCTGTAAAATAGAGAATATGTCACCCATACCTTCCGCTGGAATTTCTCTCCGGAAATAGGTGAGGAAGGAAAAAAGCAGTGGGGACCGGGAAAGGAGTGGTATCTCAGGCAGGGCAATGGAAAGCTTCCAGAAGAACGCCCAGGGCCAGGACCATCCTGGTTGGCCTGCAGGAACCAAGTTGGCCTGCGTGCTGACACTTGTGTGTCTTCACGGCCCTTCCTCTAGGCTTTCAAGCCCTTGTACATATTCAGGTGTTTTACCTGGGAAGGGTGGGAAAAGTTCAACAGCAGCTGTCCTGGGGCTCAGCTCACGGTTACTCACAGATGCCTCGGCATGGCCCACAGCTTTGCAATGAGAACGCTTCTTGCGTTGGAGTGGGCTGCTGGCTCTATGGGAGATGATTCCCCAACTCTGTCCAATTTCAGAATTGTTTACCGCTGGAACAAGTGCCCTGATAGGGTATTCCTCGGTCTATCTGGTGGGTTCAGTTTTTTTTTCTTTTTTGGTTCAAGTTAGACTTTATTCCTCTTTTATGTATTTATAGATATAAGCATGGAAATAAATCATTCATATAAATACATCTGTGTGAAGGGAATAACTTTTTCCTGTTTTATTTTTAAATTTGATTTTTAAAAATTTTGAAATTTAATTTTATTTATTTTTTTATACAGCAGGTTATTATTAGTTATGTATTTTATGCATATACATGTATACAGGTAAATCCCAATCTCCCAACTCATCCCACCCGCACAATCCCATGGCTTCCCACACTTGGTGTCCATACGTGTGTTCTCTATCTCTGTCTCTATTTCTTCCCTGCGAAACAGTTCATCTGTACCATTTTTCTAGGTTCCACATATATGCATTAATATACAATATTTGTTTTTCTCTTTCTGACTTACTTCATTCTGTATGACAGTCTCTAGATCCATCGACGTCTCTACAAATGACCCAGGTTCATTCCTTCTTATGTCTGAGTAATATTCCATTTTATATATGTACCACATCTTTAATCATTCGTCTGTCTGTGTTGATTTAGGTTGCTTCCATTACCTGGCTATTGTAAATAGTGCTGAAATGAGCATTGTGGTGAATGTGCCTTTGTGATTTATGGTTTTCTCTGGATATATGCCCAGAAGTGGGATTGCTGGATCATATGGTAATTCTATTTCTAGCTTTTTTTAAGGAAACTCCATACTGTTCTCCATAGTGACTGTATCAATTTACATTTCCACCACTAGTGGAAGAGGGATCCTTTTGTCCACACCCTCCCCAGAATTCGTTGTTTGTAGATTTTCTGATGATGCCGATTCTAACAGGTGTGAGGTGATACCTCATTGTAGTTTTGATTTGCATTTCTCTAATAATTAGTGATGTTGAGCAGCTTTTCATGTGCGTCTTGGCCATCTCTGTGTCTTCTTTGAAGAAACGTCTCTTTAGATCTTCTGCCCATTTTTGTATTGGGTTGTTTGTTTTTTTAATATTAAGCTGCATGAGCTCTTTATATATATTGGAGATTAAACCTTTGTCCATTGATTCGTTTGCAAATATTTTCGCCCATTCTGAGGGATGCTTTTTGCCATTCCTGTTTTTTTAACAAAAAAAGAAAGAAAGAAAAAGAAGCAGAACACTAATGTGTGTAAAATATGCCTTTTGAAACTGTCGTTTTGAAATATGGATGTCCTTTGAAATTTTTGGTCGATATATGAGCCCAGGATTTGTTTCCAGGGCAGGTGTCATTTGCAGGCCTGCAATGATTTTGAATATCAACTGACCATTAGCGCTGGGATTAAGCTGCTGTTTTGTGAAACGGCCACAAGGTGGCAGCAGTTCTCCCTTACCAAATC
Organism: Hyperoodon ampullatus; assembly: GCF_949752795.1. Lineage (NCBI taxonomy): Eukaryota > Metazoa > Chordata > Mammalia > Artiodactyla > Ziphiidae > Hyperoodon > Hyperoodon ampullatus. The sequence goes on along the minus strand of NW_027640834.1, from coordinate 860,189 downwards.
TGGTTACTGGGGCAACAGAGCCTCAAAGGAAGTCATGTTCTAGACTGGAATTTAGAATGGAATGTGCCAGGAGAAAGCCCCTCAAGTTTGTCTCACTACTTCTTGTTCGTGTTTTTAATTTAATTTTTTTATTTTTTATTACAGCAAATTTGATTACAATGTTTGGCTTGTTGTAGGTGTGGAAGATGTGGTTCTTTTACACATATACATATGTCTGTTCTTCCTGGGATCCTTTTCCCATGTACCTTATGACAGAATGTTGAGTAGTCTTCTCTTGGTATTCTGTAGGTCTTTGGTGATTATATATGTCACCTGTGTTTGTATGTGTCTGTTAACCCCAATATCATAATGAAACCAATCCTCACACCATTCCATTGGTGAACCATAAGTTTGTTGAATGAATCTGTGGTTGCCCTTCTCCGTGGAAATATCTGCCCTGGTATCCATTTTTCGGTCACACCTATAAGAGATATGATATGATATGTGTCTTTCACTTTCTGACTTACTACAAGTCACGTGATTACCTCTAGACACACCTACGGTGCTGAAAATGGCATTGTGTCCTTTTATTCCTTGGCTTCTATTCTGCCTTAGCGAGGTCCATTTTCAACAATGTGATTCCCTGAGGGCTGAGGATTAGCTGACCTGTGTAGCCTGACCCTGTCGGCGGGCCCTCCCCAGGTGTGCCTGGGTTGAGGTCAATATAAACAGCGCTGCAGGCAGCAATAGCCCCTGAAGCTGTGCCTGACTCCATATTCCCTGACCAGTCAGCAGTGTCGGGGCTGTGCTGGTGGGAGCGAGTGAGGGGCCACGGCTTTGTGGGTGGCCCGGTGTGAGTGGGTCTCTGCTGGACTTTCTGCAGGAATTGCCAGGCTTCCACCTGTAAAGAAGAGGATGTGTCACCCATACCTTCCTCTGGAATTTCTCTCCGGACAGAGGTGAGGAAGGAAAAAAGCAGTGGGGGCCGGGACAGGAGGGGTATCTCAGGCAGGGCAATGGAAAGCTTCCAGAAGAGCGCCCAGGGCCAGGACCTTGCTGGCTGGCCTGCAGGCACCAAGTTGGCCTGCTTGCTGTCGCTGGTGTGGCTCCACGGCCCTTCTTCTAGGCTTTCAAGCCCTTGTACATATTCAGGTGTTTTACCTGGGAAGGGTGGGAAAAGTTCAACAGCAGCTGGCCTGGGGCTCAGCTCACGGTTACTCACAGATGCCTCGGCATGGCCCACCGCTTTGCAATGATGACACTCCTTGCGTAGGAGTGGGCTGCTGGCTCTATGGGAGATGATTCCCCACCTCTGACCAATTTCAGAATTGTTTACCGCTGGAGCAAGTGCCCTGATAGGGTTTTCCTCTGTCTAACTAGTGGGTTCAGGTTTTTTTTTTTCGTTTTTGGTTCAAGTTAGATTTTATTCCTCTTTGATGTATTTATAGATATAAGCATGGAAATAATTCATTCATATAAATACATCTGTGTGAAGGGAAGAACTTTTTTCTGTTTTATTTTTAAATTTTTTTTTTAAATTTTGAAATTTAATTTTATTTATTTTTTTATGCAGCAGGATATTATTAGTTATGTATTTTATGCATATACATGTATACAGGTCAATCCCAATCTCCCAACTCATGCCAACACCACCTCCCCATGGCTTCCCACACTTGGTGTCCATACGTGTGTTCTCTACCTCTGTGTCTCTATTTCTTCCCTGCAAACCAGTTCATCTGTACCACTTCTCTAGGTTCCACATATATGCATTAATATACAATATTTGTTTTTCTCTTTCTGACTTACTTCATTCTGTATGACAGTCTCTAGATCCATCGACGTCTCTACAAATGACCCAGTTTCATTCCTTCCTATGGCTGAGTATTATTCCATTTTATATATGTACCACATCTTTATCCATTCGTCTGTCTGTGGGTATTTAGGTTGCTTCCATTACCTGGCTATTGTAAATAGTGCTGAAATGAGCATTGTGGTGAATGTGCCTTTTTGATTTATGGTTTTCTCTGGGTATATGCCCAGAAGTGGGATTGCTGGATCATATGGTAATTCTATTTCTAGCTTTTTTTAAGGAAACTCCATACTGTTCTCCATAGTGACTGTATCAATTTACATTTCCACCACTAGTGGAAGAGGGATCCTTTTGTCCACACCCTCCCCAGAATTCGTTGTTTGTAGATTTTCTGATAATGCCGATTCTAACATGTGTGAGTTGATACCTCATTGTAGTTTTGATTTGCATTTCTCTAATAATTAGTGATGTTGAGCAGCTTTTCATGTGCGTCTTGGCCATCTCTGTGTCTTCTTTGAAGAAACGACTCTTTAGATCTTCTGCCCATTTTTGTATTGGGTTGTTTGTTTTTTTAATATTAAGCTGCATGAGCTCTTTATATATATTGGAGATTAAACCTTTGTCCATTGATTCGTTTGCAAATATTTTCGCCCATTCTGAGGGATGCTTTTTGCCATTCCCTTTTTTTTAACAAAAAAAGAAAGAAAGAAAAAGAAGCAGAACACTAATGTGTGTAAAATATGCCTTTTGAAACTGTCGTTTTGAAATATGGATGTCCTTTGAAATTTTTGGTCGATATATGAGCCCAGGATTTGTTTCCAGGGCAGGTGTCATTTGCAGGCCTGCAATGATTTTGAATATCAACTGACCATTAGCGCTGGGATTAAGCTGCTGTTTTGTGAAACGGCCACAAGGTGGCAGCAGTTCTCCCTTACCAAATCTGGTTACTGGGGCAACAGAGCCTCAAAGGAAGTCATGTTCTAGACTGGAATTTAGAATAGAATGTGCCAGGAGAAAGCCCCTCAAGTTTGTCTCACTACTTCTTGTTCGTGTTTTTAATTTAATTTTTTTTATTTTTTATAACAGCAAATTTGATTACAATGTTTGGCTTGTTGTAGGTGTGGAAGATGTGGTTCTTTTACACATATACATATGTCTGTTCTTCCTGGGATCCTTTTCCCATGTACCTTATGACAGAATGTTGAGTAGTCTTCTCTTGGTATTCTGTAGGTCTTTGGTGATTATATATGTCACCTGTGTTTGTATATGTCTGTTAACCCCAATATCATAATGAAACCAATCCTCACAGCTTTCCATTGGTGAACCATAAGTTTGTTGAATGAATCTGTGATTGCCCTTCTGCGTGGAAATATCTGCCCTGGTATCCATTTTTCGGTCACACCTATAAGAGGTATGATATGATATGTGTCTTTCACTTTCTGACTTACTACAAGTCACGTGATTACCTCTAGACACACCTACGGTGCTGCAAATGGCATTGTGTCCTTTTATTCCTTGGCTTCTATTCTGCCTTAGTGAGGTCCATTTTCAACAATGTGATTCCCTGAGGGCTGAGGATTAGCTGACCTGGGTAGCCTGACCCTGCCGGCCTGCCCTCCCCAGGTGTGCCTGGGTTGAGGTCAATATAAACAGCGCTGCAGGCAGCAATAGCCCCTGAAGCTGTGCCTGACTCCATATTCTCTGCCCCGTCAGCAGTGTCGGGGCTGTGCTGGTGGGAGGGAGTGAGGGGCCATGGCTTTGTGGGTGGACCGGTGTGAGTGGGTCTCTGCTGGACTTTCTGCAGGAGTTGCCAGGCTTCCACCTGTAAAGAAGAGGATGTGTCACCCATACATTCCGCTGGAATTTCTCTCCGGAAATAGGTGAGGAAGGAAAAAAGCAGTGGGGGCCGGGAAAGGAGGGGTATCTCAGGCAGGGCAATGGAAAGCTTCCAGAAGAGCGCCCAGGGCCAGGACCATCCTGGCTGGCCTGCAGGCACCAAGTTGGCCTGCGTGCTGTCGCTGGTGTGGCTCCACGGCCCTTCCTCTAGGCTTTCAAGCCCTTGTACATATTCAGGTGTTTTACCTGGGAAGGGTGGGAAAAGTTCAACAGCAGCTGGCCTGGGGCTCAGCTCACGGTTACTCACAGATGCCTCGGCATGGCCCCCCGCTTTGCAATGAGGACGCTCCTTGCGTAGGAGTGCGCTGCTGGCTCTATGGGAGATGATTCCCCACCTCTGACCAATTTCAGAATTGTTTCCCTCTGGAGCAAGTGCCCTGATAGGGTTTTCCTCTGTCTAACTCGTGGGTTCAGGTTTTTTTTTTCGTTTTTGGTTCAAGTTAGATTTTATTCCTCTTTTATATATTTATAGATATAAGCATGGAAATAATTCATTCATATAAATACACCTGTGTGAAGGGAAGAACTTTTTTCTGTTTTATTTTTAAATTGTATTTTTAAAAATTTTGAAATTTAATTTTATTTATTTTTTATACAGCAGGTTATTATTAGTTATGTATTTTATGCATATACATGTATACAGGTCAATCCCAGTCTCCCAACTCATCCCAACACCACGTCCCCATGGCTTCCCACACTTGGTGTCCATACGTGTGTTATCTACCTCTGTGTCTCTATTTCTTCCCTGCAAACCAGTTCATCTGTACCGTATTTCTAGGTTCCACATATATGCATTAATGTACAATATTTGTTTTTCTCTTTCTGACTTACTTCATTCTGCATGACAGTCTCTAGATCCATCGACGTCTCTACAAATGACCCAATTTCATTCCTTCTTATGGCTGAGTAATATTCCATTTTATATATGTACCACATCTTTAATCATTCGTCTGTCTGTGTTGATTTAGGTTGCTTCCATTACCTGGCTATTGTAAATAGTGCTGAAATGAGCATTGTGGTGAATGTGCCTTTTTGATTTATGGTTTTCTCTGGGTATATGCCCAGAAGTGGGATTGCTGGATCATATGGTAATTCTATTTCTAGCTTTTTTTAAGGAAACTCCATACTGTTCTCCATAGTGACTGTATCAATTTACATTTCCACCACTAGTGGAAGAGGGATCCTTTTGTCCACACCCTCCCCAGAATTCGTTGTTTGTAGATTTTCTGATGATGCCGATTCTAACAGGTGTGAGGTGATACCTCATTGTAGTTTTGATTTACATTTCTCTAATAATTAGTGATGTTGAGCAGCTTTTCATGTGCGTCTTGGCCATCTCTGTGTCTTCTTTGAAGAAACGTCTCTTTAGATCTTCTGCCCATTTTTGTATTGGGTTGTTTGTTTTTTTAATATTAAGCTGCATGAGCTCTTTATATATATTGGAGATTAAACCTTTGTCCATTGATTCGTTTGCAAATATTTTCGCCCATCCTGAGGGATGCTTTTTGCCATTCCCGTTTTTTTAACAAAGAAAGAAAGAAAGAAAGAAAAAGAAGCAGAACATTAATGTGTGTAAAATATGCCTTTTGAAACTGTCGTTTTGAAATATGGACGTCCTTTGAAATTTTTGGTCGATATATGAACCCAGGATTTGTTTTCAGGGCAGGTGTCATTTACAGGCCTGCAATGATTTTGAATATCAACTGACCATTAGCGCTGGGATTAAGCTGCTGTTTTGTGAAACGGCCACATGGTGGCAGCAGTTCTCCCTTACCAAATCTGGTTACTGGGGCAACAGAGCCTCAATGGAAGTCGTGTTCTAGATTGGAATTTAGAATGGAATGTGCCAGGAGAAAGCCCCTCAAGTTTGTCTCACTACTTCTTGTTTCTGTTTTTAATTTAATTTTTTATTTTTTATTACAGCAAATTTGATTACAATGTTTGGCTTGTTGTAGGTGTGGAAGATGTGGTTCTTTTACACATATACATATGTCTGTTCTTCCTGGGATCCTTTTCCCATGTACCTTATGACAGAATGTTGAGTAGTCTTCTCTTGGTATTCTGTAGGTCTTTGGTGATTGTATATGTCACCTGTGTTTGTATATGTCTGTTAACCCCAATATCATAATGAAACCAATCCTCACAGCTTTCCATTGGTGAACCATAAGTTTGTTTAATGAATCTGTGATTGCCCTTCTCCGTGGAAATATCTTCCCTGGTATCCATTTTTCTGTCACACCTATAAGAGATATGATATGATATGTGTCTTTCACTTTCTGACTTACTACAAGTCACATGATTACCTCTAGACACACCTACGGTGCTGCAAATGGCATTGTGTCCTTTTATTCCTTGGCTTCTATTCTGCCTTAGTGAGGTCCATTTTCAACAATGTGATTCCCTGAGGGCTGAGGATTAGCTGACCTGGGTAGCCTGACCCTGCCGGCCGGCCCTCCCCAGGTGTGCCTGGGTTGAGGTCAGTATAAACAGCGCTGCAGGCAGCAATAGCCCCTGAAGCCGTGCCTGACTCCATATTCTCTGCCCCGTCAGCAGTCTCGGGGCTGTGCTGGTGGGAGGCAGTGAGGGGCCACGGCTTTATGGGTGGCCCGGTGTGAGTGGGTCTCTGCTGGACTTTCTGCAGGAGTTGCCAGGCTGCCACCTGTAAAATAGAGAATATGTCACCCATACCTTCCGCTGGAATTTCTCTCCGGAAATAGGTGAGGAAGGAAAAAAGCAGTGGGGACCGGGAAAGGAGTGGTATCTCAGGCAGGGCAATGGAAAGCTTCCAGAAGAACGCCCAGGGCCAGGACCATCCTGGTTGGCCTGCAGGAACCAAGTTGGCCTGCGTGCTGACACTTGTGTGTCTTCACGGCCCTTCCTCTAGGCTTTCAAGCCCTTGTACATATTCAGGTGTTTTACCTGGGAAGGGTGGGAAAAGTTCAACAGCAGCTGTCCTGGGGCTCAGCTCACGGTTACTCACAGATGCCTCGGCATGGCCCACAGCTTTGCAATGAGAACGCTTCTTGCGTTGGAGTGGGCTGCTGGCTCTATGGGAGATGATTCCCCAACTCTGTCCAATTTCAGAATTGTTTACCGCTGGAACAAGTGCCCTGATAGGGTATTCCTCGGTCTATCTGGTGGGTTCAGTTTTTTTTTCTTTTTTGGTTCAAGTTAGATTTTATTCCTCTTTTATGTATTTATAGATATAAGCATGGAAATAAATCATTCATATAAATACATCTGTGTGAAGGGAATAACTTTTTCCTGTTTTATTTTTAAATTTGATTTTTAAAAATTTTGAAATTTAATTTTATTTATTTTTTTATACAGCAGGTTATTATTAGTTATGTATTTTATGCATATACATGTATACAGGTAAATCCCAATCTCCCAACTCATCCCACCCGCACAATCCCATGGCTTCCCACACTTGGTGTCCATACGTGTGTTCTCTATCTCTGTCTCTATTTCTTCCCTGCGAAACAGTTCATCTGTACCATTTTTCTAGGTTCCACATATATGCATTAATATACAATATTTGTTTTTCTCTTTCTGACATACTTCATTCTGTATGACAGTCTCTAGATCCATCGACGTCTCTACAAATGACCCAGGTTCATTCCTTCTTATGTCTGAGTAATATTCCATTTTATATATGTACCACATCTTTAATCATTCGTCTGTCTGTGTTGATTTAGGTTGCTTCCATTACCTGGCTATTGTAAATAGTGCTGAAATGAGCATTGTGGTGAATGTGCCTTTTTGATTTATGGTTTTCTCTGGATATATGCCCAGAAGTGGGATTGCTGGATCATATGGTAATTCTATTTCTAGCTTTTTTTAAGGAAACTCCATACTGTTCTCCATAGTGACTGTATCAATTTACATTTCCACCACTAGTGGAAGAGGGATCCTTTTGTCCACACCCTCCCCAGAATTCGTTGTTTGTAGATTTTCTGATGATGCCGATTCTAACAGGTGTGAGGTGATACCTCATTGTAGTTTTGATTTGCATTTCTCTAATAATTAGTGATGTTGAGCAGCTTTTCATGTGCGTCTTGGCCATCTCTGTGTCTTCTTTGAAGAAACGTCTCTTTAGATCTTCTGCCCATTTTTGTATTGGGTTGTTTGTTTTTTTAATATTAAGCTGCATGAGCTCTTTATATATATTGGAGATTAAACCTTTGTCCATTGATTCGTTTGCAAATATTTTCGCCCATTCTGAGGGATGCTTTTTGCCATTCCCGTTTTTTTAACAAAGAAAGAAAGAAAGAAAAAGAAGCAGAACACTAATGTGTGTAAAATATGCCTTTTGAAACTGTCGTTTTGAAATATGGATGTCCTTTGAAATTTTTGGTCGATATATGAGCCCAGGATTTATTTCCAGGGCAGGTGTCATTTGCAGGCCTGCAATGATTTTGAATATCAACTGACCATTAGCGCTGGGATTAAGCTGCTGTTTTGTGAAACGGTCACAAGGTGGCAGCAGTTCTCCCTTACCAAATCTGGTTACTGGGGCAACAGAGCCTCAAAGGAAGTCATGTTCTAGACTGGAATTTAGAATGGAATGTGCCAGGAGAAAGCCCCTCAAGTTTGTCTCACTACTTCTTGTTCGTGTTTTTAATTTAATTTTTTTATTTTTTATTACAGCAAATTTGATTACAATGTTTGGCTTGTTGTAGGTGTGGAAGATGTGGTTCTTTTACACATATACATATGTCTGTTCTCCCTGGGATCCTTTTCCCATGTACCTTATGACAGAATGTTGAGTAGTCTTCTCTTGGTATTCTGTAGGTCTTTGGTGATTATATATGTCACCTGTGTTTGTATATGTCTGTTAACCCCAATATCATAATGAAACCAATCCTCACACCTTTCCATTGGTGAACCATAAGTTTGTTGAATGAATCTGTGATTGCCCTTCTGCGTGGAAATATCTGCCCTGGTATCCATTTTTCGGTCACACCTATAAGAGGTATGATATGATATGTGTCTTTCACTTTCTGACTTACTACAAGTCACGTGATTACCTCTAGACACACCTACGGTGCTGCAAATGGCATTGTGTCCTTTTATTCCTTGGCTTCTATTCTGCCTTAGTGAGGTCCATTTTCAACAATGTGATTCCCTGAGGGCTGAGGATTAGCTGACCTGGGTAGCCTGACCCTGCCGGCCGGCCCTCCCCAGGTGTGCCTGGGTTGAGGTCAATATAAACAGCGCTGCAGGCAGCAATAGCCCCTGAAGCTGTGCCTGACTCCATATTCTCTGCCCCGTCAGCAGTGTCGGGGCTGTGCTGGTGGGAGGGAGTGAGGGGCCATGGCTTTGTGGGTGGCCCGGTGTGAGTGGGTCTCTGCTGGACTTTCTGCAGGAGTTGCCAGGCTTCCACCTGTAAAGAAGAGGATGTGTCACCCATACATTCCGCTGGAATTGCTCTCCGGAAATAGGTGAGGAAGGAAAAAAGCAGTGGGTGCCGGGACAGGAGGGGTATCTCAGGCAGGGCAATGGAAAGCTTCCAGAAGAGCGCCCAGGGCCAGGACCATCCTGGCTGGCCTGCAGCACCAAGTTGGCCTGCGTGCTGTCGCTGGTGTGGCTCCACGGCCCTTCCTCTAGGCTTTCAAGCCCTTGTACATATTCAGGTGTTTTACCTGGGAAGGGTGGGAAAAGTTCAACAGCAGCTGGCCTGGGGCTCAGCTCACGGTTACTCACAGATGCCTCGGCATGGCCCCCCGCTTTGCAATGAGGACGCTCCTTGCGTAGGAGTGCACTGCTGGCTCTATGGGAGATGATTCCCCACCTCTGACCAATTTCAAAATTGTTTACCGCTGGAGCAAGTGCCCTGATAGGGTTTTCCTCTGTCTAACTCGTGGGTTCAGGTTTTTTTTTTCGTTTTTGGTTCAAGTTAGATTTTATTCCTCTTTTATGTATTTATAGATATAAGCATGGAAATAATTCATTCATATAAATACATCTGTGTGAAGGGAAGAACTTTTTTCTGTTTTATTTTTAAATTTTATTTTTAAAAATTTTGAAATTTAATTTTATTTATTTTTTTATACAGCAGGTTATTATTAGTTATGTATTTTATGCATATACATGTATACAGTTCAATCCCAATCTCCCAACTCATCCCACCCGCACAATCCCATGGCTTCCCACACTTGGTGTCCATACGTGTGTTCTCTATCTCTGTCTGTATTTCTTCCCTGCGAAACAGTTCATCTGTACCATTTTTCTAGGTTCCACATATATGCATTAATATACAATATTTGTTTTTCTCTTTCTGACTTACTTCATTCTGTATGACAGTCTCTAGATCCATCGACGTCTCTACAAATGACCCAGTTTCATTCCTACTTATGGCTGAGTAATATTCCATTTTATATATGTACCACATCTTTATCCATTCGTCTGTCTGAGGGTATTTAGGTTGCTTCCATTACCTGGCTATTGTAAATAGTGCTGAAATGAGCATTGTGGTGAATGTGCCTTTTTGATTTATGGTTTTCTCTGGGTATATGCCCAGAAGTGGGATTGCTGGATCATATGTTAATTCTATTTCTAGCTTTTTTTAAGGAAACTCCATACTGTTCTCCATCGTGACTGTATCAATTTACATTTCCACCACTAGTGGAAGAGGGATCCTTTTGTCCACACCCTCCCCAGAATTCGTTGTTTGTAGATTTTCTGATGATGCCAATTGTAACAGGTGTGAGGTGATACCTCATTGTAGTTTTGATTTGCATTTCTCTAATAATTAGTGATGTTGAGCAGCTTTTCATGTGCGTCTTGGCCATCTCTGTGTCTTCTTTGAAGAAACGTCTCTTTAGATCTTCTGCCCATTTTTGTATTGGGTTGTTTGTTTTTTTAATATTAAGCTGCATGAGCTCTTTATATATATTGGAGATTAAACCTTTGTCCATTGATTCGTTTGCAAATATTTTCGCCTATTCTCAGGGATGATTTTTTGCCATTCCCGTTTTTTTAACAAAGAAAGAAAGAAAGAAAAAGAAGCAGAACACTAATGTATGTAAAATATGCCTTTTGAAACTGTCGTTTTGAAATATGGACGCCCTTTGAATTTTTTGGTCGATATATGAACCCAGGATTTGTTTTCAGGGCAGATGTCATTTACAGGTCTGCAATGATTTTGAATATCAACTGACCATTAGCGCTGGGATTAAAGTTGCTGTTGTGTGAAACGGCCACAAGGTGGCAGCAGTTTTCCCTTACCAAATCTGGTTACTGGGGCAACAGAGCCTCAATGGAAGTCGTGCTCTAGAGTGGAATTTAGAATGGAATGTGCCAGGAGAAAGCCCCTCAAGTTTGTCTCACTACTTCTTGTTCGTGTTTTTAATTTAATTTTTTATTTTTTATTACAGCAAATTTGATTACAATGTTTGGCTTGTTGTAGGTGTGGAAGATGTGGTTCTTTTACACATACACATATGTCTGTTCTTCCTGAGATCCTTTTCCAATGTACTTTATGACAGAATGTTGAGTAGTCTTCTCTTGGTATTCTGTATGTCTTTGGTGATTATATATGTCACCTGTGTTTGTATATGTCTGTTAACCCCAATATCATAATGAAACCAATCCTCACACCATTCCATTGGTGAACCATAAGTTTGTTGAATGAATCTGTGGTTGCCCTTCTCCGTGGAAATATCTGCCCTGGTATCCATTTTTCGGTCACACCTATAAGAGATATGATATGATATGTGTCTTTCACTTTCTGACTTACTACAAGTCACGTGATTACCTCTAGTCACACCTACGGTGCTGAAAATGGCATTGTGTCCTTTTATTCCTTGGCTTCTATTCTGCCTTAGTGAGGTCCATTTTCAACAATATGATTCCCTGAGGGCTGAGGTTTAGCTGACCTGGGTAGCCGGATCCTGCGGGCCGGCCCTCCCCAGGTGTGCCTGGGTTGAGGTCAATATAAACAGTGCTTCAGGCAGCAATAGCCCCTGAAGCTGTGCCTGACTCCATATTCTCTGCCCCGTCAGCAGTCTCCGGGCTGTGCTGGTGGGAGGGAGTGAGGGGCCATGGCTTTGTGGGTGGCCCGGTGTGAGTGGGTCTCTGCTGGACTTTCTGCAGGAGTTGCCAGGCTGCCACCTGTAAAGAAGAGGATGTGTCACCCATACATTCCGCTGGAATTTCTCTCCGGAAATAGGTGAGGAAGGAAAAAAGCAGTGGGTGCCGGGACAGGAGGGGTATCTCAGGCAGGGCAATGGAAAGCTTCCAGAAGAGCGCCCAGGGCCAGGACCATCCTGGCTGGCCTGCAGGCACCAAGTTGGCCTGCGTGCTGTCGCTGGTGTGGCTCCACGGCCCTTCCTCTAGGCTTTCAAGCCCTTGTACATATTCAGGTGTTTTACCTGGGAAGGGTGGGAAAAGTTCAACAGCAGCTGGCCTGGGGCTCAGCTCACGGTTACTCACAGATGCCTCGGCATGGCCCCCCGCTTTGCAATGAGGACGCTCCTTGCGTAGGAGTGCGCTGCTGGCTCTATGGGAGATGATTCCCCACCTCTGACCAATTTCAGAATTGTTTACCGCTGGAGCAAGTGCCCTGATAGGGTTTTCCTCTGTCTAACTCGTGGGTTCAGGTTTTTTTTTTCGTTTTTGGTTCAAGTTAGATTTTATTCCTCTTTTATGTATTTATAGATATAAGCATGGAAATAATTCATTCATATAAATACATCTGTGTGAAGGGAAGAACTTTTTTCTGTTTTATTTTTAAATTTTATTTTTAAAAATTTTGAAATTTAATTTTATTTATTTTTTTATACAGCAGGTTATTATTAGTTATGTATTTTATGCATATACATGTATACAGTTCAATCCCAATCTCCCAACTCATCCCACCCGCACAATCCCATGGCTTCCCACACTTGGTGTCCATACGTGTGTTCTCTATCTCTGTCTGTATTTCTTCCCTGCGAAACAGTTCATCTGTACCATTTTTCTAGGTTCCACATATATGCATTAATATACAATATTTGTTTTTCTCTTTCTGACTTACTTCATTCTGTATGACAGTCTCTAGATCCATCGACGTCTCTACAAATGACCCAGTTTCATTCCTACTTATGGCTGAGTAATATTCCATTTTATATATGTACCACATCTTTATCCATTCGTCTGTCTGAGGGTATTTAGGTTGCTTCCATTACCTGGCTATTGTAAATAGTGCTGAAATGAGCATTGTGGTGAATGTGCCTTTTTGATTTATGGTTTTCTCTGGGTATATGCCCAGAAGTGGGATTGCTGGATCATATGTTAATTCTATTTCTAGCTTTTTTTAAGGAAACTCCATACTGTTCTCCATCGTGACTGTATCAATTTACATTTCCACCACTAGTGGAAGAGGGATCCTTTTGTCCACACCCTCCCCAGAATTCGTTGTTTGTAGATTTTCTGATGATGCCAATTGTAACAGGTGTGAGGTGATACCTCATTGTAGTTTTGATTTGCATTTCTCTAATAATTAGTGATGTTGAGCAGCTTTTCATGTGCGTCTTGGCCATCTCTGTGTCTTCTTTGAAGAAACGTCTCTTTAGATCTTCTGCCCATTTTTGTATTGGGTTGTTTGTTTTTTTAATATTAAGCTGCATGAGCTCTTTATATATATTGGAGATTAAACCTTTGTCCATTGATTCGTTTGCAAATATTTTCGCCTATTCTCAGGGATGATTTTTTGCCATTCCCGTTTTTTTAACAAAGAAAGAAAGAAAGAAAAAGAAGCAGAACAGTAATGTATGTAAAATATGCCTTTTGAAACTGTCGTTTTGAAATATGGACGCCCTTTGAATTTTTTGGTCGATATATGAACCCAGGATTTGTTTTCAGGGCAGATGTCATTTACAGGTCTGCAATGATTTTGAATATCAACTGACCATTAGCGCTGGGATTAAAGTTGCTGTTGTGTGAAACGGCCACAAGGTGGCAGCAGTTTTCCCTTACCAAATCTGGTTACTGGGGCAACAGAACCTCAATGGAAGTCGTGCTCTAGAGTGGAATTTAGAATGGAATGTGCCAGGAGAAAGCCCCTTAAGTTTGTCTCACTACTTCTTGTTCGTGTTTTTAATTTAATTTTTTATTTTTTATTACAGCAAATTTGATTACAATGTTTGGCTTGTTGTAGGTGTGGAAGATGTGGTTCTTTTACACATACACATATGTCTGTTCTTCCTGAGATCCTTTTCCAATGTACTTTATGACAGAATGTTGAGTAGTCTTCTCTTGGTATTCTGTATGTCTTTGGTGATTATATATGTCACCTGTGTTTGTATATGTCTGTTAACCCCAATATCATAATGAAACCAATCCTCACACCATTCCATTGGTGAACCATAAGTTTGTTGAATGAATCTGTGGTTGCCCTTCTCCGTGGAAATATCTGCCCTGGTATCCATTTTTCGGTCACACCTATAAGAGATATGATATGATATGTGTCTTTCACTTTCTGACTTACTACAAGTCACGTGATTACCTCTAGTCACACCTACGGTGCTGAAAATGGCATTGTGTCCTTTTATTCCTTGGCTTCTATTCTGCCTTAGTGAGGTCCATTTTCAACAATATGATTCCCTGAGGGCTGAGGTTTAGCTGACCTGGGTAGCCGGATCCTGCGGGCCGGCCCTCCCCAGGTGTGCCTGGGTTGAGGTCAATATAAACAGTGCTTCAGGCAGCAATAGCCCCTGAAGCTGTGCCTGACTCCATATTCTCTGCCCCGTCAGCAGTCTCCGGGCTGTGCTGGTGGGAGGGAGTGAGGGGCCACGGCTTTGTGGGTGGCCCGCTGTGAGTGGGTCTCTGCTGGACTTTCTGCAGGAGTTGCCAGGCTGCCACCTGTAAAGAAGAGGATGTGTCACCCATACATTCCGCTGGAATTTCTCTCCGGACAGAGGTGAGGAAGGAAAAAAGCAGTGGGTGCCGTGGCAGGTGGGGTATCTCAGGCAGGGCAATGGAAACCTTCCAGAAGAGCGCCCAGGGCCAGGACCATCCTGGCTGGCCTGCAGGCACCAAGTTGGCCTGCGTGCTGTCGCTGGTGTGGCTCCACACCCCTTCCTCTAGGCTTTCAAGCCCTTGTACATATTCAGGTGTTTTACCTGGGAAGGGTGGGAAAAGTTCAACAGCAGCTGGCCTGGGGCTCAGCTCACGGTTACTCACAGATGCCTCGGCATGGCCCCAGCTTTGCAATGAGGACGCTCCTTGCGTAGGAGTGGGCTGCGGGCTCTATGGGAGATGATTCCCCACCTCTGACCAATTTCAGAATTGTTTACCGCTGGAGCAATGCCCAGATAGGGTTTTCCTCTGTCAAACTCGTGGGTTCAGGATTTTTTTTTTCTTTTTTGGTTCAAGTTAGATTTTATTCCTCTTTTATGTATTTATAGATATAAGCATGGAAATAATTCATTCATATAAATACATCTGTGTGAAGGGAAGAACTTTTTTCTGTTTTATTTTTATATTTTATTTCTTAAAATTTTGAAATTTAATTTTATTTATTTTTTATACAGCAGGATATTATTAGTTATGTATTTTATGGATATACATGTATACAGGTCAATCCCAATCTCCCAACTCATCCCAACACCACCTCCCCATGGCTTCCCACACTTGGTGTCCATACGTGTGTTCTCTACCTCTGTGTCTCTATTTCTTCCCTGCAAACCAGTTAATCTGTACCATATTTCTAGGTTCCACATATATGCATTAATATACAATATTTGTTTTTCTCTTACTGACTTACTTAATTCTGTATGACTGTCTCTAGATCCATCGACGTCTCTACAAATGACCCAGTTTCATTCCTTCTTATGGCTGCGTAATATTCCATTTTATATATGTACCACATCTTTATCCATTCGTCTGTCTGTGGGTATTTAGGTTGCTTCCATTACCTGGCTATTGTAAATAGTGCTGAAATGAGCATTGTGGTGAATGTGCCTTTTTGATTTATGGTTTTCTCTGGGTATATGCCCAGAAGTGGGATTGCTGGATCATATGTTAATTCTATTTCTATCTTTTTTTAAGTAAACTCCATACTGTTCTCCATCATGACTGTATCAATTTACATTTCCACCACTAGTGGAAGAGGGATCCTTTTTTCCACACCCTCCCCAGAATTCGTTGTTTGTAGATTTTCTGATGATGCCAATTGTAACAGGTGTGAGGTGATACCTCATTGTAGTTTTGATTTGCATTTCTCTAATAGTTAGTGATGTTAAGCAGCTTTTCATGTGCGTCTTGGCCATCTCTGTGTCTTCTTTGAAGAAACGTCTCTTTAGATCTTCTGCCCATTTTTTATTGGGTTGTTTGTTTTTTTAATATTAAGCTGCATGTGCTCTTTATATATATTGAAGATTAAACCTTTGTCCATTGATTCGTTTGCAAATATTTTCGCCCATTCTCAGGGATGCTTTTTGCCATTCCCGTTTTTTTAACAAAAAAAGAAAGAAAGAAAAAGAAGCAGAACACTAAAGTGTGTAAAATATGCCTTTTTAAACAGTCGTTTTGAAATATGGACGTCGTTTGAATTTTTTGTTCGATATAGGAACCCAGGATTTGTTTTCAGGGCAGGTGTCATTTACAGGCCTGCAATGATTTTGAATAGCAACTGACCATTAGCGCTGGGATTAAAGCTGCTGTTGTGTGAAACGGCCACAAGGTGGCAGCAGTTCTCCCTTACCAAATCTGGTTACTCGGGAAACAGAGCGTCAATGGATGTCATGCTCTAGATTGGAATTTAGAATGGAATGTGCCAGGAGAAAGCCCCTCAAGTTTGTCTCACTACTTCTTGTTCGTGTTTTTAATTTAATTTTTTTATTTTTTATTACAGCAATTTTGATTACAATGTTTGGCTTGTTGTAGGTGTGGAAGATGTAGTTCTTTTACACATACACATATGTCTGTTCTTCCTGGGATCCTTTTCCCATGTACCTTATGACAGAATGTTGAGTAGTCTTCTCTTGGTATTCTGTAGGTCTTTGGTGATTATATATGTCACCTGTGTTTGTATATGTCTGTTAACCCCAATATCATAATGAAACCAATCCTCACACCTTTCCATTGGTGAACCATAAGTTTGTTGAATGAATCTGTGATTGCCCTTCTCCGTGGAAATATCTGCCCTGGTATCCATTTTTCGGTCACACCTATAAGAGATATGATATGATATGTGTCTTTCACTTTCTGACTTACTACAAGTCACGTGATTACCTCTAGAAACACCTACGGTGCTGCAAATGGCATTGTGTCCTTTTATTCCTTGGCTTCTATTCTGCCTTAGCGAGGTCCATTTTCAACAATGTGATACCCTGAGGGCTGAGGATTAGCTGACCTGGGTAGCCTGACCCTGCCGGCCGGCCCTCCCCAGGTGTGCCTGGGTTGAGGTCAATATAAACAGCGCTGCAGGCAGCAATAGCCCCTGAAGCTGTGCCTGACTCCATATTCTCTGCCCCGTCAGCAGTTTCGGGGCTGTGCTGGTGGGAGGGAGTGAGGGCCCACAGCTTTGTGGGTGGCCCGGTGTGAGTGGGTCTCTGCTGGACTTTCTGCAGGAGTTGCCAGGCTTCCACCTGTAAAGAAGAGGATGTGTCAGCCATACCTTCCGCTGGAATTTCTCTCCGGACAGAGGTGAGGAAGGAAAAATGCAGTGGGGGCCGGGACAGGAGGGGTATCTCAGTCAGGGTAATGGAAAGCTTCCAGAAGAGCGCAAAGGGCCAGGACCTTGCTGGCTGGCCTGCAGGCACCAAGTTGGCCTCCGTGCTGTCGCTGGTGTGGTTCCACGGCCCTTCATCTAGGCTTTCAAGCCCTTGTACATATTCAGGTGTTTTACCTGGGAAGGGTGGGAAAAGTTCAAGAGCAGCTGGCCTGGGGCTCAGCTCACGGTTACTCACAGATGCCTCAGCATGGCCCCCCGCTTTGCAATGATGACGCTCCTTGCGTAGGAGTGGGCTGCTGGCTGTATGGGAGATGATTCCCCACCTCTGACCAATTTCAGAATTGTTTACTGCTGGAGCAAGTGCCCTGATAGGGTTTTCGTCTGTCTAACTCGTGGGTTCAGGTTTTTTTTTCGTTTTTGGTTCAAGTTAGATTTTATTCCTCTTTTATGTATTTATAGATATAAGCATGGAAATAATTCATTCATATAAATACATCTGTGTGAAGGGAAGAACTTTTTTCTGTTTTATTTTTAAATTTTATTTCTTAAAATTTTGAAATTTAATTTTATTTATTTTTTTATACAACAGGTTATTATTAGTTATGTATTTTATGCATATACATGTATACAGGTCAATCCCAGTCTCCCAACTCATCCCAACACCACCTCCCCATGGCTTCCCACACTTGGTGTCCATACGTGTGTTCTCTACCTCTGTGTCTCTATTTCTTCCCTGCAAACCAGTTCATCTGTACCATTTCTCTAGGTTCCACATATATGCATTAATATACAATATTTGTTTTTCTCTTTCTGACTTACTTCATTCTGTATGACAGTCTCTAGATCCATCGACGTCGCTACAAATGACCCAGTTTCATTCCTTCTTATGGCTGAGTAACATTCCATTTTATATATGTACCACATCTTTATCCATTCATCTGTCTGTGGGTATTTAGGTTGCTTCCATTACCTGGCTATTGTAAATAGTGCTGAAATGAGCATTGTGGTGAATGTGCCTTTTTGATTTATGGTTTTCTCTGGATATATGCCCAGAAGTGGGATTGCTGGATCATATGGTAATTCTATTTCTAGCTTTTTTTAAGGAAACTCCATACTGTTCTCCATAGTGACTGTATCAATTTACATTTCCACCAATAGTGGAAGAGGGATCCTTTTGTCCACACCCTCCCCAGAATTCGTTGTTTGTAGATTTTCTGATGATGCCGATTCTAACAGGTGTGAGGTGATACCTCATTGTAGTTTTGATTTGCATTTCTCTAATAATTAGTGATGTTGAGCAGCTTTTCATGTGCGTCTTGGCCATCTCTGTGTCTTCTTTGAAGAAACGTCTCTTTAGATCTTCTGCCCATTTTTGTATTGGGTTGTTTGTTTTTTTAATATTAAGCTGCATGAGCTCTTTATATATATTGGAGATTAAACCTTTGTCCATTGATTCGTTTGCAAATATTTTCGCCCATTCTGAGGGATGCTTTTTGCCATTCCCGTTTTTCTAAAAAAGAAAGAAAGAAAAAGAAGCAGAACACTAATGTGTGTAAAATATGCCTTTTGAAACTGTCGTTTTGAAATATGGCGTCCTTTGAAATTTTTGGTCGATACATGAACCCAGGATTTGTTTGCAGGGCAGGTGTCATTTACAGGCCTGCAATGATTTTGAATATCAACTGACCATAAGCCCTGTTATTAAGCTGCTGTTTTGTGAAACGGCCACAAGGTGGCAGCAGTTCTCCCTTACAAAATCTGGTTACTGGGGCAACAGAGCCTAAATGGAAGTCCTGTTCTAGATTGGAATTTAGAATGGAATGTGCCAGGAGAAAGCCCCTCAAGTTTGTCTCACTACTTCTTGTTTGTGTTTTTAATTTAATTTTTTTATTTTTTATAACAGCAAATTTGATTACAATGTTTGGCTTGTTGTAGGTGTGGAAGATGTGGTTCTTTTACACATACACATATGTCTGTTCTTCCTGGGATCCTTTTCCCATGTACCTTATGACAGAATGTTGAGTAGTCTTCTCTTGGTATTCTGTAGGTCTTTGGTGATTATATATGTCACCTGTGTTTGTATATGTCTGTTAACCCCAATATCATAATGAAACCAATCCTCACACCTTTCCATTGGTGAACCATAAGTTTGTTGAATGAATCTGTGATTGCCCTTCTGCGTGGAAATATCTGCCCTGGTATCCATTTTTCAGTCACACCTATAAGAGATATGATATGATATGTGTCTTTCACTTTCTGACTTACTACAAGTCACGTGATTACCTCTAGACACACCTACGGTGCTGCAAATGGCATTGTGTCCTTTTATTCCTTGGCTTCTATTCTGCCTTAGTGAGGTCCATTTTCAACAATGTGATTCCCTGAGGGCTGAGGATTAGCTGACCTGGGTAGCCTGACCCTGCCGGCCGGCCCTCCCCAGGTGTGCCTGGGTTGAGGTCAATATAAACAGCGCTGCAGGCAGCAATAGCACCTGAAGCTGTGCCTGACTCCATATTCTCTTCCCCGTCAGCAGTGTTGGGGCTGTGCTGGTGGGAGGGAGTGAGGGGCCATGGCTTTATGGGTTGCCCGGTGTGAGTGGGTCTCTGCTGGACTTTCTGCAGGAGTTGCCAGGCTGCCACCTGTAAAGAAGAGGATGTGTCACCCATACATTCCGCTGGAATTTCTCTCCGGAAATAGGTGAGGAAGGAAAAAAGCAGTGGGGGCCGGGAAAGGAGGGGTATCTCAGGCAGGGCAATGGAAAGCTTCCAGGAGAGCACCCAGGTCCAGGACCATCCTGGCTGGCCTGCAGGCACCAAGTTGGCCTGCGTGCTGTCGCTGGTGTGGCTCCACGGCCCTTCCTCTAGGCTTTCAAGCCCTTGTACATATTCAGGTGTTTTACCTGGGAAGGGTGGGAAAAGTTCAACAGCAGCTGGCCTGGGGCTCAGCTCACGGTTACTCACAGATGCCTCGGCATGGCCCCCCGCTTTGCAATGAGGACGCTCCTTGCGTAGGAGTGCGCTGCTGGCTCTATGGGAGATGATTCCCCACCTCTGACCAATTTCAGAATTGTTTACCGCTGGAGCAAGTGCCCTGATAGGGTTTTCCTCTAACTCATGGGTTCAGGTTTTTTTTTTTATTTTTTGGTTCAAGTTAGATTTTATTCCTCTTTTATGTATTTATAGATATAAGCATGGAAATAATTCATTCATATAAATACATCTGTGTGAAGGGAAGAACTTTTTTCTGTTTTATTTTTAAATTGTTATTTTTAAAAATTTTGAAATTTAATTTTATTTATTTTTTATACAGCAGGTTATTATTAGTTATGTATTTTATGCATATACATGTATACAGGTCAATCCCAGTCTCCCAACTCATCCCAACACCACCTCCCCATGGCTTCCCACACTTGGTGTCCATACGTGTGTTCTCTACCTCTGTGTCTCTATTTCTTCCCTGCAAACCAGTTCATCTGTACCATATTTCTAGGTTCCTCATATATGCATTAATATACAATATTTGTTTTTCTCTTTCTGACTTACTTCATTCTGTATGACAGTCTCTAGATCCATCGACGTCTCTACAAATGAACCAGTTTCATTCCTTCTTATGGCTGAGTAATATTCCATTTTATATATGTACCACATCTTTATCCATTCGTCTGTCTGTGGGTATTTAAGTTGCTTCCATTACCTGGCTATCGTAAATAGTGCTGAAATGAGCATTGTGGTGAAAGTGCCTTTTTGATTTATGGTTTTCTCTGGGTATATGCCCAGAAGTGGGATTGCTGGATCATATGGTAATTCTATTTCTAGCTTTTTTTAAGGAAACTCCATACTGTTCTCCATAGTGACTCATAGTGACCCATGGAATTGGTGCCAGGCATTTGTTCTTTAAAGGGTCTGCATTTGCTCACCCAATCTCACCAATAGTCTCAGTCCCAAGTGTCCCTCCTTATGCCACATACAGCTGTCATTGTAGTTAGGGTCATTCCAGGTTTCATCAGAGACCCTGAAGGAATTGTAAGGAATTTCCCATTTTTTTGTTTTGTTTTTGAAATTCCTTTTTATAGTGGGTTTGAGCTGATTCTCGCTGCCATGTTTATGCCGGTCTAGACACACTTGATTCCCTTACGGAGACATATCAATACATAGGTTTTAAGATTCTTACTAGTCAGATATATTCCTCTGCGGGAAATATGGGGTTTTGAGTCCCTTTCACTGAGGAAGGTGTAGGTCTTGTATATTCCATAGTTGGTTTTTGGAACGGTACCTGTGCTTATATCAAACTCTGGTTTTATGCATCACCCCACCTCTCCTTCCCCATTAAGCAGGCATAAGAGTGTTTTCTAAATGTGAGACTCTGTTCTCTTTCCTAACTCAGTTCAAGTGTAGCCATGTTTACAGGATCTTCATAAGTGATATCTTATGATAAGTTTCTTTTTCTGTGTGACTTATTTCACATAGAATCATCGTACCTGAATCCACCCATTTTGCTGCTACTGGTCTTATGACATTGATTTCATGGCTGAGGGATATTCCATTGTACGTAATTACCACAATTTTTTGAACCATTTTTATATTTCCTGGGATATTTAAGGTGTACCCAAGTTGAGGTCCTTGTAAGCAGTGCAGCTCTAAATTTTGGGGTGGCTCTGTCTTATTGATTTTCAGTTTTCCCAAGGAATATTCCCTAGACTGGAAGTGCCCTTGGCTCTGTAGCTCTGTTCTTTACTAGTATTAGGGAACACAATGTACTCCTCTAGAGCGGCAGTTGGCAATTTACATCCCGCCCATCAGTATAACAAGGCTCCCTGTTCTGCAGGGCCCGTCTTGCATTTCTGGTTTTTACACATTTTGTGGATGTCCCTTTTGACCGGTGGGAAGTGATACTTCTTTGTAGTGCAGATTTGCATTGCCCGCTTGCTTGCTTGGCCAAAAAGGGCGTATGCGTTTTCTCCTGAATATATTCAGGAGAAAACGCATACGCCCTTTTTGGCCAAGTGCATCATTGTCGAAGTTGTGCCCCTCTTCCTGTGCTTTAAAGGTGATTCCAACGTACCTCTTGAAATCTGTTTCCTGCTATTCTGCCTCGCTTTCAAGTCCGCCTCGTTGCCTTCCCTCAACAGATTTTTGGACGATAGTTGTCCTTTATTACTCGGCCAGGTTGTGAATTGCTGTGCCCCTGAGCTCCATTTTTCAACTCGTTTTTGGTGAGCTGACTGCAAGTCCAAAATTTTGGTTCAGGACCTATATTGGTTCCCGGTGATTGGCTGAGACTTTGGTTAATTCTTCTTTCTGCCGGGAAATTACAGTGATATGTGCCTGTCCAAATGCCTAACAGCTACTCTCTCATTGGTTCTCCCTCTTCCCTTTCATTCTCTGACAAACTGGAAACCTGTGTGAACCAGGAGGTTAAAGGGGCTGTCTCTCCAAGTTGGGAGGTTGATAGTAAAGCAGATGGGAAGTCAAACTGGAGCACCAGGAGAGGGACTATTCGTTGAGTTTTAGAAACCTTTCGTATTCACAATGTGTCCGTTCTCTAGGTTTCCGGTACATGTTATAACTGTAGTAATATTCCCTTCAACCTGGAGAATTGGGACCCATGGAATGGGTGCCACGCATTATTGCTTTAAAGGGTCTGCATTTGCTCACCCAATCTCACCAATCGTCTCAGTCCCAAGTTTCCAGCCTTTTGCCACATCCAGCTGTCGTTGTAGATAGGGTCATTCCAGGGTTCATCAGAGACCCTGAAGGAATTGTAAAGAATTTCCCAGTTTTTTTGTTTTGTTTTTAAAATTCCTTTTTATAGTGGGTTTGAGCTGATTCTCGCTGCCATGTTTATGCCAGTCTAGACACACTTGATTCCCTTACGGAGACATATCAATACATAGGTTTTAAGATTCTTACTAGTCAGATATATTCCTCTGCGGGAAATATGTGGTTTTGAGTCCCTTTCACTGAGGAAGGTGTAGGTCTTGTCTATTCCATAGTTGGTTTTTGGAACGGTACCTGTGCTTATATCAAACTCTGGTTTTATGCATCACCCCACCTCTCCTTCCTCCTTAAGCAGGCATAAGAGTGTTTTCTAAATGTGAGACATTCTTCTCTTTCCTAACTCAGTTCAAGTGTAGCCATGTTTACAGGATCTTCATAAGTGGTATCTTATGCTAAGTTTCTTTTTCTGTGTGTCTTATTTCACTTAGAATCATCGTACCTGAATCCACCCATTTTGCTGCTACTGGTCTTATGACATTGATTTCATGGCTGAGGGATATTCCATCGTACGTAAGTACCACAATTTTTTGAACCAATTTTATATTTCCTGGGATTTTTAAGGTGTACCCAAGTTGAGGTCCTTGTAAGCAGTGCTGCCCTAAATTTTGCTGTGGCTCTGTCTTATTGATATTCAGTTTTCCCAAGGAATATTCCCTAGACTGGAAGTGCCCTTGGCTCTGTAGCTCTGTTGTTTACTTGTTTTAGGGAACACAATGCACTCCTCCAGAGAGGCAGTTGGCAATTTACATCCCGCCCATCAGCATAACAAGGCTCCCTGTTCTCCAGGGCCTGTCTTGCCTTTCTGGTTTTCACACATTTTGTGGATGTCCCTTTTGACTGGTGGGAAGTGATTCTTCTTTGTAGTGCAGATTTGCATTGCCCGCTTGCTTGCTTGGCCAAAAATGTTGTATGCGTTTTCTCCTGAATATATTCAGGAGAAAACGCATACGCCCTTTTTGGCCAAGTGCATCATTGTCGAAGTTGTGCCCCTCTTCCTGTGCTTTAAAGGCGATTCCAACGTACCTCTTGAAATCTGTTTCCTGCTATTCTGCCTCGCTTTCAAGTCCGCCTCGTTGCCTTCCCTCAACAGATTTTTGGACGATAGTTGTCCTTTATTACTCGGCCAGTTTGTGAATTGCTGTGCCCCTGAGCTCCATTTTTCAACTCGTTTTTGGTGAGCTGACCGCAAGTCCAAAATTTTGGTTCAGGACCTATACTGGTTCCCGGTGGGTGGCTGAGACTTTGGTTAATTCTTCTTCCTGCCGGGAAATTACAGTGATATGTGCCCGTCCAAATGCCTAACAGCTACTCTCTCATTGGTTCTCCCTCTTCCCTTTCATCCTCAGCCAAATTGGCAACCTGTGTGAACCAGGAGGTTAAAGGGGCTGTCTCTCCAAGTTGGGAGGTTGATAGTAAAGCAGATGCAGAGTCAAACCGGAGCACCAGGAGAGGGACTATTCGTTGAGTTTTAGAAACCTTTCGTATTCACAGTGTGTCCGTTCTCTAGGTTTCCGGTACATGTTATAACTGTAGTAATATTCCCTTCAACCTGGAGAGTTGGGACCCATGGAATGGGTGCCATGCATTATTGCTTTAAAGGGTCTGCATCTGCTCACCCAATCTCACCAATCCTCTCAGTCCCAAGTTTCCAGCCTTTTGCCACATCCAGCTGTCGTTGTAGATAGGGTCATTCCAGGTTTCATCAGAGACCCTGAAGGAATTGTAAAGAATTTCCCAGTTTTTTTGTTTTGTTTTTGAAATTCCTTTTTATAGTGGGTTTGAGCTGATTCTCGCTGCCATGTTTATGCCAGTCTAGACACACTTGATTCCCTTACGGAGACATATCAATACATAGGTTTTAAGATTCTTACTAGTCAGATATATTCCTCTGCGGGAAATATGGGGTTTTGAGTCCCTTTCACTGAGGAAGGTGTAGGTCTTGTCTATTCCATAGTTGGTTTTTGGAACGGTACCTGTGCTTATATCAAACTCTGGTTTTATGCATCACCCCACCTCTCCTTCCCCCTTAAGCAGGCATAAGAGTGTTTTCTAAATGTGAGACATTCTTCTCTTTCCTAACTCAGTTCAAGTGTAGCCATGTTTACAGGATCTTCATAAGTGATATCTTATGATAAGTTTCTTTTTCTGTGTGACTTATTTCACTTAGAATCATCGTACCTGAATCCACCCATTTTGCTGCTACTGGTCTTATGACACTGATTTCATGGCTGAGGGATATTCCATCGTACATAAGTACCACAATTTTTTGAACCATTTTTATATTTCCTGGGATATTTAAGGTGTACCCAAGTTGAGGTCCTTGTAAGCAGTGCAGCCCTAAATTTTGGGGTGGCTCTGTCTTATTGATATTCAGTTTTCCCAAGGAATATTCCCTAGACTGGAAGTGCCCTTGGCTCTGTAGCTCTGTTGTTTACTTGTTTTAGGGAACACAATGCACTCCTCCAGAGAGGCAGTTGGCAATTTACATCCCGCTCGTCAGCATAACAAGGCTCCCTGTTCTCCAGGGCCTGTCTTGCCTTTCTGGTTTTTACACATTTTGTGGATGTCCCTTTTGATCGGTGGGAAGTGATACTTCTTTGTAGTGCAGATTTGCATTGCCCGCTTGCTTGCTTGGCCAAAAAGGGCGTATGCGTTTTCTCCTGAATATATTCAGGAGAAAACGCATACGCCCTTTTTGGCCAAGTGCATCATTGTCGAAGTTGTGCCCCTCTTCCTGTGCTTTAAAGGCGATTCCAACGTACCTCTTGAAATCTGTTTCCTGCTATTCTGCCTCGCTTTCAAGTCCGCCTCGTTGCCTTCCCTCAACAGATATTTGGACGATAGTTGTCCTTTATTACTCGGCCAGATTGTGAATTGCTGTGCCCCTGAGCTCCATTTTTCAACTTGTTTTTGGTGAGCTGACCGCAAGTCCAAAATTTTGGTTCAGGACCTATATTGGTTACCGGTGGGTGGCTGAGACTTTGGTTAATTCTTCTTCCTGCCGGGAAATTACAGTGATATGTTCCCGTCCAAATGCCTAACAGCTACTCTCTCATTGGTTCTCCCTCTTCCCTTTCATCCTCTGCCAAATTGGAAACCTGTGCGAACCAGGAGGTTAAATGGGCTGTCTCTCCAAGTTGGGAGGTTGATAGTAAAGCAGATGGAATGTCAAACCGGAGCACCAGGAGAGGGACTATTCGTTGAGGTTTAGAAACCTTTCGTATTCACAGTGTGTCCGGTCTCTAGGTTTCCGGTACATGTTATAACTGTAGTAATATTCCCTTCAACCTGGAGAGTTGGGACCCATGGAATGGGTGCCATGCATTATTGCTTTAAAGGGTCTGCATTTGCTCACCAAATCTCACCAATCGTCTCAGTCCCAAGTTTCCAGCCTTTTGCCACATCCAGCTGTCATTGTAGATAGGGTCATTCCAGGGTTCATCAGAGACCCTGAAGGAATTGTAAAGAATTTCCCAGTTTTTTTGTTTTGTTCTTGAAATTCCTTTTTATAGTGGGTTTGAGCTGATTCTCGCTGCCATGTTTATCCCAGTCTACACACACTTGATTCCCTTACGGAGACATATCAATACATAGGTTTTAAGATTCTTACTAGTCAGATATATTCCTCTGCGGGAAATATGGGGTTTTGAGTCCCTTTCACTGAGGAAGGTGTAGGTCTTGTCTATTCCATAGTTGGTTTTTGGAACGGTACCTGTGCTTATATCAAACTCTGGTTTTATGCATCACCCCACCTCTCCTTCCCCCTTAAGCAGGCATAAGAGTGTTTTCTAAATGTGAGACATTCTTCTCTTTCCTAACTCAGTTCAAGTGTAGCCATGTTTACAGGATCTTCATAAGTGATATCTTATGATAAGTTTCTTTTTCTGTGTGACTTATTTCACTTAGAATCATCGTACCTGAATCCACCCATTTTGCTGCTACTGGTCTTATGACATTGATTTCATGGCTGAGGGATATTCCATTGTAAGTAAGTACCACAATTTTTTGAACCATTTTTATATTTCCTGGGATATTTAAGGTGTACCCAAGTTGAGGTCCTTGTATGCAGTGCAGCCCTAAATTTTGGGGTGGCTCTGTCTTATTGATTTTCAGTTTACCCAAGGTATATTCCCTAGACTAGAAGTGCCCTTGGCTCTGTAGCTGTGTTGTTTTCTTCTTTTAGGGAACTCAATGCACTCCTCCAGAGAGGCAGTTGGCAATTTACATCCCGCCCATCAGCATAACAAGGCTCCCTGTTCTCCAGGGCCTGCCTTGCCTTTCTGGTTTTTACACATTTTGTGGATGTCCCTTTTGACCGGTGGGAAGTGATACTTCTTTGTAGTGCAGATTTGCATTGCCCGCTTGCTTGCTTGGCCAAAAATGGCGTATGTGTTTTCTCCTGAATATATTCAGGAGAAAACGCATACGCCCTTTTTGGCCAAGTGCATCATTGTCGAAGTTGTGCCCCTCTTCCTGTGCTTTAAAGGCGATTCCAACGTACCTCTTGAAATCTGTTTCCTGCTATTCTGCCTCGCTTTAAAGTCCGCCTCGTTGCCTTCCCTCAACAGATTTTTGGACGATAGTTGTCCTTTATTACTCGGCCAGTTTGTGAATTGCTGTGCCCCTGAGCTCCATTTTTCAACTCGTTTTTGGTGAGCTGACCGCATGTCCAAAATTTTGGTTCAAGACCTATACTGGTTCCCGGTGGGTGGCTGAGACTTTGGTTAATTCTTCTTCCTGCTAGTAAATTACAGTGATATGTGCCCGTCCAAATGCCTAACAGCTACTCTCTCATTGGTTCTCCCTCTTCCCTTTCATCCTCTGCCAAATTGGCAACCTGTGTGAACCAGGAGGTTAAAGGGGCTGTCTCTCCAAGTTGGGAGGTTGATAGTAAAGCAGATGGAAAGTCAAACTGGAGCACCAGGAGAGGGACTATTCGTTGAGTTTTAGAAACCTTTCGTATTCACAGTGTGTCCGTTCTCTAGGATTCCGGTACATGTTGTAACTGTAGTAATATGCCCTTCAACCTGGAGAGTTGGGACCCATGGAATGGGTGCCATGCATTATTGCTTTAAAGGGTCTTCATTTGCTCACCCAATCTCACCAATCCTCTTAGTCCCAAGTGTCCAGCCATATGCCACATCCAGCTGTCCTTGTAGATAAGGTCATTCCAGGTTTCATCAGAGACCCTGAAGGAATTGTAAAGAATTTCCCAGTTTTTTTGTTTTGTTTTTGAAATTCCTTTTTATAGTGGGTTTGAGCTGATTCTCGCTGCCATGTTTATCCCAGTCTAGACACACTTGATTCCCTTACGGAGACATATCAATACATATGTTTTAAGATTCTTACTAGTCAGATATATTCCTCTGCGGGAAATATGGGGTTTTGAGTCCCTTTCACTGAGGAAGGTGTAGGTCTTGTCTATTCCATAGTTGGTTTTTGGAACGGTACCTGTGCTTATATCAAACTCTGGTTTTATGCATCACCCCACCTCTCCTTCCCCCTTAAGCAGGCATAAGAGTGTTTTCTAAATGTGAGACATTCTTCTCTTTCCTAACTCAGTTCAAGTGTAGCCATGTTTACAGAATCTTCATAAGTGATATCTTATGATAAGTTTCTTTTTCTGTGTGACTTATTTCACTTAGAATCATCGTACCTGAATCCACCCATTTTGCTGCTACTGGTCTTATGACATTGATTTCATGGCTGAGGGATATTCCATCGTACGTAAGTACCACAATTTTTTGAACCATTTTTATATTTCCTGGGATATTTAAGGTGTACCCAAGTTGAGGTCCTTGTAAGCAGTGCAGCCCTAAATTTTGGGGTGGCTCTGTCTTATTGATTTTCAGTTTTCCCAAGGTATATTCCCTAGACTCGAAGTGCCCTTGGCTCTGTAGCTCTGTTGTTTACTTGTTTTAGGGAACACAATGCACTCCTCCAGAGAGGCAGTTGGCAATTTACATCCCACCCATCAGCATAACAAGGCTCCCTGTTCTCCAGGGCCTGTCTTGCCTTTCTGGTTTTTACACATTTTGTGGATGTCCCTTTTGACCGGTGGGAAGTGATACTTCTTTGTAGTGCAGATTTGCATTTCCCGCTTGCTTGCTTGGCCAAAAAGGGTGTATGCGTTTTCTCCTGAATATATTCAGGAGAAAACGCATACGCCCTTTTTGGCCAAGATCTTCATTGTCGAAGTTGTGCCCCTCTTCCTGTGCTTTAAAGGCGATTCCAACGTACCTCTTGAAATCTGTTTCCTGCTATTCTGCCTCGCTTTCAAGTCCCCCTCGTTGCCTTCCCTCAACAGATTTTTGGACGATAGTTGTCCTTTATTACTCGGCCAGTTTGTGAATTTCTCTGCCCCTGAGCTCCATGTTTCAACTCGTTTTTGGTGAGCTGACCGCAAGTAGAAAATTTTGGTTCAGGACCTATACTGGTTCCCGGTGGGTGGCTGAGACTTTGGTTAATTCTTCTTCCTGCTGGGAAATTACAGTGATATGTGCCCGTCCAAATGCCTAACAGCTACTCTCTCATTTGTTCTCCCTCTTCTCTTTCATCCTCTGCCAAATTGGCAACCTGTATGAACCAGGAGGTTAAAGGGGCTGTCTCTCCAAGTTGGGAGGTTGATAGTAAAGCAGATGGAAAGTCAAACCGGAGCACCAGGAGAGGGACTATTCGTTGAGTTTTAGAAACCTTTCGTATTCACAGTGTGTTCGTTCTCTAGGATTCCGGTACATGTTATAACTGTAGTAATATTCCCTTCAACCTGGAGAGTTGGGACCCATGGAATGGGTGCCATGCATTATTGCTTTAAAGGGTCTGCATCTGCTCACCCAATCTCACCAATCCTCTCAGTCCCAAGTTTCCAGCCTTTTGCCACATCCAGCTGTCGTTGTAGATAGGGTCATTCCAGGTTTCATCAGAGACCCTGAAGGAATTGTAAAGAATTTCCCAGTTTTTTTGTTTTGTTTTTGAAATTCCTTTTTATAGTGGGTTTGAGCTGATTCTCGCTGCCATGTTTATGCCGGTCTAGACACACTTGATTCCCTTACGGAGACATATCAATACATAGGTTTTAAGATTCTTACTAGTCAGATATATTCCTCTGCGGGAAATATGGGGTTTTGAGTCCCTTTCACTGAGGAAGGTGTAGGTCTTGTCTATTCCATAGTTGGTTTTTGGAACGGTACCTGTGCTTATATCAAACTCTGGTTTTATGCATCACCCCACCTCTCCTTCCCCCTTAAGCAGGCATAAGAGTGTTTTCTAAATGTGAGACATTCTTCTCTTTCCTAACTCAGTTCAAGTGTAGCCATGTTTACAGGATCTTCATAAGTGATATCTTATGATAAGTTTCTTTTTCTGTGTGACTTATTTCACTTAGAATCATCGTACCTGAATCCACCCATTTTGCTGCTACTGGTCTTATGACATTGATTTCATGGCTGAGGGATATTCCATTGTAAGTAAGTACCACAATTTTTTGAACCATTTTTATATTTCCTGGGATATTTAAGGTGTACCCAAGTTGAGGTCCTTGTATGCAGTGCAGCCCTAAATTTTGGGGTGGCTCTGTCTTATTGATTTTCAGTTTACCCAAGGTATATTCCCTAGACTAGAAGTGCCCTTGGCTCTGTAGCTGTGTTGTTTTCTTCTTTTAGGGAACTCAATGCACTCCTCCAGAGAGGCAGTTGGCAATTTACATCCCGCCCATCAGCATAACAAGGCTCCCTGTTCTCCAGGGCCTGCCTTGCCTTTCTGGTTTTTACACATTTTGTGGATGTCCCTTTTGACCGGTGGGAAGTGATACTTCTTTGTAGTGCAGATTT
This sequence comes from Hyperoodon ampullatus, assembly GCF_949752795.1. Taxonomy (NCBI): domain Eukaryota; kingdom Metazoa; phylum Chordata; class Mammalia; order Artiodactyla; family Ziphiidae; genus Hyperoodon; species Hyperoodon ampullatus. The sequence continues at coordinate 829,238 of NW_027640834.1, read as the reverse complement.
GCATTGCCCGCTTGCTTGCTTGGCCAAAAATGGTGTATGTGTTTTCTCCTGAATATATTCAGGAGAAAACGCATACGCCCTTTTTGGCCAAGTGCATCATTGTCGAAGTTGTGCCCCTCTTCCTGTGCTTTAAAGGCGATTCCAACGTACCTCTTGAAATCTGTTTCCTGCTATTCTGCCTCGCTTTAAAGTCCGCCTCGTTGCCTTCCCTCAACAGATTTTTGGACGATAGTTGTCCTTTATTACTCGGCCAGTTTGTGAATTGCTGTGCCCCTGAGCTCCATTTTTCAACTCGTTTTTGGTGAGCTGACCGCATGTCCAAAATTTTGGTTCAAGACCTATACTGGTTCCCGGTGGGTGGCTGAGACTTTGGTTAATTCTTCTTCCTGCTAGTAAATTACAGTGATATGTGCCCGTCCAAATGCCTAACAGCTACTCTCTCATTGGTTCTCCCTCTTCCCTTTCATCCTCTGCCAAATTGGCAACCTGTGTGAACCAGGAGGTTAAAGGGGCTGTCTCTCCAAGTTGGGAGGTTGATAGTAAAGCAGATGGAAAGTCAAACTGGAGCACCAGGAGAGGGACTATTCGTTGAGTTTTAGAAACCTTTCGTATTCACAGTGTGTCCGTTCTCTAGGATTCCGGTACATGTTGTAACTGTAGTAATATGCCCTTCAACCTGGAGAGTTGGGACCCATGGAATGGGTGCCATGCATTATTGCTTTAAAGGGTCTTCATTTGCTCACCCAATCTCACCAATCCTCTTAGTCCCAAGTGTCCAGCCATATGCCACATCCAGCTGTCCTTGTAGATAAGGTCATTCCAGGTTTCATCAGAGACCCTGAAGGAATTGTAAAGAATTTCCCAGTTTTTTTGTTTTGTTTTTGAAATTCCTTTTTATAGTGGGTTTGAGCTGATTCTCGCTGCCATGTTTATCCCAGTCTAGACACACTTGATTCCCTTACGGAGACATATCAATACATATGTTTTAAGATTCTTACTAGTCAGATATATTCCTCTGCGGGAAATATGGGGTTTTGAGTCCCTTTCACTGAGGAAGGTGTAGGTCTTGTCTATTCCATAGTTGGTTTTTGGAACGGTACCTGTGCTTATATCAAACTCTGGTTTTATGCATCACCCCACCTCTCCTTCCCCCTTAAGCAGGCATAAGAGTGTTTTCTAAATGTGAGACATTCTTCTCTTTCCTAACTCAGTTCAAGTGTAGCCATGTTTACAGAATCTTCATAAGTGATATCTTATGATAAGTTTCTTTTTCTGTGTGACTTATTTCACTTAGAATCATCGTACCTGAATCCACCCATTTTGCTGCTACTGGTCTTATGACATTGATTTCATGGCTGAGGGATATTCCATCGTACGTAAGTACCACAATTTTTTGAACCATTTTTATATTTCCTGGGATATTTAAGGTGTACCCAAGTTGAGGTCCTTGTAAGCAGTGCAGCCCTAAATTTTGGGGTGGCTCTGTCTTATTGATTTTCAGTTTTCCCAAGGTATATTCCCTAGACTCGAAGTGCCCTTGGCTCTGTAGCTCTGTTGTTTACTTGTTTTAGGGAACACAATGCACTCCTCCAGAGAGGCAGTTGGCAATTTACATCCCACCCATCAGCATAACAAGGCTCCCTGTTCTCCAGGGCCTGTCTTGCCTTTCTGGTTTTTACACATTTTGTGGATGTCCCTTTTGACCGGTGGGAAGTGATACTTCTTTGTAGTGCAGATTTGCATTTCCCGCTTGCTTGCTTGGCCAAAAAGGGTGTATGCGTTTTCTCCTGAATATATTCAGGAGAAAACGCATACGCCCTTTTTGGCCAAGATCTTCATTGTCGAAGTTGTGCCCCTCTTCCTGTGCTTTAAAGGCGATTCCAACGTACCTCTTGAAATCTGTTTCCTGCTATTCTGCCTCGCTTTCAAGTCCCCCTCGTTGCCTTCCCTCAACAGATTTTTGGACGATAGTTGTCCTTTATTACTCGGCCAGTTTGTGAATTGCTCTGCCCCTGAGCTCCATGTTTCAACTCGTTTTTGGTGAGCTGACCGCAAGTAGAAAATTTTGGTTCAGGACCTATACTGGTTCCCGGTGGGTGGCTGAGACTTTGGTTAATTCTTCTTCCTGCTGGGAAATTACAGTGATATGTGCCCGTCCAAATGCCTAACAGCTACTCTCTCATTTGTTCTCCCTCTTCTCTTTCATCCTCTGCCAAATTGGCAACCTGTATGAACCAGGAGGTTAAAGGGGCTGTCTCTCCAAGTTGGGAGGTTGATAGTAAAGCAGATGGAAAGTCAAACCGGAGCACCAGGAGAGGGACTATTCGTTGAGTTTTAGAAACCTTTCGTATTCACAGTGTGTTCGTTCTCTAGGATTCCGGTACATGTTATAACTGTAGTAATATTCCCTTCAACCTGGAGAGTTGGGACCCATGGAATGGGTGCCATGCATTATTGCTTTAAAGGGTCTGCATCTGCTCACCCAATCTCACCAATCCTCTCAGTCCCAAGTTTCCAGCCTTTTGCCACATCCAGCTGTCGTTGTAGATAGGGTCATTCCAGGTTTCATCAGAGACCCTGAAGGAATTGTAAAGAATTTCCCAGTTTTTTTGTTTTGTTTTTGAAATTCCTTTTTATAGTGGGTTTGAGCTGATTCTCGCTGCCATGTTTATGCCGGTCTAGACACACTTGATTCCCTTATGGAGACATATCAATACATAGGTTTTAAGATTCTTACTAGTCAGATATATTCCTCTGCGGGAAATATGGGGTTTTGAGTCCCTTTCACTGAGGAAGGTGTAGGTCTTGTCTATTCCATAGTTGGTTTTTGGAACGGTACCTGTGCTTATATCAAACTCTGGTTTTATGCATCACCCCACCTCTCCTTCCCCATTAAGCAGGCATAAGAGTGTTTTCTAAATGTGAGACTCTGTTCTCTTTCCTAACTCAGTTCAAGTGTAGCCATGTTTACAGGATCTTCATAAGTGATATCTTATGATAAGTTTCTTTTTCTGTGTGACTTATTTCACATAGAATCATCGTACCTGAATCCACCCATTTTGCTGCTACTGGTCTTATGACATTGATTTCATGGCTGAGGGATATTCCATTGTACGTAATTACCACAATTTTTTGAACCATTTTTATATTTCCTGGGATATTTAAGGTGTACCCAAGTTGAAGTCCTTGTAAGCAGTGCAGCTCTAAATTTTGGGGTGGCTCTGTCTTATTGATTTTCAGTTTTCCCAAGGAATATTCCCTAGACTGGAAGTGCCCTTGGCTCTGTAGCTCTGTTCTTTACTAGTATTAGGGAACACAATGTACTCCTCTAGAGCGGCAGTTGGCAATTTACATCCCGCCCATCAGTATAACAAGGCTCCCTGTTCTGCAGGGCCCGTCTTGCATTTCTGGTTTTTACACATTTTGTGGATGTCCCTTTTGACCGGTGGGAAGTGATACTTCTTTGTAGTGCAGATTTGCATTGCCCGCTTGCTTGCTTGGCCAAAAAGGGCTTATGCGTTTTCTCCTGAATATATTCAGGAGAAAACGCATACGCCCTTTTTGGCCAAGTGCATCATTGTCGAAGTTGTGCCCCTCTTCCTGTGCTTTAAAGGTGATTCCAACGTACCTCTTGAAATCTGTTTCCTGCTATTCTGCCTCGCTTTCAAGTCCGCCTCGTTGCCTTCCCTCAACAGATTTTTGGACGATAGTTGTCCTTTATTACTCGGCCAGGTTGTGAATTGCTGTGCCCCTGAGCTCCATTTTTCAACTCGTTTTTGGTGAGCTGACTGCAAGTCCAAAATTTTGGTTCAGGACCTATATTGGTTCCCGGTGATTGGCTGAGACTTTGGTTAATTCTTCTTTCTCCCGGGAAATTACAGTGATATGTGCCTGTCCAAATGCCTAACAGCTACTCTCTCATTGGTTCTCCCTCTTCCCTTTCATTCTCTGACAAACTGGAAACCTGTGTGAACCAGGAGGTTAAAGGGGCTGTCTCTCCAAGTTGGGAGGTTGATAGTAAAGCAGATGGGAAGTCAAACTGGAGCACCAGGAGAGGGACTATTCGTTGAGTTTTAGAAACCTTTCGTATTCACAATGTGTCCGTTCTCTAGGTTTCCGGTACATGTTATAACTGTAGTAATATTCCCTTCAACCTGGAGAATTGGGACCCATGGAATGGGTGCAACGCATTATTGCTTTAAAGGGTCTGCATTTGCTCACCCAATCTCACCAATCGTCTCAGTCCCAAGTTTCCAGCCTTTTGCCACATCCAGCTGTCGTTGTAGATAGGGTCATTCCAGGGTTCATCAGAGACCATGAAGGAATTGTAAAGAATTTCCCAGTTTTTTTGTTTTGTTTTTAAAATTCCTTTTTATAGTGGGTTTGAGCTGATTCTCGCTGCCATGTTTATGCCAGTCTAGACACACTTGATTCCCTTACGGAGACATATCAATACATAGGTTTTAAGATTCTTACTAGTCAGATATATTCCTCTGCGGGAAATATGTGGTTTTGAGTCCCTTTCACTGAGGAAGGTGTAGGTCTTGTCTATTCCATAGATGGTTTTTGGAACGGTACCTGTGCTTATATCAAACTCTGGTTTTATGCATCACCCCACCTCTCCTTCCTCCTTAAGCAGGCATAAGAGTGTTTTCTAAATGTGAGACATTCTTCTCTTTCCTAACTCAGTTCAAGTGTAGCCATGTTTACAGGATCTTCATAAGTGGTATCTTATGCTAAGTTTCTTTTTCTGTGTGTCTTATTTCACTTAGAATCATCGTACCTGAATCCACCCATTTTGCTGCTACTGGTCTTATGACATTGATTTCATGGCTGAGGGATATTCCATCGTACGTAAGTACCACAATTTTTTGAACCAATTTTATATTTCCTGGGATTTTTAAGGTGTACCCAAGTTGAGGTCCTTGTAAGCAGTGCTGCCCTAAATTTTGCGGTGGCTCTGTCTTATTGATATTCAGTTTTCCCAAGGAATATTCCCTAGACTGGAAGTGCCCTTGGCTCTGTAGCTCTGTTGTTTACTTGTTTTAGGGAACACAATGCACTCCTCCAGAGAGGCAGTTGGCAATTTACATCCCGCCCATCAGCATAACAAGGCTCCCTGTTCTCCAGGGCCTGTCTTGCCTTTCTGGTTTTCACACATTTTGTGGATGTCCCTTTTGACTGGTGGGAAGTGATACTACTTTGTAGTGCAGATTTGCATTGCCCGCTTGCTTGCTTGGCCAAAAATGTTGTATGCGTTTTCTCCTGAATATATTCAGGAGAAAACGCATACGCCCTTTTTGGCCAAGTGCATCATTGTCGAAGTTGTGCCCCTCTTCCTGTGCTTTAAAGGCGATTCCAACGTACCTCTTGAAATCTGTTTCCTGCTATTCTGCCTCGCTTTCAAGTCCGCCTCGTTGCCTTCCCTCAACAGATTTTTGGACGATAGTTGTCCTTTATTACTCGGCCAGTTTGTGAATTGCTGTGCCCCTGAGCTCCATTTTTCAACTCGTTTTTGGTGAGCTGACCGCAAGTCCAAAATTTTGGTTCAGGACCTATACTGGTTCCCGGTGGGTGGCTGAGACTTTGGTTAATTCTTCTTCCTGCCGGGAAATTACAGTGATATGTGCCCGTCCAAATGCCTAACAGCTACTCTCTCATTGGTTCTCCCTCTTCCCTTTCATCCTCAGCCAAATTGGCAACCTGTGTGAACCAGGAGGTTAAAGGGGCTGTCTCTCCAAGTTGGGAGGTTGATAGTAAAGCAGATGCAGAGTCAAACCGGAGCACCAGGAGAGGGACTATTCGTTGAGTTTTAGAAACCTTTCGTATTCACAGTGTGTCCGTTCTCTAGGTTTCCGGTACATGTTATAACTGTAGTAATATTCCCTTCAACCTGGAGAGTTGGGACCCATGGAATGGGTGCCATGCATTATTGCTTTAAAGGGTCTGCATCTGCTCACCCAATCTCACCAATCCTCTCAGTCCCAAGTTTCCAGCCTTTTGCCACATCCAGCTGTCGTTGTAGATAGGGTCATTCCAGGTTTCATCAGAGACCCTGAAGGAATTGTAAAGAATTTCCCAGTTTTTTTGTTTTGTTTTTGAAATTCCTTTTTATAGTGGGTTTGAGCTGATTCTCGCTGCCATGTTTATGCCAGTCTAGACACACTTGATTCCCTTACGGAGACATATCAATACATAGGTTTTAAGATTCTTACTAGTCAGATATATTCCTCTGCGGGAAATATGGGGTTTTGAGTCCCTTTCACTGAGGAAGGTGTAGGTCTTGTCTATTCCATAGTTGGTTTTTGGAACGGTACCTGTGCTTATATCAAACTCTGGTTTTATGCATCACCCCACCTCTCCTTCCCCCTTAAGCAGGCATAAGAGTGTTTTCTAAATGTGAGACATTCTTCTCTTTCCTAACTCAGTTCAAGTGTAGCCATGTTTACAGGATCTTCATAAGTGATATCTTATGATAAGTTTCTTTTTCTGTGTGACTTATTTCACTTAGAATCATCGTACCTGAATCCACCCATTTTGCTGCTACTGGTCTTATGACACTGATTTCATGGCTGAGGGATATTCCATCGTACATAAGTACCACAATTTTTTGAACCATTTTTATATTTCCTGGGATATTTAAGGTGTACCCAAGTTGAGGTCCTTGTAAGCAGTGCAGCCCTAAATTTTGGGGTGGCTCTGTCTTATTGATATTCAGTTTTCCCAAGGAATATTCCCTAGACTGGAAGTGCCCTTGGCTCTGTAGCTCTGTTGTTTACTTGTTTTAGGGAACACAATGCACTCCTCCAGAGAGGCAGTTGGCAATTTACATCCCGCTCGTCAGCATAACAAGGCTCCCTGTTCTCCAGGGCCTGTCCTGCCTTTCTGGTTTTTACACATTTTGTGGATGTCCCTTTTGATCGGTGGGAAATGATACTTCTTTGTAGTGCAGATTTGCATTGCCCGCTTGCTTGCTTGGCCAAAAAGGGCGTATGCGTTTTCTCCTGAATATATTCAGGAGAAAACGCATACGCCCTTTTTGGCCAAGTTCATCATTGTCGAAGTTGTGCCCCTCTTCCTGTGCTTTAAAGGCGATTCCAACGTACCTCTTGAAATCTGTTTCCTGCTATTCTGCCTATCTTTCAAGTCCGCCTCGTTGCCTTCCCTCAACAGATATTTGGACGATAGTTGTCCTTTATTACTCGGCCAGATTGTGAATTGCTGTGCCCCTGAGCTCCATTTTTCAACTCGTTTTTGGTGAGCTGACCGCAAGTCCAAAATTTTGGTTCAGGACCTATATTGGTTACCGGTGGGTGGCTGAGACTTTGGTTAATTCTTCTTCCTGCCGGGAAATTACAGTGATATGTTCCCGTCCAAATGCCTAACAGCTACTCTCTCATTGGTTCTCCCTCTTCCCTTTCATCCTCTGCCAAATTGGAAACCTGTGCGAACCAGGAGGTTAAATGGGCTGTCTCTCCAAGTTGGGAGGTTGATAGTAAAGCAGATGGAATGTCAAACCGGAGCACCAGGAGAGGGACTATTCGTTGAGGTTTAGAAACCTTTCGTATTCACAGTGTGTCCGTTCTCTAGGTTTCCGGTACATGTTATAACTGTAGTAATATTCCCTTCAACCTGGAGAGTTGGGACCCATGGAATGGGTGCCATGCATTATTGCTTTAAAGGGTCTGCATTTGCTCACCAAATCTCACCAATCGTCTCAGTCCCAAGTTTCCAGCCTTTTGCCACATCCAGCTGTCATTGTAGATAGGGTCATTCCAGGGTTCATCAGAGACCCTGAAGGAATTGTAAAGAATTTCCCAGTTTTTTTGTTTTGTTTTTGAAATTCCTTTTTATAGTGGGTTTGAGCTGATTCTCGCTGCCATGTTTATGCCAGTCTACACACACTTGATTCCCTTACGGAGACATATCAATACATAGGTTTTAAGATTCTTACTAGTCAGATATATTCCTCTGCGGGAAATATGGGGTTTTGAGTCCCTTTCACTGAGGAAGGTGTAGGTCTTGTCTATTCCATAGTTGGTTTTTGGAACGGTACCTGTGCTTATATCAAACTCTGGTTTTATGCATCACCCCACCTCTCCTTCCCCCTTAAGCAGGCATAAGAGTGTTTTCTAAATGTGAGACATTCTTCTCTTTCCTAACTCAGTTCAAGTGTAGCCATGTTTACAGGATCTTCATAAGTGATATCTTATGATAAGTTTCTTTTTCTGTGTGACTTATTTCACTTAGAATCATCGTACCTGAATCCACCCATTTTGCTGCTACTGGTCTTATGACATTGATTTCATGGCTGAGGGATATTCCATTGTAAGTAAGTACCACAATTTTTTGAACCATTTTTATATTTCCTGGGATATTTAAGGTGTACCCAAGTTGAGGTCCTTGTATGCAGTGCAGCCCTAAATTATGGGGTGGCTCTGTCTTATTGATTTTCAGTTTACCCAAGGTATATTCCCTAGACTAGAAGTGCCCTTGGCTCTGTAGCTGTGTTGTTTTCTTCTTTTAGGGAACTCAATGCACTCCTCCAGAGAGGCAGTTGGCAATTTACATCCCGCCCATCAGCATAACAAGGCTCCCTGTTCTCCAGGGCCTGCCTTGCCTTTCTGGTTTTTACACATTTTGTGGATGTCCCTTTTGACCGGTGGGAAGTGATACTTCTTTGTAGTGCAGATTTGCATTGCCCGCTTGCTTGCTTGGCCAAAAAGGGTGTATGTGTTTTCTCCTGAATATATTCAGGAGAAAACGCATACGCCCTTTTTGGCCAAGTGCATCATTGTCGAAGTTGTGCCCCTCTTCCTGTGCTTTAAAGGCGATTCCAACGTACCTCTTGAAATCTGTTTCCTGCTATTCTGCCTCGCTTTAAAGTCCGCCTCGTTGCCTTCCCTCAACAGATTTTTGGACGATAGTTGTCCTTTATTACTCGGCCAGTTTGTGAATTGCTGTGCCCCTGAGCTCCATTTTTCAACTCGTTTTTGGTGAGCTGACCGCATGTCCAAAATTTTGGTTCAAGACCTATACTGGTTCCCGGTGGGTGGCTGAGACTTTGGTTAATTCTTCTTCCTGCTAGTAAATTACAGTGATATGTGCCCGTCCAAATGCCTAACAGCTACTCTCTCATTGGTTCTCCCTCTTCCCTTTCATCCTCTGCCAAATTGGCAACCTGTGTGAACCAGGAGGTTAAAGGGGCTGTCTCTCCAAGTTGGGAGGTTGATAGTAAAGCAGATGGAAAGTCAAACTGGAGCACCAGGAGAGGGACTATTCGTTGAGTTTTAGAAACCTTTCGTATTCACAGTGTGTCCGTTCTCTAGGATTCCGGTACATGTTGTAACTGTAGTAATATGCCCTTCAACCTGGAGAGTTGGGACCCATGGAATGGGTGCCATGCATTATTGCTTTAAAGGGTCTGCATTTGCTCACCCAATCTCACCAATCCTCTTAGTCCCAAGTGTCCAGCCATATGCCACATCCAGCTGTCCTTGTAGATAGGGTCATTCCAGGTTTCATCAGAGACCCTGAAGGAATTGTAAAGAATTTCCCAGTTTTTTTGTTTTGTTTTTGAAATTCCTTTTTATAGTGGGTTTGAGCTGATTCTCGCTGCCATGTTTATCCCAGTCTAGACACACTTGATTCCCTTACGGAGACATATCAATACATATGTTTTAAGATTCTTACTAGTCAGATATATTCCTCTGCGGGAAATATGGGGTTTTGAGTCCCTTTCACTGAGGAAGGTGTAGGTCTTGTCTATTCCATAGTTGGTTTTTGGAACGGTACCTGTGCTTATATCAAACTCTGGTTTTATGCATCACCCCACCTCTCCTTCCCCCTTAAGCAGGCATAAGAGTGTTTTCTAAATGTGAGACATTCTTCTCTTTCCTAACTCAGTTCAAGTGTAGCCATGTTTACAGAATCTTCATAAGTGATATCTTATGATAAGTTTCTTTTTCTGTGTGACTTATTTCACTTAGAATCATCGTACCTGAATCCACCCATTTTGCTGCTACTGGTCTTATGACATTGATTTCATGGCTGAGGGATATTCCATCGTACGTAAGTACCACAATTTTTTGAACCATTTTTATATTTCCTGGGATATTTAAGGTGTACCCAAGTTGAGGTCCTTGTAAGCAGTGCAGCCCTAAATTTTGGGGTGGCTCTGTCTTATTGATTTTCAGTTTTCCCAAGGTATATTCCCTAGACTGGAAGTGCCCTTGGCTCTGTAGCTCTGTTGTTTACTTGTTTTAGGGAACACAATGCACTCCTCCAGAGAGGCAGTTGGCAATTTACATCCCACCCATCAGCATAACAAGGCTCCCTGTTCTCCAGGGCCTGTCTTGCCTTTCTGGTTTTTACACATTTTGTGGATGTCCCTTTTGACCGGTGGGAAGTGATACTTCTTTGTAGTGCAGATTTGCATTTCCCGCTTGCTTGCTTGGCCAAAAAGGGCGTATGCGTTTTCTCCTGAATATATTCAGGAGAAAACGCATACGCCCTTTTTGGCCAAGATCTTCATTGTCGAAGTTGTGCCCCTCTTCCTGTGCTTTAAAGGCGATTCCAACGTACCTCTTGAAATCTGTTTCCTGCTATTCTGCCTCGCTTTCAAGTCCCCCTCGTTGCCTTCCCTCAACAGATTTTTGGACGATAGTTGTCCTTTATTACTCGGCCAGTTTGTGAATTGCTCTGCCCCTGAGCTCCATGTTTCAACTCGTTTTTGGTGAGCTGACCGCAAGTAGAAAATTTTGGTTCAGGACCTATACTGGTTCCCGGTGGGTGGCTGAGACTTTGGTTAATTCTTTTTCCTGCTGGGAAATTACAGTGATATGTGCCCGTCCAAATGCCTAACAGCTACTCTCTCATTTGTTCTCCCTCTTCTCTTTCATCCTCTGCCAAATTGGCAACCTGTATGAACCAGGAGGTTAAAGGGGCTGTCTCTCCAAGTTGGGAGGTTGATAGTAAAGCAGATGGAAAGTCAAACCGGAGCACCAGGAGAGGGACTATTCGTTGAGTTTTAGAAACCTTTCGTATTCACAGTGTGTTCGTTCTCTAGGATTCCGGTACATGTTATAACTGTAGTAATATTCCCTTCAACCTGGAGAGTTGGGACCCATGGAATGGGTGCCATGCATTATTGCTTTAAAGGGTCTGCATTTGCTCACCCAATCTCACCAATCCTCTCAGTCCCAAGTGTCCAGCCTTATGCCACATCCAGCTGTCCTTGTAGATAGGGTCATTCCAGGTTTATCAGAGACCCTGAAGGAATTGTAAAGAATTTCCCAGTTTTTTTGTTTTGTTTTTGAAATTCCATTTTATAGTGGGTTTGAGCTGATTCTCGCTGTCATGTTTATGCCAGTCTAGACACACTTGATTCCCTACGGAGACATAACAATCCATAGGTTTTAAGATTATTACTAGTCAGATATATTCCTCTGCGGGAAATATGTGGTTTTGAGTCCCTTTCACTGAGGAAGGTGTAGGTCTTGTCTATTCCATAGTTGGTTTTTGGAACCGTACCTGTGCTTATATCAAACTCTGGTTTTATGCATCACCCCACCTCTCCTTCCCCCTTAGGCAAGCATAAGAGTGTTTTCTAATTGTGAGACACTGTTCTCTTTCCTAACTCAGTTCAAGTGTAGCCATGTTTACAGGATCTTCATAAGTGATATCTTATGATAAATTTCTTTTTCTGTGTGACTTATTTCACTTAGCATCATCGTACCTGAATCCACCCATTTTGCTGCTACTGGTCTTATGACATTGATTTCATGGCTGAGGGATATTCCATCGTACGTAAGTACCACAATTTTTTGAACCATTTTTATATTTCCTGGGATATTTAAGGTGTACCCAAGTTGAGATCCTTGTAAGCAGTGCAGCCCTAAATTTTGGGGTGGCTCTGTCTTATTGATTTTCAGTTTTCCCAAGGAATATTCCCTAGACTGGAAGTGCCCTTGGCTCTATAGCTCTGTTGTTTACTTGTTTTAGGGAACACAAGGCACTCCTCCAGAGAGGCGGTTGGCAATTTACATCCCGCCCATCAGCATAACAAGGCTCCCTGTTCTCCAGGGCCTGTCTTGCCTTTCTGCTTTTTACACATTTTGTGGATGTCCCTTTTGACCGGTGGGAAGTGATACTTCTTTGTAGTGCAGATTTGCATTGCCCGCTTCCTTGCTTGGGCAAAAAGGGCCTATGCGTTTTCTCCGGAATATATTCAGGAGAAAACGCATACGCCCTTTTTGGCCAAGTGCATCATTGTCGAAGTTGTGCCCCTCTTCCTGTGCTTTAAAGGCGATTCCAACGTACCTCTTGAAATCTGTTTCCTGCTATTCTGCCTCGCTTTCAAGTCCGCCTCGTTGCCTTCCCTCAACAGATTTTTGGACGATAGTTGTCCTTTATTACTCGGCCAGTTTGTGAATTGCTGTGCCCCTGAGCTCCATGTTTCAACTCGTTTTTGGTGAGCTGACTGCAAGTCCAAAATTTTGGTTCAGGACCTATACTGGTTCCCGGTGGGGGGCTGAGACTTTGGTTAATTCTTCTTCCTGCCGGGAAGTTAGAGTGATATGTGCCCGACCAAATACCTAACAGCTACTCTCTCCTTGGTTCTCCGTCTTCCCTTTCATCCTCTGCCATATTGGAAACCTGTGTGAACCAGGAGGTTGAAGGGGCTGTCTCTCCAAGTTGGGAGATTGATAGTAAAGCAGATGGAAAGTCAAACCGGAGCACCAGGAGAGGGACTATTTCTTGAGTTTTAGAAACCTTCCATATTCACAGTGTTTCCGTTCTCTAGGTTTCCTGTACATGTTATAACTGTAGTAATATTCCCTTCAACCTGGAGAGTTGAGACCCATGGAATGGGTGCCATGCATTATTGCTTTAAAGGGTCTGCATTTGCTCACCCAATCTCACCAATCCTCTCAGTCCCAACTGTCCAGCCTTATGCCACATCCAGCTGTCGTTGTAGATAGGGTCATTCCAGCTTTCATCAGAGACCCTGAAGGAATTGTAAAGAATTTCCCAGTTTTTTTGTTTTGTTTTTGAAATTCCTTTTTATAGTTGGTTTGAGCTGATTCTCGCTGCCATGTTTATGCCAGTCTAGACACACTTGATTCCCTTACAGAGACATATCAATACATAGGTTTTAAGATTCTTACTAGTCAGATATATTCCTCTGCGGGAAATATGGTGTTTTGAGTCCCTTTCACTCAGGAAGGTGTAGGTCTTGTCTATTCCATAGTTGGTTCTTGGAACGGTACCTGTGCTTATATCAAACTCTGGTTTTATGCATCACCCCACCTCTCCTTCCCCCTAAAGCAGGCATAAGAGTGTTTTCTAAATGTGAGACATTCTTCTCTTTCCTAACTCAGTTCAAGTGTAGCCATGTTTACAGGATATTCATAAGTGATATCTTATGATAAGTTTCTTTTTCTGTGTGACTTATTTCACTTAGAATCATCGTACCTGAATCCACCCATTTTGCTGCTACTGGTCTTATGACATTGATTTCATGGCTGAGGGATATTCCATCGTACGTAAGTACCACAATTTTTTGAACCATTTTTATATTTCCTGGGATATTTAAGGTGTACCCAAGTTGAGGTCCTTGTAAGCAGTGCAGCCCTAAATTTTGGGGCGGCTCTGTCTTATTGATTTTCAGTTTTCCCAAGGTATATTCCCTAGACTCGAAGTGCCCTTGGCTCTGTAGCTCTGTTGTTTACTTGTTTTAGGGAACACAATGCACTCCTCCAGAGAGGCAGTTGGCAATTTACATCCCGCCCATCAGCATAACAAGGCTCCCTGTTCTCCAGGGCCTGTCTTGCCTTTCTGGTTTTTACACATTTTGTGGATGTCCCTTTTGACCGGTGGGAAGTGATACTTCTTTGTAGTGCAGATTTGCATTGCCCGCTTGCTTGCTTGGCCAAAAAGGGCGTATGCGTTTTCTCCTGAATATATTCAGGAGAAAACGCATACGCCCTTTTTGGCCAAGTGCATCATTGTCGAATTTGTGCCCCTCTTCCTGTGCTTTAAAGGCGATTCCAACGTACCTCTTGAAATCTGTTTCCTGCTATTCTGCCTCGCTTTCAAGTCCACCTCGTTGCCTTCCCTCAACAGATTTTTGGACGATAGTTGTCCTTTATTACTCGGCCAGTTTGTGAATTGCTGTGCCCCTGAGCTCCATGTTTCAACTCGTTTTTGGTGAGCTGACTGCAAGTCCAAAATTTTGGTTCAGGACCTATACTGGTTCCCGGTGGGGGGCTGAGACTTTGGTTAATTCTTCTTCCTGCCGGGAAGTTAGAGTGATATGTGCCCGACCAAATACCTAACAGCTACTCTCTCCTTGGTTCTCCGTCTTCCCTTTCAACCTCTGCCATATTGGAAACCTGTGTGAACCAGGAGGTTGAAGGGGCTGTCTCTCAAAGTTGGGAGATTGATAGTAAAGCAGATGGAAAGTCAAACCGGAGCACCAGGAGAGGGACTATTTCTTGAGTTTTAGAAACCTTCCATATTCACAGTGTTTCCGTTCTCTAGGTTTCCCGTACATGTTATAACTGTAGTAATATTCCCTTCAACCTGGAGAGTTGAGACCCATGGAATGGGTGCCATGCATTATTGCTTTAAACGGTCTGCATTTGCTCACCGAATCTGACCAATCCTCTCAGTCCCAAGTGTCCAGCTTTATGCCACATCCAGCTGTCGTTGTAGATAGGGTCATTCCATGTTTCATCAGAGACCCTGAAGGAATTGTAAAGAATTTCCCAGTTTTTTTGTTTTGTTTTTGAAATTCCTTTTTATAGTTGGTTTGAGCTGATTCTCGCTGCCATGTTTATGCCAGTCTAGACACACTTGATTCCCTTACGGAGACATATCAATACATAGGTTTTAAGATTCTTACTAGTCAGATATATTCCTCTGCGGGAAATATGGTGTTGTGAGTCCCTTTCACTCAGGAAGGTGTAGGTCTTGTCTATTCCATAGTTGGTTCTTGGAACGGTACCTGTGCTTATATCAAACTCTGGTTTTATGCATCACCCCACCTCTCCTTCCCCCTAAAGCAGGCATAAGAGTGTTTTCTAAATGTGAGACATTCTTCTCTTTCCTAACTCAGTTCAAGTGTAGCCATGTTTACAGGATCTTCATAAGTGATATCTTATGATAAGTTTCTTTTTCTGTGTGACTTATTTCACTTAGAATCATCGTACCTGAATCCACCCATTTTGCTGCTACTGGTCTTATGACATTGATTTCATGGCTGAGGGATATTCCATCGTACGTAAGTACCACAATTTTTTGAACCATTTTTATATTTCCTGGGATATTTAAGGTGTACCCAAGTTGAGGTCCTTGTAAGCAGTGCAGCCCTAAATTTTGGGGTGGCTCTGTCTTATTGATTTTCAGTTTTCCAAAGGTATATTCCCTAGACTGGAAGTGCCCTTGGCTCAGTAGCTCTGTTGTTTACTTGTTTTAGGGAACACAATGCACTCCTCCAGAGAGGCAGTTGGCAATTTACATCCCGCCCATCAGCATAACAAGGCTCCCTGTTCTCCAGGGCCTGTCTTGCCTTTCTGGTTTTTACACATTTTGTGGATGTCCCTTTTGACCGGTGGGAAGTGATGCTTCTTTGTAGTGCAGATTTCCATTGCCCGCTTGCTTGCTTGGCCAAAAAGGGTGTATGCGTTTTCTCATGAATATATTCAGGAGAAAACGCATACGCCCTTTTTGGCCAAGATCTTCATTGTCGAAGTTGTGCCCCTCTTCCTGTGCTTTAAAGGCGATTCCAACGTACCTCTTGAAATCTGTTTCCTGCTATTCTGCCTCGCTTTCAAGTCCACCTCGTTGCCTTCCCTCAACAGATTTTTGGACGATAGTTGTCCTTTATTACTCGGCCAGTTTGTGAATTGCTGTTCCCCTGAGCTCCATGTTTCAACTCGTTTTTGGTGAGCTGACCGCAAGTCCAAAATTTTGGTTCAGGACCTATACTGGTTCCTGGTGGGTGGTTGAGACTTTGGTTAATTCTTCTTCCTGCCGGGAAATTACAGTGATATGTGCCCGTCCAAATGCCTAACAGCTACTCTCTCATTGGTTCTCCCTCTTCCCTTTCATCTTCTGCCAAATTGGAAACCTGTGCGAACCAGGAGGTAAAAGGGGCTGTCTCTCCAAGTGGGGAGGTTGATAGTAAAGCAGATGGAAAATCAAACCGGAGCACCAGGAGAGGGACTATTCATTGAGGTTTAGAAACCATTCGTATTCACAGTGTCTCCGTTCTCTAGGTTTCCGGTACATGTTATAACTGTAGTAATATTCCCTTCAACCTGGAGAGTTAGGACCCATGGAATGGGTGCCATGCATTATTGCTTTAAAGGGTCTGCATTTGCTCACCCAATCTCACCAATCCTCTCAGTCCCAAGTGTCCAGCCTTTTGCCACATCCAGCTGTCGTTGTAGATAGGTTCATTCCAGGTTTCATCAGATTCCCTGAAGGAATTGTAAAGAATTTCCCAGTTTTTTTTTTGTTTTGTTTTTGAAATTCCTTTTTATAGTGGGTTTGAGCTGATTCTCGCTGCCATGTTTATGCCAGTCTAGACACACTTGATTCCCTTACGGAGACATATCAATACATAGGTTTTAAGATTCTTACTAGTCAGATATATTCCTCTGCGGGAAATATGGGGTTTTGAGTCCCTTTCACTGAGGAAGGTGTAGGTCTTGTCTATTCCATAGTTGGTTTTTGGAACGGTACCTGTGCTTATATCAAACTCTGGTTTTATGCATCACCCCACCTCTCCTTCCCCCTTAAGCAGGCATAAGAGTGTTTTCTAAATGTGAGACACTGTTCTCTTTCCTAACTCAGTTCAAGTGTAGCCATGTTTACAGGATCTTCATAAGTGATATCTTATGATAAGTTTCTTTTTCTGTGTGTCTTATTTCACTTAGAATCATCGTACCTGAATCCACCCATTTTGCTGCTACTGGTCTTATGACATTGATTTCATGGCTGAGGGATATTCCATCGTACGTAAGTACCACAATTTTTTGAACCATTTTTATATTTCCTGGGATATTTAAGGTGTACCCAAGTTGAGGTCCTTGTAAGCAGTGCAGCCCTAAATTTTGGGGTGGCTCTGTCTTATTGATTTTCAGTTTTCCCAAGGAATATTCCCTAGACTGGAAGTGCCCTTGGCTCTGTGTCTCTGTTGTTTACTTGTTTTAGGGAACACAATGCACTCCTCCAGAGAGGCAGTTGGCAATTTACATCCCGCCCATCAGCATAAAAAGGCTCCCTGTTCTCCAGGGCCTGTCTTGCCTTTCTGGTTTTTACACATTTTGTGGATGTCCCTTTTGACCGGTGGGAAGTGATACTTCTTTGTAGTGCAGATTTGCATTGCCCGCTTGCTTGCTTTGCCAAAAAGGGCGTATGCGTTTTCTCCTGAATATATTCAGGAGAAAACGCATACGCCCTTTTTGGCCAAGTGCATCATTGTCGAAGTTGTGCCCCTCTTCCTGTGCTTTAAAGGCGATTCCAACGTACCTCTTGAAATCTGTTTCCTGCTATTCTGCCTCGCTTTCAAGTCCGCCTCGTTTCCTTCCCTCAACAGATTTTTGGACGATAGTTGTCCTTTATTACTCGGCCAGTTTGTGAATTGCAGTGCCCCTGAGCTCCATTTTTCAACTCGTTTTTGGTGAGCTGACAGCAAGTCCAAAATTTTGGTTCAGGACCTATATTGGTTCCCGGTGGGTGGCTGAGACTTTGGTTAATTCTTATTCCTGCCGGGAAATTACAGTGATATGTGCCCGTCCAAATGCCTAACAGCTACTCTCTCATTGGTTCTCCCTCTTCCCTTTCATCCTCTGCCACATTGGAAACCTGTGTGAACCAGGAGGTTAAAGGGGCTGACTCTCCAAGGTGGGAGGTTGATAGTAAAGCAGAGGGAAAGTCAAACAGGAGCACCAGGAGAGAGACTATTCGTTGAGGTTTAGAAACCTTTCGTATTCACAGTGTGTCCGTTCTCTAGGTTTCCGGTACATGTTATAACTGTAGTAATATTCCCTTCAACCTGGAGAGTTGGGACCCATGGAATGGTTGCCATGCATTATTGATTTAAAGGGTCTGCATTTGCTCACCCAATCTCACCAATCCTCTCAGTCCCACGTTTCCAGCCTTTTGCCACATCCAGCTGTCGTTGTGGATAGGGTCATTCCAGGTTTCATCAGAGACCCTGAAGGAATTGTAAAGAATTTCCCAGTTTTTTTGTTTTGTTCTTGAAATTCCTTTTTATAGTGGGTTTGAGCTGATTCTCGCTGCCATGTTTATGCCAGTCTAGACACACTTGATTCCCTTACAGAGACATATCAATACATAGGTTTTAAGATTCTTACTAGTCAGATATATTCCTCTGTGGGAAATATGGGGTTTTGAGTCCCTTTCACTGAGGAAGGTGTAGGTCTTGTCTATTCCATAGTTGGTTTTTGGAACGGTACCTGTGCTTATATCAAACTCTGGTTTTATGCATCACCCCACCTCTCCTTCCCCCTTAAGCAGGCATAAGAGTGTTTTCTAAATGTGAGACATTCTTCTCTTTCCTAACTCAGTTCAAGTGTAGCCATGTTTACAGGATCTTCATAAGTGATATCTTATGATAAGTTTCTTTTTCTGTGTGACTTATTTCACTTAGAATCATCGTACCTGAATCCACCCATTTTGCTGCTACTGGTCTTATGACATTGATTTCATGGCTGAGGGATATTCCATCGTACGTAAGTACCACAATTTTTTGAACCATTTTTATATTTCCTGGGATATTTAAGGTGTACCCAAGTTGAGGTCCTTGTAAGCAGTGCAGTCCTAAATTTTGGGGTGGCTCTGACTTATTGATTTTCAGTTTTCCCAAGGTATTTTCCCTAGACTGGAAGTGCCCTTGGCTCTGTAGCTCTGTTGTTTACTTGTTTTAGGGAACACAATGCACTCCTCCAGAGAGGCAGTTGGCAATTTACATCCCACACATCAGCATAACAAGGCTCCCTGTTCTCCAGGGCCTGTCTTGCCTTTCTGGTTTTTACACATTTTGTGGATGTCCCTTTTGACCGGTTGGAAGTGATACTTCTTTGTATCACTTTGTAGTGCAGATTTGCATTGCCCGCTTGCTTGCTTGGCCAAAAAGGGCGTTTGCGTTTTCTCCTGAATATATTCAGGAGAAAACGCATACGCCCTTTTTGGCCAAGTGCATCATTGTCGAAGTTGTGCCCCTCTTCCTGTGCTTTAAAGGCGATTCCAACGTACCTCTTGAAATCTGTTTCCTGCTATTCTGCCTCGCTTTCAAGTCCGCCTCGTTGCCTTCCCTCAACAGATTTTTGGACGATAGTTGTCCTTTATTACTCGGCCAGTTTGTGAATTTCTGTGCCCCTGAGCTCCATTTTTCAACTCGTTTTTGGTGAGCTGACCGCAAGTCCAAAATTTTGGTTCAGGACCTATATTGGTTCCCGGTGGGTGGCTGAGACTTTGGTTAATACTTCTTCCTACCGGGAAATTACAGTGATATGTGCCCGTCCAAATGCCTAACAGCTACTCTCTCATTGGTTCTCCCTCTTCCCTTTCATCCTCTGCCAAATTGGAATCCTGTGCGAACCAGGAGGTTAAAGGGGCTGTCTCTCCAAGTTGGGAGGTTGATAGTAAAGCAGATGGAAAGTCAAACCGGAGCACCAGGATAGGGACTATTCGTTGAGTTTTAGAAACCTTTCGTATTCACAGTGTGTCCGTTCTCTAGGTTTCCGGTACATGTTATAACTGTAGTAATATTCCCTTCAACCTGGAGAGTTGGGACCCATGGAATGGGTGCCATGCATTATTGCTTTAAAGGGTCTGCATTTGTTCACCCAATCTCACCAATCGTCTCAGTCCCAAGTTTCCAGCCTTTTGCCACATCCAGCTGTTGTTGTAGATAGGGTCATTCCAGGGTTCATCAGAGACCCTGAAGGAATTGTAAAGAATTTCCCAGTTTTCTTGTTTTGTTTTTGAAATTCCTTTTTATAGTGGGTTTGAGCTGATTCTCGCTGCCATGTTTATGCCAGTCTAGACACACTTGATTCCCTTACGGAGACATATCAATACATAGGTTTTAAGATTCTTACTAGTCAGATATATTCCTCTGCGGGAAATATGGGGTTTTGAGTCCCTTTCACTTAGGAAGGTGTAGGTCTTGTCTATTCCATAGTTGGTTTTTGGAACGGTACCTGTGCTTATATCAAACTCTGGTTTTATGCATCACCCCACCTCTCCTTCCCTGTTAAGCAGGCATAAGAGTGTTTTCTAAATGTGAGACATTCTTCTCTTTCCTAACTCAGTTCAAGTGTAGCCATGTTTACAGGATCTTCATAAGTGATATCTTATGATAAGTTTCTTTTTCTGTGTGTCTTATTTCACTTAGAATCATCGTACCTGAATCCACCCATTTTGCTGCTACTGGTCTTATGACATTGATTTCACGGCTGAGGGATATTCCATTGTACGTAAGTACCACAATTTTTTGAACCATTTTTATATTTCCTGGGATATTTAAGGTGTACCCAAGTTGAGGTCCTTGTAAGCAGTGCAGCCCTAAATTTTGGGGTGGCTCTGTCTTATTGATTTTCAGTTTTCCCAAGGTATTTTCCCTAGACTGGAAGTGCCCTTGGCTCTGTAGCTCTGTTGTTTACTTGTTTTAGGGAACACAATGCACTCCTCCAGAGAGGCAGTTGGCAATTTACATCCCACACATCAGCATAACAAGGCTCCCTGTTCTCCAGGGCCTGTCTTGCCTTTCTGGTTTTTACACATTTTGTGGATGTCCCTTTTGACCGGTGGGAAGTGATACTTCTTTGTAGTGCAGATTTGCATTGCCCGCTTGCTTGCTTGGCCAAAAAGGGCGTATGCGTTTTCCCCTGAATATATTCAGGAGAAAACGCATACGCCCTTTTTGGCCAAGTGCATCATTGTCGAAGTTGTGCCCCTCTTCCTGTGCTTTAAAGGCGATTCCAACGTACCTCTTGAAATCTGTTTCCTGCTATTCTGCCTCGCTTTCAAGTCCGCCTCGTTGCCTTCCCTCAACAGATTTTTGGACGATAGTTGTCCTTTATTACTCGGCCAGTTTGTGAATTGCAGTGCCCCTGAGCTCCATTTTTCAACTCGTTTTTGGTGAGCTGACCGCAAGTCCAAAATTTTGGTTCAGGACCTATATTGGTTCCCGGTGGGTGGCTGAGACTTTGGTTAATTCTTCTTCCTGCCGGGAAATTACAGTGATATGTGCCCGTCCAAATGCCTAACAGCTACTCTCTCATTGGTTCTCCCTCTTCCCTTTCATCCTCTGCCAAATTGGAAACCTGGGCGAACCAGGATGTTAAAGGGGCTGACTCTCCAAGTTGGGAGGTTGATAGTAAAGCAGATGGAAAGTCAAACCGGAGCACCAGGAGAGGGACTATTCGTTGAGGTTTAGAAACCTTTCGTATTCACAGTGTGTCCGTTCTCTAGGTTTCCGGTACATGTTATAACTGTAGTAATATTCCCTTCAACCTGGAGAGTTGGGACCCATGGAATGGGTGACATGCATTATTGCTTTAAAGGGTCTGCATTTGCTCACCCAATCTCACCAATTCTCTTAGTCCCAAGTTTCCAGCCTTTTGCCACATCCAGCTGTCGTTGTAGATAGGGTCATTCCAGGTTTCATCAGAGACCCTGAAGGAATTGTAAAGAATTTCCCAGTTTTTTTGTTTTGTTCTTGAAATTCCTTTTTATAGTGGGTTTGAGCTGATTCTCGCTGCCATGTTTATGCCAGTCTAGACACACTTGATTCCCTTACGGAGACATATCAATACATAGGTTTTAAGATTCTTACTAGTCAGATATATTCCTTTGTGGGAAATATGGAGTTTTGAGTCCCTTTCATTGAGGAAGGTGTAGGTCTTGTCTATTCCATAGTTGGTTTTTGGAACGGTACCTGTGCTTATATCAAACTCTGGTTTTATGCATCACCCCACCTCTCCTTCCCCCTTAAGCAGGCATAAGAGTGTTTTCTAAATGTGAGACATTCTTCTCTTTCCTAACTCAGTTCAAGTGTAGCCATGTTTACAGGATCTTCATAAGTGATATCTTATGATAAATTTCTTTTTCTGTGAGACTTATTTCACTTAGAATCATCGTACCTGAATCCACCCATTTTGCTGCTACTGGTCTTATGACATTGATTTCATGGCTGAGGGATATTCCATTGTACGTAAGTACCACAATTTTTTGAACCATTTTTATATTTCCTGGGATATTTAAGGTGTACCCAAGTTGAGGTCCTTGTAAGCAGTGCAGCCCTAAATTTTGGGTTGGCTCTGTCTTATTGATTTTCAGTTTTCCCAAGGTATATTCCCTAGACTGGAAGTGCCCTTGGCTCTGTAGCTCTGTTGTTTACTTGTTTTAGGGAACACAATGCACTCCTCCAGAGAGGCAGTTGGCAATTTACATCCCACACATCAGCATAACAAGGCTCCCTGTTCTCCAGGGCCTGTCTTGCCTTTCTGGTTTTTACACATTTTGTGGATGTCCCTTTTGACCGGTGGGAAGTGATACTTCTTTGTAGTGCAGATTTGCATTGCCCGCTTGCTTGCTTGGCCAAAAAGGGCGTATGCGTTTTCTCCTGAATATATTCAGAGAAAACGCATACGCCCTTTTTGGCCAAGTGCATCATTGTCGAAGTTGTGCCCCTCTTCCTGTGCTTTAAAGGCGATTCCAACGTACCTCTTGAAATCTGTTTCCTGCTATTCTGCCTCGCTTTCAAGTCCGCCTCGTTGCCTTCCCTCAACAGATTTTTGGACGATAGTTGTCCTTTATTACTTGGCCAGTTTGTGAATTGCTCTGCCCCTGAGCTCCATGTTTCAACTCGTTTTTGGTGAGCTGACCGCAAGTCCAAAATTTTGGTTCAGGACCTATACTGGTTCCCGGTGGGTGGCTGAGACTTTTGTTAATTCTTCTTCCTGCTGGGAAATTACAGTGATATGTGCCCGTCCAAATGCCTAACAGCTACTCTCTCATTGGTTCTCCCTCTTCTCTTTCATCCTCTGCCAAATTGGCAACCTGTATGAACCAGGAGGTTAAAGGGGCTGTCTATCCAAGTTGGGAGGTTGATAGTAAAGCAGATGGAAAGTCAAACCGGAGCACCAGGAGGGGGACTATTCGTTGAGTTTTAGAAACCTTTCGTATTCACAGTGTGTCCGTTCTCTAGGATTCCGGTACATGTTACAACTGTAGTAATATTCCCTTCAACCTGGAGAGTTGGGACCCATGGAATGGGTGCCATGCATTATTGCTTTAAAGGGTCTGAATTTGCTCACCCAATCTCACCAATCCTCTCAGTCCCAAGTGTCCAGCCTTATGCCACATCCAGCTGTCGTTGTAGATAGGGTCATTCCAGGTTTCATCAGAGACCCTGAAGGAATTGTAAAGAATTTCCCAGTTTTTTTGTTTTGTTTTTGAAATTCCTTTTTATAGTGGGTTTGAGCTGATTCTCGCTGTCATGTTTATGCCAGTCTAGACACACTTGATTCCCTACGGAGACATAACAATCCATAGGTTTTAAGATTCTTACTAGTCAGATATATTCCTCTGCGGGAAATATGGGGTTTTGAGTCCCTTTCACTGAGGAAGGTGTAGGTCTTGTCTATTCCATAGTTGGTTTTTGGAACCGTACCTGTGCTTATATCAAACTCTGGTTTTATGCATCACCCCACCTCTCCTTCCCCCTAAAGCAGGCATAAGAGTGTTTTCTAAATGTGAGACATTCTTCTCTTTCCTAACTCAGTTCAAGTGTAGTCATGTTTACAGGATCTTCATAAGTGATATCTTATGATAAATTTCTTTTTCTGTGTGACTTATTTCACTTAGCATCATCGTACCTGAATCCACCCATTTTGCTGCTACTGGTCTTATGACATTGATTTCATGGCTGAGGGATATTCCATCGTACGTAAGTACCACAATTTTTTGAACCATTTTTATATTTCCTGGGATATTTAAGGTGTACCCAAGTTGAGATCCTTGTAAGCAGTGCAGCCCTAAATTTTGGGGTGGCTCTGTCTTATTGATTTTCAGTTTTCCCAAGGAATATTCCCTAGACTGGAAGTGCCCTTGGCTCTATAGCTCTGTTGTTTACTTGTTTTAGGGAACACAATGCACTCCTCTAGAGAGGCGGTTGGCAATTTACATCCCGCCCATCAGCATAACAAGGCTCCCTGTTCTCCAGGGCCTGTCTTGCCTTTCTTGTTTTTACACATTTTGTGGATGTCCCTTTTGACCGGTGGGAAGTGATACTTCTTTGTAGTGCAGATTTGCATTGCCCGCTTCCTTGCTTGGGCAAAAAGGGCGTATGCGTTTTCTCCTGAATATATTCAGGAGAAAACGCATACGCCCTTTTTAGCCAAGTGCATCATTGTCGAAGTTGTGCCCCTCTTCCTGTGCTTTAAAGGCGATTCCAACGTACCTCTTGAAATCTGTTTCCTGCTATTCTGCCTCGCTTTCAAGTCCGCCTCGTTGCCTTCCCTCAACAGATTTTTGGACGATAGTTGTCCTTTATTACTCGGCCAGTTTGTGAATTGCTGTGCCCCTGAGCTCCATGTTTCAACTCGTTTTTGGTGAGCTGACTGCAAGTCCAAAATTTTGGTTCAGGACCTATACTGGTTCCCGATGGGGGGCTGAGACTTTGGTTAATTCTTCTTCCTGCCGGGAAGTTAGAGTGATATGTGCCCGACCAAATACCTAACAGCTACTCTCTCCTTGGTTCTCCGTCTTTCCTTTCATCCTCTGCCATATTGGAAATCTGTGTGAACCAGGAGGTTGAAGGGGCTGTCTCTCCAAGTTGGGAGATTGATAGTAAATCAGATGGAAAGTCAAACCGGAGCACCAGGAGAGGGACTATTTCTTGAGTTTTAGAAACCTTCCATATTCACAGTGTTTCCGTTCTCTAGGTTTCCCGTACATGTTATAACTGTAGTAATATTCCCTTCAACCTGGAGAGTTGAGACCCATGGAATGGGTGCCATGCATTATTGCTTTAAAGGGTCTGCATTTGCTCACCCAATCTCACCAATCGTCTCAGTCCCAAGTGTCCAGCCTTATGCCACATCCAGCTGTCGTTGTAGATAGGGTCATTCCATGTTTCATCAGAGACCCTGAAGGAATTGTAAAGAATTTCCCAGTTTTTTTGTTTTGTTTTTGAAATTCCTTTTTATAGTTGGTTTGAGCTGATTCTCGCTGCCATGTTTATGCCAGTCTAGACACACTTGATTCCCTTACGGAGACATATCAATACATAGGTTTTAAGATTCTTACTAGTCAGATATATTCCTCTGCGGGAAATATGGTGTTTTGAGTCCCTTTCACTCAGGAAGGTGTAGGTCTTGTCTATTCCATAGTTGGTTCTTGGAACGGTACCTGTGCTTATATCAAACTCTGGTTTTATGCATCACCCCACCTCTCCTTCCCCCTAAATCAGGCATAAGAGTGTTTTCTAAATGTGAGACATTCTTCTCTTTCCTAACTCAGTTCAAGTGTAGCCATGTTTACAGGATCTTCATAAGTGATATCTTATGATAAGTTTCTTTTTCTGTGTGACTTATTTCACTTAGAATCATCGTACCTGAATCCACGCAATTTGCTGCTACTGGTCTTATGACATTGATTTCATGGCTGAGGGATATTCCATCGTACGTAAGTACCACAATTTTTTGAACCATTTTTATATTTCCTGGGATATTTAAGGTGTACCCAAGTTGAGGTCCTTGTAAGCAGTGCAGCCCTAAATTTTGGGGTGGCTCTGTCTTATTGATTTTCAGTTTTCCCAAGGTATATTCCCTAGACTGGAAGTGCCCTTGGCTCTGTAGCTCTGTTGTTTACTTGTTTTAGGGAACACAATGCACTCCTCCAGAGAGGCAGTTGGCAATTTACATCCCGCCCATCAGCATAACAAGGCTCCCTGTTCTCCAGGGCCTGTCTTGCCTTTCTGGTTTTTACACATTTTGTGGATGTCCCTTTTGACCGGTGGGAAGTGATACTTCTTTGTAGTGCAGATTTGCATTGCCCGCTTGCTTGCTTGGCCAAAAATGGTGTATGCGTTTTCTCCTGAATATATTCAGGAGAAAACGCATACGCCCTTTTGGCCAAGTGCATCATTGTCGAAGTTGTGCCCCTCTTCCTGTGCTTTAAAGGCGATTCCAACGTACCTCTTGAAATCTGTTTCCTGCTATTCTGCCTCGCTTTCAAGTCCACCTCGTTGCCTTCCCTCAACAGATTTTTGGACGATAGTTGTCCTTTATTACTCGGCCAGTTTGTGAATTGCTGTGCCCCTGAGCTCCATGTTTCAACTCGTTTTTGGTGAGCTGACTGCAAGTCCAAAATTTTGGTTCAGGACCTATACTGGTTCCCGGTGGGGGGCTGAGACTTTGGTTAATTCTTCTTCTTGCCGGGAAGTTAGAGTGATATGTGCCCGACCAAATACCTAACAGCTACTCTCTCCTTGGTTCTCCATCTTCCCTTTCATCCTCTGCCATATTGGAAACCTGTGTGAACCAGGAGGTTGAAGGGGCTGTCTCTCCAAGTTGGGAGATTGATAGTAAAGCAGATGGAAAGTCAAACCGGAGCACCAGGAGAGGGACTATTTCTTGAGTTTTAGAAACCTTCCATATTCACAGTGTTTCCGTTCTCTAGGTTTCCTGTACATGTTATAACTGTAGTAATATTCCCTTCAACCTGGAGAGTTGAGACCCATTGAATGGGTGCCATGCATTATTGCTTTAAAGGGTCTGCATTTGCTCACCGAATCTGACCAATCCTCTCAGTCCCAAGTGTCCAGCCTTATGCCACATCCAGCTGTCGTTGTAGATAGGGTCATTCCATGTTTCATCAGAGACCCTGAAGGAATTGTAAAGAATTTCCCAGTTTTTCTGTTTTGTTTTTGAAATTCCTTTTTATAGTTGGTTTGAGCTGATTCTCGCTGCCATGTTTATGCCAGTCTAGACACACTTGATTCCCTGACGGAGACATATCAATACATAGGTTTTAAGATTCTTACTAGTCAGATATATTCCTCTGCGGGAAATATGGTGTTTTGAGTCCCTTTCACTCAGGAAGGTGTAGGTCTTGTCTATTCCATAGTTGGTTCTTGGAACGGTACCTGTGCTTATATCAAACTCTGGTTTTATGCATCACCCCACCTCTCCTTCCCCCTAAAGCAGGCATAAGAGTGTTTTCTAAATGTGAGACATTCTTCTCTTTCCTAACTCAGTTCAAGTGTAGCCATGTTTACAGGATCTTCATAAGTGATATCTTATGATAAGTTTCTTTTTCTGTGTGACTTATTTCACTTAGAATCATCGTACCTGAATCCACCCATTTTGCTGCTACTGGTCTTATGACATTGATTTCATGGCTGAGGGATATTCCATCGTACGTAAGTACCACAATTTTTTGAACCATTTTTATATTTCCTGGGATATTTAAGGTGTACCCAAGTTGAGGTCCTTGTAAGCAGTGCAGCCCTAAATTTTGGGGTGGCTCTGTCTTATTGATTTTCAGTTTTCCCAAGGTATATTCCCTAGACTGGAAGTGCCCTTGGCTCTGTAGCTCTGTTGTTTACTTGTTTTAGGGAACACAATGCACTCCTCCAGAGAGGCAGTTGGCAATTTACATCCCGCCCATCAGCATAACAAGGCTCCCTGTTCTCCAGGGCCTGTCTTGCCTTTCTGGTTTTTACACATTTTGTGGATGTCCCTTTTGACCGGTGGGAAGTGATACTTCTTTGTAGTGCAGATTTGCATTGCCCGCTTGCTTGCTTGGCCAAAAAGGGTGTATGCGTTTTCTCCTGAATATATTCAGGAGAAAACGCATACGCCCTTTTTGGCCAAGTGCATCATTGTCGAAGTTGTGCCCCTCTTCCTGTGCTTTAAAGGCAATTCCAACGTACCTCTTGAAATCTGTTTCCTGCTATTCTGCCTCGCTTTCAAGTCCACCTCGTTGCCTTCCCTCAACAGATTTTTGGACGATAGTTGTCCTTTTTACTCGGCCAGTTTGTGAATTGCTGTGCCCCTGAGCTCCATGTTTCAACTCGTTTTTGGTGAGCTGACCGCAAGTCCAAAATTTTGGTTCAGGACCTATACTGGTTCCTGGTGGGTGGCTGAGACTTTGGTTAATTCTTCTTCCTGCCGGGAAATTACAGTGATATGTGCCCGTCCAAATGCCTAACAGCTACTCTCTCATTGGTTCTACCTCTTCCCTTTCATCTTCTGCCAAGATGGAAACCTGTGCGGACCAGGAGGTTAAAGTGGCTGTCTCTCCAAATGGGGAGGTTGATAGTAAAGCAGATGGAAAGTCAAACCGGAGCACCAGGAGAGGGACTATTCATTGAGGTTTAGAAACCTTTCGTATTCACAGTGTCTCTGTTCTCTAGGTTTCCGGTACATGTTATAACTGTAGTAATATTCCCTTCAACCTGGAGAGTTGGGACCCATGGAATGGGTGCCATGCATTATTGCTTTAAAGGGTCTGAATTTGCTCACCCAATCTCACCAATCCTCTCAGTCCCAAGTGTCCAGCCTTTTGCCACATCCAGCTGTCGTTGTAGATAGGGTCATTCCAGGTTTCATCAGATTCCCTGAAGGAATTGTAAAGAATTTCCCAGTTTTTTTTGTTGTTGTTTTTGAAATTCCTTTTTATAGTGGGTTTGAGCTGATTCTCGCTGCCATGTTTATGCCAGTCTAGACACACTTGATTCCCTTACGGAGACATATCAATCCATAGGTTTTAAGATTCTTACTAGTCAGATATATTCCTCTGTGGGAAATATGGGGTTTTGAGTCCCTTTCACTGAGGAAGGTGTAGGTCTTGTCTATTCCATAGTTGGTTTTTGGAACGGTACCTGTGCTTATATCAAACTCTGGTTTTATGCATCACCCCACCTCTCCTTCCCCCTTAAGCAGGCATAAGAGTGTTTTCTAAATGTGAGACACTGTTCTCTTTCCTAACTCAGTTCAAGTGTAGCCATGTTTACAGGATCTTCAAAAGTGATATCTTATGATAAGTTTCTTTTTCTGTGTGACTTATTTCACTTAGAATCATCGTACCTGAATCCACCCATTTTGCTGCTACTGGTCTTATGACATTGATTTCATGGCTGAGGGATATTCCATCGTACGTAAGTACCACAATTTTTTGAACCATTTTTATATTTCTTGGGTTATTTAAGGTGTACCCAAGTTGAGGTCCTTTTAAGCAGTGCAGCCCTAAATATTGGGGTGGCTCTGTCTTTTTGATTTTCAGTTTTCCCAAGGAATATTCCCTAGACTGGAAGTGCCCTTGGCTCTGTAGCTCTGTTGTTTACTTGTTTTAGGGAACACAATGCACTCCTCCAGAGAGGCAGTTGGCAATTTACATCCCGCCCATCAGCATAACAAGGCTCCCTGTTCTCCAGGGCCTGTCTTGCCTTTCTGGTTTTTACACATTTTGTGGATGTCCCTTTTGACCGGTGGGAAGTGATACTTCTTTGTAGTGCAGATTTGCATTTCCCGCTTGCTTGCTTTGCCAAAAAGGGCGTATGCGTTTTCTCCTGAATATATTCAGGAGAAAACGCATACGCCCTTTTTGGCCAAGTGCATCATTGTCGAAGTTGTGCCCCTCTTCCTGTGCTTTAAAGGCGATTCCAACGTACCTCTTGAAATCTGTTTCCTGCTATTCTGCCTCGCTTTCAAGTCCGCCTCGTTGCCTTCCCTCAACAGATTTTTGGACGATAGTTGTCCTTTATTACTCGGCCAGTTTGTGAATTGCTGTGCCCCTGAGCTCCATTTTTCAACTCGTTTTTGGTGAGCTGACCGCAAGTCCAAAATTTTGGTTCAGGACCTATATTGGTTCCCAGTGGGTGGCTGAGACTTTGGTTAATTCTTCTTCCTGCCGGGAAATTACAGTGATATGTGCCCATCCAAATGCATAACAGCTACTCTCTCATTGGTTCTAAATCTTCCCTTTCATCCTCTGCCAAATTGGAAACCTGTGCGAACCAGGAGGTTAAAGGGGCTGTCTCTCCAAGTTGGGAGGTTGATAGTAAAGCAGATGGAAAGTCAAACCAGAGCACCAGGAGAGGGACTATTCGTTGAGTTTTAGAAACCTTTCGTATTCACAGTGTGTCCGTTCTCTAGGTTTCCGGTACATGTTATAACTGTAGTAATATTCCCTTCAACCTGGAGAGTTGGTACCCATGGAAAGGGTGCCATGCATTATTGCTTTAAAGGCTCTGCATTTGCTCACCCAATCTCACCAATCCTCTCAGTCCCAAGATTCCAGCCTTTTGCCACATCCAGCTGTCGTTGTAGATAGGGTCATTCCAGGTTTCATCAGAGACCCTGAAGGAATTGTAAAGAATTTCCCAGTTTTTTTGTTTTGTTTTTGAAATTCCTTTTTATAGTGGGTTTGAGCTGATTCTCGCTGCCATGTTTATGCCAGTCTAGACACACTTGATTCCCTTACGGAGACATATCAATACATAGGTTTTAAGATTCTTACTAGTCAGATATATTCCTCTGCGGGAAATATGGGGTTTTGAGTCCGTTTCACTGAGGAAGGTGTAGGTCTTGTCTATTCCATAGTTGGTTTTTGGAACGGTACCTGTGCTTATATCAAACTCTGGTTTTATGCATCACCCCACCTCTCCTTCCCCCTTAAGCAGGCATAAGAGTGTTTTCTAAATGTGAGACACTGTTCTCTTTCCTAACTCAGTTCAAGTGTAGCCATGTTTACAGGATCTTCATAAGTGATATCTTATGGTAAGTTTCTTTTTCTCTGTGACTTATTTCACTTAGAATCATCATACCTGAATCTACCCATTTTGCTGCTACTGGTCTTATGACATTGATTTCATGGCTGAGGGATATTCCATCGTACGTAAGTACAACAATTTTTTGAACCATTTTTATATTTCCTGGGATATTTAAGGTGTACCCAAGTTGAGGTCCTTGTAAGCAGTGCAGCCCTAAATTTTGGGGTGGCTCTGTCTTATTGATTTTTAGTTTTCCCAAGGAATATTCCATAGACTGGAAGTGCCCTTGGCTCTGTAGCTCTGTTGTTTACTTGTTTTAGGGAACACAATGCACTCCTCCAGAGAGGCAGTTGGCAATTTACATCCCGCCCATCAGCATAACAAGGCTCCCTGTTCTCCAGGGCCTGTCTTGCCTTTCTGGTTTTTACACATTTTGTGGATGTCCCTTTTGACCGGTGGGAAGTGATACTTCTTTGTAGTGCAGATTTGCATTGCCCGCTTGCTTGCTTGGCCAAAAAGGGCGTATGCGTTTTCTCCTGAATATATTCAGGAGAAAACGCATACGCCCTTTTTGGCCAAGTGCATCATTGTCAAAGTTGTGCCCCTCTTCCTGTGCTTTAAAGGCGATTCCAACGTACCTCTTGAAATCTGTTTCATGCTATTCTGCCTCGCTTTCAAGTCCGCCTCGTTGCCTTCCCTCAACAGATTTTTGGACGATAGTTGTCCTTTATTACTCGGCCAGTTTGTGAATTGCTGTGCCCCTGAGCTCCATTTTTCAACTCGTTTTTGGTGAGCTGACTGCAAGTCCAAAATTTTGGTTCAGGACCTATACTGGTTCCCGGTGGGTGGCTGAGACTTTGGTTAATTCTTCATCCTGCCGGGAAATTACAGTGATATGTGCCTGTCCAAATGCCTAACAGCTACTCTCTCATTGGATCTCCCTCTTCCCTTTCATCCTCTGCCAAATTGGCAACCTGTGCGAACCAGGAGGTTAAAGGGGCTGTCTCTCCAAGTTGGGTGGTTGATAGTAAAGCAGATGGAAAGTCAAACCGGAGCACCAGGAGAGGGACTATTCGTTGAGTTTTAGAAACCTTTCGTATTCACAGTGTGTCCATTCTCTAGGTTTCCGGTACATGTTATAACTGTAGTAATATTCCCTTCAACCTGGAGAGTTGGGACCCATGGAATGGGTGCCATGCATTATTGCTTTAAAGGGTCTGCATTTGCTCACCCAATCTCACCAATCCTCTCAGTCCCAAGTTTCCAGCCTTATGCCACATCCAGCTGTCGTTGTAAATAGGGTCATTCCAGATTTCATCAGATTGCCTGAAGGAATTGTAAAGAATTTCCCAGTTTTTTTGTTTTGTTTTTGAAATTCCTTTTTATAGTGCGTTTGAGCTGATTCTCGCTGCCATGTTTATGCTAGTCTAGACACACTTGATGCCCTTATGGAGACATATCAATCCATAGGTTTTAAGATTCTTACTAGTCAGATATATTCCTCTGCGGGAAATATGGGGTTTTGAGTCCCTTTCACTGAGGAAGGTGTAGGTCTTGTCTATTCCATAGTTGGTTTTTGGAACGGTACCTGTGCTTATATCAAACTCTGGTTTTATACATCACCCCACCTCTCCTTCACCCTTAAGCAGGCATAAGAGTGTTTTCTAAATGTGAGACACTGTTCTCTTTCCTAACTCAGTTCAAGTGTAGCCATGTTTAGAGGATCTTCATAAGTGATATCTTATGATAAGTTTCTTTTTCTGTGTGACTTATTTCACTTAGAATCATCGTACCTGAATCCACCCATTTTGCTGCTACTGGTCTTATGACATTGATTTCATGGCTGAGGGATATTCCATCGTACGTAATTACCCCAATATTTTGCACCATTTTTATATTTCCTGGGATATTTAAGGTGTACCCAAGTTGAGGTTCTTGTTAGCAGTGCTGCCCTATATTTTGGGGTGGCTTTGTCTTATTGATTTTCAGTTTTCCCAAGGTATATTCCCTAGACTGGAAGTACCCTTGGCTCTGTAGCTCTGTTCTTTACTTGTTTTAGGGAACACAATGCACTCCTCCAGAGAGGCAGTTGGCAATTTACATCCCGCCCATCAGCATAACAAGGCTCCCTGTTCTCCAGGGCCTGTCTTGCCTTTCTGGTTTTTACACATTTTGTGGATGTCCCTTTTGACCGGTGGGAAGTGATACTTCTTTGTAGTGCAGATTTGCATTGCCCGCTTGCTTGCTTGGCCAAAAAGGGCGTATGCGTTTTCTCCTGAATATATTCAGGAGAAAACGCATACGCCCTATTTGGCCAAGTACATCATTGTCGAAGTTGTGCCCCTCTACCTGTGCTTTAAAGGCGATTCCAACGTACCTCTTGAAATCTGTTTCCTGCTATTCTGCCTCACTTTCAAGTCTGCCTCGTTGCCTTCCCTCAACAGATTTTTGGACGATAGTTGTCCTTTATTACTCGGCCAGTTTGTGAATTGCTGTGCCCCTGAGCTCCATTTTTCAACTCGTTTTTGGTGAGCTGACCGCAAGTCCAACATTTTGGTTCAGGACCTATACTGGTTCCCGGTGGGTGGCTGAGACTTTGGTTAATTCTTCTTCCTGCCGGGAAATTACAGTGATATGTGCCCGTCCAAATGCCTAACAGCTACTCTCTCATTGGTTCTCCCTCTTCCCTTTCATCCTCTGCCGAATTGGCAACCTGTGCGAACCAGGAGGTTAAAGGGGCTGTCTCTCCAAGTTGGGAGGTTGATAGTAAAGCAGATGGAAAGTCAAACCGGAGCACCAGGAGAGGGACTATTCGTTGAGTTTTAGAAACCTTTCGTATTCACATTGTGTCCGTTCTCTAGGTTTCCAATACATGTTATAAATGTAGTAATATTCCCTTCAACCTGGAGAGTTGGGACCCATGGAATGGGTGCCATGCATTATTGCTTTAAAGGGTCTGCATTTGCTCACCAAATCTCACCAATCCTCTCAGTCCCAAGTGTACAGCCTTATGCCACATCCAGCTGTCGTTGTAGATAGTGTCATTCCAGGGTTCATCAGAGACCCTGAAGGAATTGTAAAGAATTTCCCAGTTTTTTTGTTTTGTTTTTGCAATTCATTTTTATAGTGGGTTTGAGCTGATTCTCGCTGCCATGTTTATGCTAGTCTAGAAACACTTGATTCCCTTACAGAGACATATTAATACATAGGTTTTAAGATTCTTACTCGTCAGATATATTCCTCTGCAGGAAATATGGGGTTTTGAGTCCCTTTCACTGAGGAAGGTGTAGGTCTTGTCTATTCCATAGTTGGTTTTTGGAACGGTACCTGTGCTTATATCAAACTCTGGGTTTATGCATCACCCCAACTCTCCTTCCCCCTTAAGCAGGCATAAGAGTGTTTTCTAAATGTGAGACACTGTTCTCTTTCATAACTGAGTTCAAGTGTAGCCATGTTTACAGGATCTTCATAAGTGATATCTTATGATAAGTTTCTTTTTCTGTGTGACTTATTTCACTTAGAATCATCGTACCTGAATCCACCCATTTTGCTGCTACTGGTCTTATGACATTGATTTCATGGCTGAGGGATATTCCATCGTACGTAAGTACCACAATTTTTTGAACCATTTTTATATTTCCTGGGATATTTAAGGTGTACCCAAGTTGAGGTCCTTGTAATCAGTGCAGCCCTAAATTTTGGGGTGGCTCTGTCTTATTGATTTTCAGTTTTCCCAAGGTATATTCCCTAGACTGGAAGTGCCCTTGGCTCTGTAGCTCTGTTGTTTACTTGTTTTAGGGAACACAATGCACTCCTCCAGAGAGGCAGTTGGCAATTTACATCCCGCCCATCAGCATAACAAGGCTCCCTGTTCTCCAGGGCCTGTCTTGCCTTTCTGGTTTTTACACATTTTGTGGATGTCCCTTTTGGCCGGTGGGAAGTGATACTTCTTTGTGGTGCGGATTTGCATTTCCCGCTTGCTTGCTTGGCCAAAAAGGGCGTATGCGTTTTCTCCTGAATATATTCAGGAGAAAACGCATACGCCCTTTTTGGCCAAGTGCATCATTTTCGAAGTTGTGCCCCTCTTCCTGTGCTTTAAAGGCGATTCCAACGTACCTCTTGAAATCTGTTTCCTGCTATTCTGCCTCACTTTCAAGTCTGCCTCGTTGCCTTCCCTCAACAGATTTTTGGACGATAGTTGTCCTTTATTACTTGGCCAGTTTGTGAATTGCTCTGCCCCTGAGCTCCATTTTTCAACTCGTTTTTGGTGAGCTGACCGCAAGTCCAAAATTTTGGTTCCGGACGTATACTGGTTCCCGGTGAGGGGCTGAGACTTTGGTTAATTCTTCTTCCTGCCGAGAAGTTAGAGTGATATGTGCCCGTTCAAATGCATAACAGCTACTCTCTCATTGGTTCTCCCTCTTCCCTTTCATCCTCTGCCAAATTGGCAACCTGTGCGAACCAGGAGGTTAAAGGGGCAGTCTCTCCAAGTTGGGAGGTTGATAGTAAAGCAGATGGAAAGTCAAACCGGAGCACCAGGAGAGGGACTATTCATTGAGTTTTAGAAACCTTTCGTATTCACAGTGTGTCCGTTCTCTAGGGTTCCGGTACATGTTATAACTGTAGTAATATTCCCTTCAACCTGGAGAGTTGGGACCCATGGAATGGGTGCCATGTATTATTGCTTTAAAGGGTCTGCATTTACTCATCCAATCTCACCAATCCTCTCAGTCCCAAGAGTCCAGCCTTATGCCACATCCAGCTGTCGTTGTAAATAGGGTCATTCCAGGTTTCATCAGAGACCCTGAAGGAATTGTAAAGAATTTCCCAGTTTTTTTGTTTTGTTTTTGAAATTCCTTTTTATAGTGGGTTTGAGCTGATTCTCGCTGCCATGTTTATGCCAGTCTAGACACACTTGATTCCCTACGGACACATATCAATCCATAGGTTTTTAGATTCTTACTAGTCAGATATATTCCTCTGTGGGAAATATGGGGCTTTGAGTCCCTTTCACTGAGGAAGGTGTAGGTCTTTTCTATTCCACAGTTGGTTTTTGGAACGGTACCTGTGCTTATATCAAACTCTGGTTTTATGCATCACCCCACCTCTCCTTCCCCCTTAAGCAGGCATAAGAGTGTTTTCTAATTGTGAGACACTGTTCTCTTTCCTAACTCAGTTCAAGTGTAGCCATGTTTACAGGATCTTCGTAAGTGATATCTTATGATAAGTTTCTTTTTCTGTGTGACTTATTTCACTTAGAATCATCGTACCTGAATCCACCCATTTTGCTGCTACTGGTCTTATGACATTGATTTCATGGCTGAGGGATATTCCATCGTACGTAAGTACCACAATTTTTTGAACCATTTTTATATTTCCTGGGATATTTAAGGTGTACCCAAGTTGAGGTCCTTGTAAGCAGTGCAGCCCTAAATTTTGGGGTGGCTCTGTCTTATTGATTTTCAGTTTTCCCAAGGAATATTCCCTAGACTGGAAGTGCCCTTGGCTCTGTAGCTCTGTTGTTTACTTGTTTTAGGGAACACAATGCACTCCTCCAGAGAGGCAGTTGGCAATTTACATCCCGCCCATCAGCATAACAAGGCTCCGTGTTCTCCAGGGCCTGTCTTGCCTTTCTGGTTTTTACACATTTTGTGGATGTCCCTTTTGACCAGTGGGAAGTGATACTTCTTTGTAGTGCAGATTTGCATTTCCCGCTTCCTTGCTTGGCCAAAAAGGGCGTATGCGTTTTCTCCTGAATATATTCAGGAGAAAACGCATACGCCCTTTTTGGCCAAGTGCATCATTGTCGAAGTTGTGCCCCTCTTCCTGTGCTTTAAAGGTGATTCCAACGTACCTCTTGAAATCTGTTTCCTGCTATTCTGCCTCACATTCAAGTCCGCCTCGTTGCCTTCCCTCAAAAGATTTTTGGACGGTAGTTGTCCTTTATTACTCGGCCAGTTTGTGAATTGCTCTGCCCCTGAGCTCCATGTTTCAACTCGTTTTTGGTGAGCTGACCGCAAGTCCAAAATTTTGGTTCAGGACCTATACTGGTTCCCGGTGGGTGGCTGAGACTTTTGTTAATTCTTCTTCCTGCCGGGAAATTACAGTGATATGTGCCCGTCCAAATGCCTAACAGCTACTCTCTCATTGGTTCTCCCTCTTCTCTTTCATCCTCTGCCAAATTGGCAACCTGTATGAACCAGGAGGTTAAAGGGGCTGTCTATCCAAGTTGGGAGGTTGATAGTAAAGCAGATGGAAAGTCAAACCGGAGCACCAGGAGAGGGACTATTCGTTGAGTTTTAGAAACCTTTCGTATTCACAGTGTGGCCGTTCTCTAGGATTCCGGTACATGTTATAACTGTAGTAATATTCCCTTCAACCTGGAGAGTTGGGACCCATGGAATGGGTGCCATGCATTATTGCTTTAAAGGGTCTGCATTTGCTCACCCAATCTCACCAATTCTCTCAGTCCCAAGTGTCCAGCCTTATGCCACATCCAGCTGTCCTTATAGATAGGGTCATTCCAGGTTTCATCAGAGACCCTGAAGGAATTGTAAAGAATTTCCCAGTTTTTTTGTTTTGTTTTTGAAATTCCTTTTTATAGTGGGTTTGAGCTGATTCTCGCTGTCATGTTTATGCCAGTCTAGACACACTTGATTCCCTACGGAGACATAACAATCCATAGGTTTTAAGATTCTTACTGGTCAGATATATTCCTCTGCGGGAAATATGGGGTTTTGAGTCCCTTTCACTGAGGAAGGTGTAGGTCTTGTCTATTCCATAGTAGGTTTTTGGAACCGTACCTGTGCTTATAACAAACTCTGGTTTTATGCATCACCCCACCTCTCCTTCCCCCTTAAGCAGGCATAAGAGTGTTTTCTAATTGTGAGACACTGTTCTCTTTCCTAACTCAGTTCAAGTGTAGCCATGTTTACAGGATCTTCATAAGTGATATCTTATGATAAATTTCTTTTTCTGTGTGACTTATTTCACTTAGCATCATCGTACCTGAATCCACCCATTTTGCTGCTACTGGTCTTATGACATTGATTTCATGGTTGAGGGATATTCCATCGTACGTAAGTACCACAATTTTTTGAACCATTTTTATATTTCCTGGGATATTTAAGGTGTACCCAAGTTGAGATCCTTGTAAGCAGTGCAGCCCTAAATTTTGGGGTGGCTCTGTCTTATTGATTTTCAGTTTTCCCAAGGAATATTCCCTAGACTGGAAGTGCCCTTGGCTCTATAGCTCTGTTGTTTACTTGTTTTAGGGAACACAATGCACTCCTCCAGAGAGGCGGTTAGCAATTTACATCCCGCCCATCAGCATAACAAGGCTCCCTGTTCTCCAGGGCCTGTCTTGCCTTTCTGCTTTTTACACATTTTGTGGATGTCCCTTTTGACCGGTGGGAAGTGATACTTCTTTGTAGTGCAGATTTGCATTGCCCGCTTCCTTGCTTGGGCAAAAAGGGCTTATGCGTTTTCTCCTGAATATATTCAGGAGAAAACGCATACACCCTTTTTAGCCAAGTGCATCATTGTCGAAGTTGTGCCCCTCTTCCTGTGCTTTAAAGGCGATTCCAACGTACCTCTTGAAATCTGTTTCCTGCTATTCTGCCTCACTTTCAAGTCCGCCTCGTTGCCTTCCCTCAACAGATTTTTGGACGATAGTTGTCCTTTATTACTCGGCCAGTTTGTGAATTGCTGTGCCCCTGAGCTCCATGTTTCAACTCGTTTTTGGTGAGCTGACTGCAAGTCCAAAATTTTGGTTCAGGACCTATACTGGTTCCCGGTGGGGGGCTGAGACTTTGGTTAATTCTTCTTCCTGCCGGGAAGTTAGAGTGATATGTGCCCGACCAAATACCTAACAGCTACTCTCTCCTTGGTTCTCCGTCTTCCCTTTCATCCTCTGCCATATTGGAAACCTGTGTGAACCAGGAGGTTGAAGGGGCTGTCTCTCCAAGTTGGGAGATTGATAGTAAAGCAGATGGAAAGTCAAACCGGAGCACCAGGAGAGGGACTATTTCTTGAGTTTTAGAAACCTTCCATATTCACAGTGTTTCCGTTCTCTAGGTTTCCTGTACATGTTATAACTGTAGTAATATTCCCTTCAACCTGGAGAGTTGAGACCCATGGAATGGGTGCCATGCATTATTGCTTTAAAGGGTCTGCATTTGCTCACCGAATCTGACCAATCCTCTCAGTCCCAAGTGTCCAGCCTTATGCCACATCCAGCTGTCGTTGTAGATAGGGTCATTCCATGTTTCATCAGAGACCCTGAAGGAATTGTAAAGAATTTCCCAGTTTTTCTGTTTTGTTTTTGAAATTCCTTTTTATAGTTGGTTTGAGCTGATTCTCGCTGCCATGTTTATGCCAGTCTAGACACACTTGATTCCCTGACGGAGACATATCAATACATAGGTTTTAAGATTCTTACTAGTCAGATATATTCCTCTGCGGGAAATATGGTGTTTTGAGTCCCTTTCACTCAGGAAGGTGTAGGTCTTGTCTATTCCATAGTTGGTTCTTGGAACGGTACCTGTGCTTATATCAAACTCTGGTTTTATGCATCACCCCACCTCTCCTTCCCCCTAAAGCAGGCATAAGAGTGTTTTCTAAATGTGAGACATTCTTCTCTTTCCTAACTCAGTTCAAGTGTAGCCATGTTTACAGGATCTTCATAAGTGATATCTTATGATAAGTTTCTTTTTCTGTGTGACTTATTTCACTTAGAATCATCGTACCTGAATCCACCCATTTTGCTGCTACTGGTCTTATGACATTGTTTTCATGGCTGAGGGATATTCCATCGTACGTAAGTACCACAATTTTTTGAACCATTTTTATATTTCCTGGGATATTTAAGGTGTACCCAAGTTGAGGTCCTTGTAAGCAGTGCAGCCCTAAATTTTGGGGTGGCTCTGTCTTATTGATTTTCAGTTTTCCCAAGGTATATTCCCTAGACTCGAAGTGCCCTTGGCTCTGTAGCTCTGTTGTTTACTTGTTTTAGGGAACACAATGCACTCCTCCAGAGAGGCAGTTGGCAATTTACATCCCTCCCATCAGCATATCAAGGCTCCCTGTTCTCCAGGGCCTGTCTTGCCTTTCTGCTTTTTACACATTTTGTGGATGTCCCTTTTGACCGGTGGGAAGTGATACTTCTTTGTAGTGCAGATTTGCATTGCCCGCTTCCTTGCTTGGCCAAAAATGGTGTATGCGTTTTCTCCTGAATATATTCAGGAGAAAACGCATACGCCCTTTTTGGCCAAGTGCATCATTGTCGAAGTTGTGCCCCTCTTCCTGTGCTTTAAAGGCAATTCCAACGTACCTCTTGAAATCTGTTTCCTGCTATTCTGCCTCGCTTTCAAGTCCACCTCGTTGCCTTCCCTCAACAGATTTTTGGACGATAGTTGTCCTTTTTACTCGGCCAGTTTGTGAATTGCTGTGCCCCTGAGCTCCATGTTTCAACTCGTTTTTGGTGAGCTGACCGCAAGTCCAAAATTTTGGTTCAGGACCTATAGTGGTTCCCGGTGGGTGGCTGAGACTTTGGTTAATTCTTCATCCTGCCGGGAAATTACAGTGATATGTGCCTGTCCAAATGCCTAACAGCTACTATCTCATTGGATCTCCCTCTTCCCTTTCATCCTCTGCCAAATTGGCAACCTGTGCGAACCAGGAGGTTAAAGGGGCTGTCTCTCCAAGTTGGGTGGTTGATAGTAAAGCAGATGGAAAGTCAAACCGGAGCACCAGGAGAGGGACTATTCGTTGAGTTTTAGAAACCTTTCGTATTCACATTGTGTCCATTCTCTAGGTTTCCGGTACATGTTATAACTGTAGTAATATTCCCTTCAACCTGGAGAGTTGGGACCCATGGAATGGGTGCCATGCATTATTGCTTTAAAGGGTCTGCATTTGCTCACCCAATCTCACCAATCCTCTCAGTCCCAAGTTTCCAGCCTTATGCCACATCCAGCTGTCATTGTAAATAGGGTCATTCCAGGTTTCATCAGATTGCCTGAAGGAATTGTAAAGAATTTCCCAGTTTTTTTGTTTTGTTTTTGAAATTCCTTTTTATAGTGGGTTTGAGCTGATTCTCGCTGCCATGTTTATGCTAGTCTAGACACACTTGATGCCCTTATGGAGACATATCAATCCATAGGTTTTAAGATTCTTACTAGTCAGATATATTCCTCTGCGGGAAATATGGGGTTTTTAGTCCCTTTCACTGAGGAAGGTGTAGGTCTTGTCTATTCCATAGTTGGTTTTTGGAACGGTACCTGTGCTTATATCAAACTCTGGTTTTATACATCACCCCACCTCTCCTTCACCCTTAAGCAGGCATAAGAGTGTTTTCTAAATGTGAGACACTGTTCTCTTTCCTAACTCAGTTCAAGTGTAGCCATGTTTAGAGGATCTTCATAAGTGATATCTTATGATATGTTTCTTTTTCTGTGTGACTTATTTCACTTAGAATCATCGTACCTGAATCCACCCATTTTGCTGCTACTGGTCTTATGACATTGATTTCATGGCTGAGGGATATTCCATCGTACGTAAGTACCACAATTTTTTGAACCATGTTTATATTTTCTGGGATACTTAAGGTGTATCCAAGTTGAGGTCCTTGTATGCAGTGCAGCCCTAAATTTTGGGGTGGCTCTGTCTTATTGATTTTCAGTTTTCCCAAGGTATATTCCCTAGACTGGTAGTGCCCTTGGCTCTGTAGCTCTGTTCTTTACTTGTTTTAGGGAACAGAATGCACACCTCCAGAGAGGCAGTTGGCAATTTACATCCCGCCCATCAGCATAACAAGGCTCCCTGTTCTCCAGGGCCTGTCTTGCCTTTCTTGTTCTTACACATTTTGTGGATGTCCCTTTTGACCGGTGGGAAGTGATACTTCTTTGTAGTGCAGATTTGCATTGCCCGCTTGCTTGCTTGGCCAAAAAGGGCGTATGCGTTTTCTCCTGAATATATTCCGGAGAAAACGCATACGCCCTT
This sequence comes from Hyperoodon ampullatus, assembly GCF_949752795.1. Lineage (NCBI taxonomy): Eukaryota > Metazoa > Chordata > Mammalia > Artiodactyla > Ziphiidae > Hyperoodon > Hyperoodon ampullatus. The sequence goes on along the minus strand of NW_027640834.1, from coordinate 787,414 downwards.
TTTGGCCAAGTGCATCATTGTCGAAGTTGTGCCCCTCTTCCTGTGCTTTAAAGGTGATTCCAACGTACCTCTTGAAATCTGTTTCCTGCTATTCTGCCTCGCTTTCAAGTCCGCCTCGTTGCCTTCCCTTAACAGATTTTTGGACGATAGTTGTCCTTTATTACTCGGCCAGTTTGTGAATTTCTGTGCCCCTGAGCTCCATTTTTCAACTCGTTTTTGGTGAGCTGACCGCAAGTCCAGAATTTTGGTTCAGGACCTATACTGGTTCCCGGTGGGTGGCTGACACTTTGGTTAATTCTTCTTCCTGCCGGGAAATTACAGTGATATGTGCCCGTCCAAATGCCTAACAGCTACTCTCTCATTGGTTCTCCCTCTTCCCTTTCAGCCTCTGCCAAATAGGCAACCTATGCGAACCAGGAGTTTAAAGGGGCTGTCTCTCCTAGTTGGGAGGTTGATAGTAAAGCAGATGGAAAGTCAAACCGGAGCACCAGGAGAGGGACTATTCGTTGAGTTTTAGAAACCTTTCGTATTCACAGTGTGTCCGTTCTCTAGGTTTCCCGTACATGTTATAACTGTAGTAATATTCCCTTCAACCTGGAGAGTTTGGACCCATGGAATGGGTGCCATGCATTATTGCTTTAAAGGGTCTGCATTTGCTCACCCAATCTCATCAATCCTCTCAGTCCCAAGTGTCCAGCCTTATGCCACATCCAGCTGTCATTGTAGATAGGGTCATTCCAGGTTTCATCAGAGACCCTGAACGAATTGTAAAGAATTTCCCAGTTTTTATTTTTTTGTTTTTGAAATTCCTTTTTATAATGGGTTTGAGCTGATTCTCGCTGCCATGTTTATGCCAGTCTAGACACACTTGATTCCCTTACGGAGACATATCAATACATAGGGTTTATGATTCTTACTAGTCAGATATATTCCTCTGTGGGAAATATGGGGTTTTTAGTCCCTTTCACTGAGGAAGGTGTAGGCCCTGTCTATTCCATAGTTGGTTTTTGGAAAGGTACCTGTGCTTATATCAAACTCTGGTTTTATGCATCACCCCACCTCTCCTTCCTTAAGCAGGCATAAGAGTGTTTTCTAAATGTGAGACACTGTTCTCTTTCCTAACTCAGTTCAAGTGTAGCCATGTTTACAGGATCTTCATAAGTGATATCTTATGATAAGTTTCTTTTTCTGTGTGACTTATTTCACTTAGAATCATCGTACCTGAATCCACCCATTTTGCTGCTTCTGGTCTTATGACATTGATTTCATGGCTGAGGGACATTCCATCGTACATAAGTACCACAATTTTTTGAACCATTTTGATATTTCCTGGGATATTTAAGGTGTACCCAAGTTGAGGTCCTTGTAAGCAGTGCAGCCCTAAATCTTCGGGTGGCTCTGTCTTATTGATTTTCAGTTTTCCCAAGGTATATTCCCTAGACTGGAAGTGCCCTTGGCTCTGTAGCTCTATTCTTTACTTGTTTTAGGGAACACAATGCACTCCTCCAGAGAGGCAGTTGGCAATTTACATCCCGCCCATCAGCATAACAATGCTCCCTGTTCTCCAGGGACTGTCTTGCCTTTCTGGTTTTTACACATTTTGTGGATGTCCCTTTTGACCGGTGGGAAGTGATACTTCTTTGTAGTGCAGATTTGCATTGCCCGCTTGCTTGCTTGGCCAAAAAGGGCGTATGCGTTTTCTGCTGAATATATTCAGGAGAAAACGCATACGCCCTTTCAGGCCAAGTGCATCATTGTCGAAGTTGTGCCCCTTTTCCTGTGCTTTAAAGGCGATTCCAACGTACCTCTTGAAATCTGTTTCCTGCTATTCTGCCTCGCTTTCAAGTCCGCCTCGTTTCCTTCCCTCAACAGATTTTTGGACGATAGTTGTCCTTTATTACTCGGCCAGATTGTGAATAGCTGTGCCCCTGAGCTCCATTATTCAACTCGTTTTTGGTGAGCTGACCGCAAGTCCAAAATTTTGGTTCAGGACCTATACTGGTTCCCGGTGGGGGGCTGAGACTCTGGTTAATTCTTCTTCCTGCCGGGAAATTACAGTGATATGTGCCCGTCCAAATGCCTAACAGCTACTCTATCATTGGATCTCCCTCTTCTCTTTCATCCTCTGCCAAATTGGCAACCTGTGCGAACCAGGAGGTTAAAGGGGCTGTCTCTCCAAGTTGGGAGGTTGATAGTAAAGCAGATGGAAAGTCAAATCGGAGACCATGAGAGGGACTCTTCGTTGAGTTTTAGAAACCTTTCGTATTCACAGTGTGTCCGTTCTCTAGGTTTCCCGTACATGTTATAGCTGTAGTAATATTCCCTTCAACCTGGAGAGTTGGGACCCATGGAATGGGTGCCAGGCATTTGTGCTTTAAAGGGTCTGCATTTGCTCACCCAATCTCACCAATCATCTCAGTCCCAAGTGTCCCTCCTTATGCCACATCCAGCTGTCGTTGTAGATAGGGTCATTCCAGGTTTCATCAGAGACCCTGAAGGAATTGTAAAGAATTTCCCAGTTTTTTTGTTTTGTTTTTGAAATTCCTTTTTATAGTGGGTTTGAGCTGATTCTCGCTGCCAGGTTTATGCGAGTCTAGACACTCTTTTTTCCCTTACGGAGACACATGAATACATAGGTTTTAAGATTCTTACTAGTCAGATATATTCCTCTGCGGGAAATATGGGGTTTTGAGTCCCTTTCACTGAGGAAGGTGTAGGTCTTTTCTATTCCATAGTTGGTTTTTGGAACAGTACCTGTGCTTATATCAAACTCCAGGTTTATGCATCACCCTACCTCTCCTTCCCCCTTAAGCAGGCATAAGAGTGTTTTCTAAATGTGAGACTCTGTTCTCTTTCCTAACTCAGTTCAAGTGTAGCCATGTTTACAGGATCATCATAAGTGATATCTTATGATAAGTTTCTTTTTCTCTGTGACTTATTTCTCTTAGAATCATCGTACCTGAATCCACTCATTTTCCTGCTACTGGTCTTATGACTTTTATTTCATGGTTGAGGGATATTCCATCGTACGTAAGTACCACAATATTTTGAACCATTTTTATATTTCCTGGGATATTTAATGTGTACCCAAGTTGAGGTTCTTGTAAGCAGTGTAGCCCTAAATTTTAGGGTGGCTCTTTCTTATTGATTTTCAGTTTTCCCAAGGTATATTCCCTAGACTGGAAGTGCCCTTGGCTCTGTAGCTCTGTTGTTTACTTGTTTTAGGCCACACAATGCATTCCTCCAGAGAGGCAGTTGACAATTTTCATCTCGCCCAACACCATAAAAAGGCTCCCTGTTCTCCAGGGCCTGTCTTGCCTTTCTGGATTTTACACATTTTGTGGCTGTCCCTTTTGACCAGTGGGAATTGATACTTCTTTGTAGTGCAGATTTGCATTGCCCGCTTTCTTGCTTGGCCAAAAAGGGCGTATGCGTTTTCTCCTGAATATATTCAGGAGAAAACGCATACCCCCTTTTTGGCCAAGGGCATTATTGTCGAAGTTGTGTCCCTGTTCCTGTGCTTTAAAGGTGATTCCAACGTACCTCTTGAAATCTGTTTCCTGCTATTCTGCCTGCCTTTCAAATCAGCCTCGTTTCCTTCCCTCAACAGATTTTTGGTCGGTAGTTGTCGTTTATTACTCTGCCAGTTTTTGAATTGCTGTGCCCCTGAGCTCCATTTTTCAACTCGTTTTTTGTGAGCTGAACGCAAGTCCAAAATTTTGGTTCAGGACCTATACTGGTTCCCGGTGGGTGGCTGAGACTTTTGTTAATTCTTCTTCCTACCGGGAAATTAGAGTGACTTGTGCCCGTCCAAATACCTAACAGCTACTCTCTCAATGGTTCTCCCTCTTCCCTTTCATCCTCTGCCAAATTGGCAACCTGTGCGAACCAGCAGGTTAAAGTGGCTGTCTCTTCAAGTTGGGAGACTGATAATAAAGCAGTTGGAATGTCAAACCGGAGCACCAGGAGAGGGACTATTCTTTGAGTTTTAGAAACCTTTCATATTCACAGTGTGACCGTTCTCTATGTTTTCCGTACATGTTATAGCTGTAGTAATAGTTTCTTCAACCTGGAGAGTTGAGACCCATGGAATGGGTGCCACATATTATTGTTTTAAAGGGTCTGCATTTGCTCACCCACTCTCACCAACCCTCTCAGTCCCAAGTGTCCCTCCTTATGCCACATCCAGCTGTCGTTGTAGATAGGGTCATTCCAGGTTTCATCAGAGACCCTGAAGGAATTGTAAAGAATTTCCCTGTTTTTTGTTTTGTTTTTGAATTTCCTTTTCTAGTGGGTTTGAGCTGATTCTCGCTGCCATGTTTATGCCAGTCTAGACACACTTGATTCCCTTACGGAGACATATCTATACATAGGTTTTAAGATTCTTACTAGTATGATATATTCCTCTGCGGGAAATATGGGGTTTTGAGTCCCGTTCACAGAGGAAGTAGTAGGTCTTGTCTATTCTGTATTTGGATTATGGAACCGTACCTGTGCTAATATCAAACTCTGGTTTTATTCATCACCCCACCTCTGCTTTCCCCTTAAGCATGCATAAGAGTGTTTTCTATATATGAGACTCTGTTCCCTTTCCTAATTCCTTCCATATGTAGCCATGTTTATATACCCTTCATAAGTGATATCTTATGATAAGTTTATTTTTCTGTGTGATTTTTTCAGTTAGAATCATCGTACATGAATCCCGTCATTATGCTGCTACTGGCCTTATGACATTGACTTCATGGCTGAGGGATATTCCATCATACGTATGTACGACAATTTCTTTACCATTTTTGTCTTTCCTGGTATTTGTAAGGTGTCTCGAAGTCGAGGTTCTTGTAAGCAGTGCTGCCATAAATTTTGGGGTGGCTGTGTCTTATTGATTTTCAATTTTCCCAAGGTATATTCCCGTGACTGGAAGTGCCTTAGGTTGTGAAGCACTGTTGTTTACTTCTTTTTGGGAACGCAATTCACTCCTCCAGAGTGGCTGTTGGCAATTTACATCCCACCCATCCGCATAACAAGGCTCCCTGTTCTCCAGATCCTGTCTTGCCTTTCTTGTTTTTACACATTTTACGGATGTCCCTTTTGACCGGTTGGAAGTGATACTTCTTTGTAGTGCAGATTTGCATTGTGCGGTTGCTTGGTTGGCCAAAATGGGCGTATGCGTTTTCTCCTGAATATATTCAGGAGAAAACGCATGCACCCTTTATGGACAATTCCATAATTGTCGAAGTTGTGATGCTTTTCCTGTGTTTAAAGGCGATTCCAATGTACTTCTGGAAATCTGTTTCGTGCACTTCTGCCTCATTTTCAGGTCCGCCTCATGGCTTTCTCTCAACAGATTTTTGGAAGAGAGTAGTCCTTTATAACTCTGCAAGTTAGTGAATTGCTGTGCCCCTGAGCTCCATTTTTCAACTCGCGTTTTTGTGAGCTGACTGCCAATCCACAATTTTGCTTCAGGACCTATACTGGTTCCATTGGGTGGGCTGGCTCAGAGTTTGTTAATTCTTCTTCGTGACGGGAATTTAGAGTGACATGTGGCCATCCAAATGCCTACAGCTACTCTCTAATTGTTTCTCCCTCTTCCCTTATATCCTCTACACAACGTGCCAACTGTGCGAACCAGGAGGTTATAGGTGCTGACTCTCCAATTTGGGAGATTGATACTAAAGCAGTTGGAATGTCAAACTGGTGCACAAGGAGAGAAAAAATTTAGTAGAGTTTTAGAAACCTTTCACCATCAGATGGTGTCCATTCTCTAGGTTTCCCATACATGTTATAACTGTAGTGATATTCCCTTCTACCTGGAGAGTTGGGACCCATCGAATGGGTGCCAGGTATTATTGCTTTAAATGGTCTGCATTTTCTCACCCAATCTCACCAATCCTCTCAGTCCCAAGTGACCAGCCTTATGCCACATCCAGCTGTCGTTGTAGATAGGGTCATTCTAAGTTTCATCAGAACGCCTGAAGGTATTGTGTAAGAATTTCACTGTTTAATTGTTTTGTTTTGAAATTCATTTTTATAGTGGGTTTGAGCTGATTCTCTCTGCCGTGTTTATGTCATTCTAGACACACTTGGTTACCTTATGGAGACATATCAATACATAGGTTTTAAGATTCTTACTAGTCAGATATACTACTCTGCGGGGAATAGGGGTGTTGAGCCCCGTTCAGTGAGGAAAGAGTAGGTCTTGTCTATTTTGTATTTGGATTATGCAACCGTACCTGTGCTAATATCAAACTCTGGTTTTATGCATCACCCCACCTCTCCTTTCCTCTTGAGCAGGCATAAGAGTGTTTTCTAAATGTGAGACTCTTCTCTTTCCTAATTCAGTTCATGTGTAGCCATGTTTACAAGACCTTCATAAGTGATATCTTATGATAAGTTTCTTTTTCTGTGTGACTTATTTCAGTTAGAATCATCGTACATGAATCCACTCATTATGCTGCTACTGGCCTTATGACATTGATTTCATGGCTGAGGGATATTCCGTCGTACGTATGTACCACAATTTCTTTACTATTTTTGTCTTTCCTGGGATATTTAAGGTGTCCCGAAGTCGAGGTTCTTGTAAGCAGTGCTGCCCTATATTGTGGGTTGGCTGTGTCTTATTGATTTTCAATTTCCCCAAGGTATATTCCCATGACTGGAAGTGCCTTAGGTTGTGAAGCTCTGTTGTTTAATTCTTTTAGGGAACACAATGCACTCCTCCAGAGTGGCTGTTGGCAATCTGCATCCCACCCATCAGCATAACAAGGCTCCCTGTTCTCTAGAGCCCCTCTTGCCTTTCTGGTTTTTACACATTTTACGGATATGCCTTTTGACTGGTGGGAAGTGATACTTCTTTGTAGTGCAGATTTGCATTGTGCGGTTGCTTGGTTGGCCAAAATGGGTGTATGCGTTTTCTCCTGAATATATTCAGGAGAAAACGCATGCACCCTTTATGGACAATTCCATAATTGTCGAAGTTGTGATGCTTTTCCTGTGTTTAAAGGCGATTCCAATGTACTTCTGGAAATCTGTTTCGTGCAAATCTCCCTCATTTTCAAGTCCGCCTCATGGCTTTTCCTCAACAGATTTTTGGAAGAGAGTAGTCCTGTATAACTCTGCAAGTTAGTGAATTGCGGTGCCCCTGAGCTCCATTTTTCAACTTGTGTTTTTGTGAGCTGACCTTAAACCCACAATTTTGCTTCAGGACCTATACTAGTTATGGGGGTGGGGCAGGCTGAGAGTTTGGTTAATTCTTCTTCGTGACGGGAAATTAGAGTGACATGTGGCCGTCCAAATGCCTACAGCTACTCTCTCATTGGTTCTCCCTCTTCCCTTATATCCTCTGCACAATGTGCCAACTGTGCGAACCAGGAGGTTATAGGGGCTGACTCTCCAAGTTGGGAGATTGATATTAAAGCAGTTGGAATGTCAAGCTGCAGCACATGGAGAGAAAAAAATTAGTAGAGTTTTAGAAACCTTTCACCATCAGAGGGTGTCCATTCTCTAGGTTTCCCATACATGTTATAACTGTAGTGCTATTCCCTTCACCTGGAGAGTTGGGAACCATGGAATCAGTGGCAGGCATTATTGCTTTAAAGCGTCTGCATTTTCTCACCCAATCTCACCAATCCTCTCAGTCCCAGGTGAACAGCCTTATGCCACATCCAGCTGTTGTTGTAGATAGGGTCATTCCAAGTTTCATCAGAACCCCTGAAGGTGTTGTGTAAGAATTTCACTGTTTCTTTGTTTTGTTTTGAAATTCCTTTTTTAGTGGGTTTGAGCTGATTCTCACTGCCGTGTTTATGTCATTCTAGACACACTTGGTTCCCTTATGGAGGCATATCAATACATAGGTTTTAAGATCCTTACTAGTCAGATATATTTCTCTGTGGGGAATAGGGGTGTTGAGTCCCATTCACTGAGGAAGGAGTCGGGCTTGTCTCTTCTGTATTTGGATTATGGAACGGTACCTGTGTTAATATCAAACTCTGGTTTTGTGTGTCTCCCCACCTCTCCTTCACCCTTAAGCAAGCATAAGAGTGTTTTCTAAATCTGAGACTCTGTTCTCTTTCCTAATTCAGTTCATATTTAGCCAGGTTTACATTCCCTTCATAAGTGATATCTTATATCAGAATGCACCATGGCCCTTGTCATAATAATGCTCCATGACCCCTGTCATCACAATGCTCCATTCCCTGGTTATCTCAATGCTCCATGTCCCTTGTCATAACAATTCTCCACGTAATTGTCATCACAATGCTACATGACACTTCTCATCACAAAGTTACATGCTCGTTTCATCACAATTCTCCATGCACTTGTCATTGAAATGTTCCATGACCCCTGTCATAGCAAGCTCCAAGTGTTTGTCATCACAATGCTTCACGACATTATCATCAAAATTCTCAATGGCACTTTTCATCACAATGTTCCGTACGCTTGTCATCACAATGCTTCATGCCCTTGTCATCACAATGCTCCATGACCCCTGTCATCACAATGCTCCCTGACACCTGTCATCACAATGCTTCATGCCCCTTGTCATTACAGTGCTCCACGATGCGCGTCATCACAATTACCCATGGTGTTCTCATCACAATGCTCCACGGTTTTGCCATCACAATGCTCCATGCCCTGGTCATCTCAAAGCTCAATGTCCCTTGTCCTCACAATTCTCCACGTCCTTGTCATCACAATGCTCCATGGCACTTCTCATCACAATGTTATATGCTCTTGTCATAACAATACTCCATGCACTTGTCATCGCAATGCTCCATGACCCCTGTCATAGGAAGCTCCATGCGCTTGTCATCACAATGTTTCAGGACATGGACATTAAAATTATCAATGGCCCTTGTCATCTCAATGCTCCATGCGCTTATCATCAAAATGCTCCTTTACTTTTGTCACAACAATCCTCCATGACACTTGGCATCACAATGCTCCGTGCTATTGTCATCACAATGGAACATGACATATGTCATCACAATGCTCCCAGACACCTGTCTTCACAATACTCCATGACCTTGTCATCACAATGCTCCATGCCCTTGTCATCACAATGTGCCCTGCCCACTGTCATCAAAATAATCCATGAAACTTGTCAGACCAAAGCTCCATGCCACCTTTCATCACAATGCTCCATGAACCCTGTCATCACAATGCACCATGCCCATCATCATAATGCTTCATGCTCTTGTCATCACAATGAAATCAAAATGCTCTATGACCTCTGTCATCACAATGCTCCAAACCCTTGTGATCACAATGTTCCATAACACTTGTCATCACAATACCCCATGACGCTAGTCATCACAATTATCCATGGACTTCTCATCACAATGCCCCATGACATTTGTCATCACAATGCGCAATACACATGTCATCACAATGCTCCCTGACTCTTGCCATCCGTATGCTCCCTGAACCCTTTCATGACAAGGCTCCATGTCTTTTTCATCACAATGATCCATGCCATTTTCATCACAATGCTCCAAGACCCCTGTAATCACAATGCTCCATGCCCTTGTCATCACAAAGCTCAATGATGCATGTCATCAGAATGCTCCATGGCTTTCTCATCACAATGCTCCATGCCCTTGTCATCACAATGCTCCAAGACCCCTGTAATCACAATGGTCCATGCCCCTTTTCATCAGAATGCTCCATGAGACTTGTCATCACAAGGCTCCATGGTCTTCTCATCACAATGCTCCAGGACATTGTCATCAAAATGCTCCATTCCCTTATCATCACAATGCTCCATGACCCCTGTCATCACAATACTCCATGAACATTTTGAGCCCAATGCTCCATGACCTTCTCATCACAATGCTCCTTGACCAATATCATCACAATGCTCCATGACCACAGTCATCACAACGCTCAATATCACCTGACAACACAATGATCCGGGACTCTTGTCATCACAATGCTCCATTCCCTAGTCATCACAATGCTCCATGACCCCTGTCATCACAATACTCCATGAACATTTTCAGCCCAATGCTCCATGACACTTGTCATCACAATGATGCATGCCCTTGTCATCCCAATGCTCCATGACCCCTGTAATCACAATGCTCCGTGACGCTTGTCATCACAGTGCTCCATGACACCTGTCATCACAATGCTCCATGCCTTTGTCAGCAAAATGCTACATGACCTTGTCATTACAATGTTCTATGCACTTGTCATCACAATACTCCATTACCATTGCCATCACAATCCTCCATGAACCTTGGGATCACATTGCTCCATGCCCTTGTCATCACAATGCTCCATGCTCCTTGAAATCAAAATGATCCATGACCTCTGTCATCACAATGCTCCAAACCCTTGTGATCACAATGTTCCATAACACTTGTCATCACAATGCTCCATGATGCCTGTCATCGCAATACTCCATGCCCTTTTCATCACAATGCTCCATGACCTTTGCCATCACAATTCTCGATACACTTGTCATCACAATGCTCCCTGACACTTGTCGTCAGAATGCTCCTTGAACCCTGTCACAAAAAGGCTCCATGCCTTTTTCATCAAAATGCACCATGCCGTTTTCATCCCAATGCTCCATGCCAATGTCATCAAAATACTCCACAAGCTTGTCATCAGAATGCTCCATGTCCCTTGTCATCACAATTTTCCATGCACTTGTCAGCACAATGCTCCCTGACCCTTGTCATCACAATGCTCCAAGCCATTGTCATCACAATGCTCCATTACCTTTGTCATCAGAATCCTCCATGACACTTGGCATCACAATGCTCCATGGCATTGTCATCACAATGGGCCATTACATATGTCATCACAATGCTCCCTGACACCTGGCTTCACAATAATGAATGACCTGGTCATCACAATGCTCCATGCCCTTGTCATCACAATGCGCCATTCCAACTGTCATTGCAATAAGCCATGAAACTTATTAGACCAATGCTCCATGCCCTTGTCATCACAATGCCCCATGCCCTTGTTATCACAATGCTCCATGACCCCTGTCATCACAATGCTCCGTGACTCCAGACATTACAAGGCTTCATGACCTTTGTCATCACAATGGTCCATGGCCTTGTCATCAACAGTCTCTGTGACCTTTTTAACCACAATGCTTCATGAACTTTTCATCACAATGCTCTTTGACCCTTGTCATCACAATGCTCTATGCCTTTCTCAGCACAATGCTCCATGACCCTTGTCATCACAATGCTCCATGCGCTTGTCATCACAATGCACCATGCGCTTGTCGTCACAGTGCTCCACAATCTTGTCATCACAATGCTCCATAAACCTTGTCATCACAATGCTCCATGCACTTCAAATCAAAATGCTCTCTCACCACTGATATCACAATGTTACATCACTATTCATCACAATACTCCCTCAACCCTGTCATCACAATGTTCCATGACTCCTGTCATCACAATGCTACATGCATTTATCATCACAATGTTCGATGATCCCTGACATCACAATGTTCCATAACCCCTGTCATCAAAATGCTCCATGACCCATTTCATCAAAATGCTCCATGACCCCTGACATCACAATGTTACATAACGCCTCTCATCAAAATGTTCCATGACCCTTTTCATCAAATTGGTCCATGACAATGTCATCACAATGCTCCCTGCCCTTCTCATCACACTGCACCACGCCCTTGTCATCAAAATGCTCCAGGACCTTTGTCATCACAAAGCTCCATGACCCTTGGCATCACAATGCTCCATGCCATTGTCATCACAATACTCCATGAAACCTCTCATCACATTGTTCCATGCAATTGTCATCAAAAAGCTCCATGGTGCTTGTCATCACACTGCTCAATGCCCTTCTCATCACAATGCTCCATGCCCTTGTCATTACAATCCTCCATGACCCATGTATCACTGTGTTCCGTGCCCTTGTCATCACAATGCTCCATGCCCACTCTCATCACAATAATCCATGAAACTTTTCAGACAAATGTTCTATGCCCTTGTCATCACAATGCTCCATTACCCCTGTCATAACAATGCTCCATGACCCCTGCCATCACAACGTTCCACGGGCTTGTCATCACAAGGCTCCATGACCCTTGTCATCACAATGCTCCAAGACCACTGTAATCACAGTGCTACATTCCCTTGTCATCACAAAGCTCCATGATGCATGTCATCAGAATGCTCCATGCCCTTGCCATCACAATGCTCCATTACCCCTGTGATAACAATGCTCCATGACCCCTGCCATCACGATGTTCCATGGCCTTGTCATCACAAGGCTCCATGACCCTTCTCATCACAATGCTCCAAGACCCCTGTAATCACAATGCTCCATGTCCCTTTTTATCTCAATGATCCATGAACCCTGTCATCAAAATGCACCATGCCCATCATCATAATGCTTCAGGCTATTGTCATCACAATGAAATCAAAATTCTCCATGACCTCTGTCATAACACTGCTCCAAACCCTTGTGATCACAATATTCCATAACACTTGTCATCACAATGCCCCATGACGCTCGTCATCACAATTATCTATGGTCTTCTCATCACAATGCTCCATGACCTTTGTCACCACAATGCTCAATACACTTGTCATCAAAATGCTCCCTGACACTTGTTCTCTGTATGCTCCTTGAACCCTGTCATGACAAGGCTCCATGCCTTTTTCATCACAATGATCCATGCCTTTTTCATCACAATGCTCCAAAACACCTGTAATTACAATGCTCCATGCCCTTGTCATCACAAAGCTCAATGACACATGTCATCAGACTGCTCCTTGGCCTTCTCATCACAATGCTCCATGCCCTTGTCATCACAATTTTCCAAGACACTCTAATCACAATGCTCCATGCCCCTTTTCATCAGTATGCTCCATGAGACTTGTCTCACAAGGCTCCATGGTTTTCTCATCACAATGCTCCAGCACCTTGTCATCACAATGCTTCACGACCTTGTCATGAAAATTTTCAATGGCCCTTGTCATCATAATGCTCCAAGCCCTAGTCATCACAATGCTCCATTATATTTGTCATCACAATCCTCCATTACATTTGGCATCACAATGCTCCATGCCATTGTCATCGCAATGGACCATGACATATGTCATCACAATGCTCCCTGACACCTGTCTTCACAATACTCCATGACCTTCTCATCACAATGCCCCATGCCCTTGTCATCACAATGCCCCATGCCCACTGTCATCACAATAATCTATTAAACTTGTCAGACCAATGCTCCATGCCCCTGTCATCACAATGCTCCATGCCCTTGTCATCACAATGCTCCATGCCCCTGTCATCACAATGCTCCATGCCCTTGTCATCACAATGCTCCATGACTCCTTTCATCACAATGCTCTGTGACTCCAGTCATCACAATGCCTCATAACATTTGTCATCACAGTGGTCCATGCCCACATCATCACAAGGCTCTGTGACCTTTGTAACCACAATACTCCATGAACTTTTCATCACAATGCTCCGTGACCCTTGTCATCACAATGCTCCATGCCTTTGTCAGAACAATGCTCCATGACCCTTGTCATCACAATGTGCCACGTGATTTTCATCACAACGGTCCACAACCTTGTCAACGTAATACTCCATAAACCTTGTAATCACAATGCTCCATGCACTTCTCATCAAAATGCTCTCTCAACAGAGATATCACAATGTTCCATCACTAGTCATCACAATACTCCCTCACCCCTGTAATCACAATGTTCCATGACCCCTGTCATCACAATGCTACATCCCCCTATCATCACAATGTTCCATGACCCCTGACATCACAATGTTCCATAACTCCTGTCATCAAAATGCTCCATGACCCTTTTCATCCCAAAGCTCCATGACCCCTGACATCACAATGTTCTATAACCCCTGTCATCAAAATGTTCCATTACACTTTTCATCAAATTGCTGCATGACCCTGTCATCAAAATGCTCCCTGCCCTTCTCATCACAATGCACCATGCCCTTGACATCAAAATGCTCCATGACTTTTGTCATCACAAAGCTCCATAACCCTTGGAATCACAATGTTCCATGAACCCTCTCATCACATTGTTCCATGCCCTTGTCATCACAAAGCTCCATGACGCTTGTCAAAACAATGTTCGATGCCCTTCTCATCACAATACTCCATGCCCTTGTCATTACAATCCTCCATGACCCATGGATCACAGTGTTCCGTGACCTTGCCATCACAATGCTCCATGCCCACTCTCATCACAATAATCCATGAAACTTTTCAGACCAATGCTCCATGCCCTTCTCATCACAATGCTCCATTACCCCTGTCATAACAATGCTCCATGACCACTGCCATCACAATGTTCCACACCATTGTCATCACAAGGCTCCATGACCCTTTTCATCACAATGCTCCAAGACACCTGTAATCACAATGCTCCATGCCCTTGTCATCACAAAGCTCAATGACGCATGTCATCAGAATGCTCCATGGCCTTCTCATCACAATGCTCCTTGCCCTTGTCATCACAATGCTCCAAGACCCCTGTAATCACAATGCTCCATGCCGCTTTTCATCTCAATGCTCCATGAACGCTGTCATCACAATGCACCATGCCCATCACCATAATGCTTCAGGCTATTTTCATCACAATGAAATCAAAATGCTCCATGACCTCTGTCATCACAATGCTCCAAACCCTTGTGATCACAATGTTCCATAAAACTTATCATCACAACACACCATGACGCTCATCATCACAATTATCCATGGTCTTCTCATCACAATGCTCCATGAACTTTGTCATCACAATGCTCAATACACTTGTCATCACAATGCTCCGTGACACTTGTCGTCAGTATGCTCCTTGAACCCTGTCATGACAAGGCTCCATGCCTTTTTCATAACAATGATCCATGCCATTTTCATCACAATGCTCCATGCCCTTGTCAGCACAAAGCTCCATGACGCATGTCATCTGAATGCTCCATGGCCTTCTCATCACAATGCTCCATGCCCTTGTCATCACAATGCTCCAAGACCCCTGTAATCGCAATGCTCCATGCCCCTTTTCACCAGGAGGTTCCATGAGAATTGTCATCACAAGGCTCCTTGGACTTCCCATCACAATGCTCCAGGACCTTGTCATCACAGTGCTCAATTCCCTTCTCATTACAATGCTCCATGACCCCTGTCATCACAATACTCCATGAACATTTTCAGCCCAATGCTTCATGACCTTCTCATCACAATGCTCCATGACCCATATCATCACAGTCCTCCATGACCACTGTCATCACAACACTCCATGACCCCTGACAACACAATGATCCGGGACTCTTGTCATCACAATGCTCCATTCCCTTGTCATCACAATGCTCCATGAACATTTTCAGCCCAATGCTCCATGACACTTGTCATCACAATGATCCATGCCCTTGTCATCCCAATGCTCCATGACCCCTGTAATCACAATGCTCCGTGACGCTTATCATCACAGTGCTCCATGACCCTTATCATCACAATTCTCCATGCCTGTGTCATCAAAATCCTACATGACCTTGTCATCACAATGCTCCATGAGCTTGTCATCACAATACTCCATTACCATTTTCATCACAATCCTCCATGAACCTTGGGATCACATTGCTCCATGCCCATGTCATCACAATGCTCCATGCTCCTTGAAATCAAAATGGTCCATGACCTCTGTCATCACAATGCTCCAACCCCTTGTGATCACAGTGTTCCATAACACTTGTCATCAAAACACTCCATGATGACTGTCATGACAATACTCCATGCACTTGTCGTCACAATGCTCCATGACCTTTGTCATCACAATTCTCAATACACTTGTCATCACAATGCTCCCTGACACTTGTCGTCAGAATATTCCTTGAACACTGTCATGAAAAGGCTCCATGCCTTTTTCATCAGAATGCTCCATGCCATTTTCATCACAACGCTCCAGGTAATTGTCATCACAATACTCCACAAGCTTGTCATCAGAATGCTCCATGATCATTGTCTTCAGAATTCTCCATGACCCCTGTCATCACAATGCTCCATACCCCTTGTCATTACAGTGTTCCATGACGCTCGTCATCACAATTATCCATGGTCTTCTCATCGCAATGCTCCACGGTCTTGCCATCACAATGCTCCATGCCTTGGTCACCACGATGCTCCATGTCCCCAGTCATCACAATGCTCCATGACCCCTGTCATCACAATGCTCCATACCCCTTGTCATTACAGTGCTCCATGACGCTCGTCATCACAATTATCCATGGTCTTCTCATCACAATGCTCCACGGTCTTGCCATCACAATGCTCCATGCCCTGGTCATCACAATGCTCCATGTCCCCTGTCATCACAATTCTCCACGTTCTTGGCATCACTATGCTCCATGATACTTCTCATCACAGTGTTACATATTTTGTCATCACAATTATCTATGCACTTGTCATCGCAATGCTCCATGACCCCTGTCATAGCAAGCTCCATGTGATTGTCATCACAATGCTTCATGAACATGTCATCAAAATTCTCAATGGCCCTTGTTATCACAATGCTCCATGACCCTTGTCATCACAATGCTCCAAGCCCTGGTCATCAAAATGCTCCATTACCTTTGTCATCACAATCCTCCATGACACTTGGCATCACAATGCTACATTCCATTGTCATTGCAATAGACCATGCCATATGTCATCACAATGCTCCCTGACACCCTTCTTCACAATACTCCATGACCTTCACATCACAATGCCCCATGCCCTTGTCATCACAATGCGCCATGCCCACTGTCATCACAATAATCCCTGAAACTTGTCAGAAAAATGCTCCATGACCCTGTCATCACAAGGCTCCATGCCCTTTCATCACAATGCTCTATGACCCCTGTCATCACAATGCTCCGTGACTCCAGTTATCACAATGCTTCATGACCTTTGTCATCACAATGGTCCATGACCTCGTCATCACAAGGCTCTGTGACCTTTGTGACCACAACACTCCATGAACATTTCATCACAATGCTCGGTGACCCTTGTCATCACAATGCTCCATGCCTTTGTCAGCACATTACTCCATGACACATGGCATCAAATGTGCCATGCGCTTGTCATCACAATGCTCCACATCGTTGTCATCACAATGCTCCACAAACCTTGTCATCACAATGCTCCATGCGTTTGTCAGCACAATGATCCATGACCCATGTCATCACAATGTGCCCTGCGTTTCTCATCACAATGCTCCACAGCCTTGTCATCACAATGCTCCATGCACCTCTCATCAAAATGCTCTCTCACCACTGATATCACAATGTTCCATCACTAGTCAACACAATACTCCCTCCACCCTGTCATCCCAATGTTCCATGACCCTTGTCACAACAATGCTACATGCTCTTATCATCACAATGCTCCATGACCCCTGACATCACAATGTTCCATAACCCCTGTCATCACAATGCTCCATGACCCTTTTCATCACAATGCTCCATGACCCCTAACATCACAATGTTCCATAAACACTGTCATCAAAATGTTCCATGACCCTTTTCATCCAATTGCTCCATGACCCTGTCATCACAATTCTCCCTGCTCTTCTCATCACAATGCACCACGCTCTTGTCATCAAAATGCTCCATGGCCTATGTCATCACAAAGCTCCATGACCCTTGGAATCACAATGCTCCATGCCATTGTCATCACAAAGCTCCATGAAACCTCTCATCACATTGCTCCATGCCGTTGTCATCACAAAGCTCCATGACGCTTGTCATCACAATGCTCCATGCCCTTGTCATTGCAATCCTCCATAACACATGTATCACTGTGTTCCGTGCCCTTGTCATCACAATGCTCCATGCTCACTCTCATCACAATAATCCATGAAACTTTTCAGACCAATGCTCCATGCCCTTGTCATCACAATGCTCCATTACACCTGTCATAACAATGCTCCGTGACCCCTGCCATCACAATGCTCTACGGCCTTGTCATCACAAGACTCCATGGCCCTTGTCATCACAATGCTCCAAGACCCATGTAATCACAATGCTCCATGCCCATGTCATCACAAAGCTCCCTGACACATGTCATCAGAATGCTCCATGGCTTTCTCATCACAATACTCCATGACCTTGTCATCACAATGCTCCAAGAGCCTTGTTATTACAATGATCCATGCCTCTTTGCATCTCAAAGCTCCAT
Organism: Hyperoodon ampullatus; assembly: GCF_949752795.1. Classification (NCBI taxonomy): domain Eukaryota; kingdom Metazoa; phylum Chordata; class Mammalia; order Artiodactyla; family Ziphiidae; genus Hyperoodon; species Hyperoodon ampullatus. Next base: position 769,221 of record NW_027640834.1, on the reverse strand, counting down.
GAACCCTGTCATCACAATGCACCATGCCCATCATCATAATGCTTCATGCTATTGTCATCACAATGAAATCAAAATTCTCCATGACCTCTCTCATCACAATGCTCCAAACCCTTGTGATCACAATGTTCCATAACACTTGTCATCACAACGCCCCATGACACTGGTCATCACAATTATCCATGGACTTCTCATCACAATGCTCCATGACCTTTGTCATCACAATTCTCAATACACTTGTCATCACAATGCTCCCTGATATTTGTCATCAGTATGCTCATTGAACCCTGTCATGACAAGTCTCCATGCCTTTTTCATCACAATGATCCATGCCCTTTTCATCACAATGCTCCATTCCATTGTCATCACAATACTCCACAAGCTTGTCATCAGAATGCTCCGTGACACTTTTCATCTCAATGATCCATGACCCCTGTCATCACAATGCTCCATGACACCTGTCATCACAATGCTCCATGCCCCTTGTCATTACAGTGCTCCATGATGTTCGTCATCACAATTATCCATGGTCTTCTCATCACAGTGCTCCACGGTCTTGCCATCACAATGCTCCATGCCCTGGTCATCACAATGCTCCATGTCCCCAGTCATCACAATGCTCCATGACCCCTGTCATCACAATGCTCCATACCGCTTGTCATTGCAGTGCTCCATGACACTCGTAATCACAATTGTCCATGGTCTTCTCATCACAATGCTCCACGACCTTTTCATCAAAATGCTCCATGACCCTTGTCATCACAATGCTCCATGACCACTGTCATAACAATGCTCCATGACCCCTGTCATCACAAGGCTCCATACCACTTGTCATTACAGTGCTCCATGACACTCCTCATCACAATTATCCATGGTCTTCTCATCACAATGCTCCACGGTCTTGCCATCACAGTGCTCCATGCCTTGGGCATCACAATGCTCCATGTCCCCGGTAATCACAATGCTCCATGACCACTGTCATCACAATGCTCTATACCCCTTGTCATTACAGTGCTCCATGACACTCGTCATCACAATTATCCATGATCTTTTCATCACAGTGCTCCACGACCTTGCCATCACAAGGCTCCATGCCCTGGTCATCACGATGCTCCATGTCCCCAGTCATCACAATGCTCCATGTCCCCGGTCATCACAATGCTCCATGACCACTGTCATCACAATGCTCTATACCCCTTGTCATTACAGTGCTCCATGACGCTCGTCATCACAATTATCCATGGTCTTCTCATCACAGTGCTCCACGGTCTTGACACCACAATGCTCCATTCCCTGGTCATCACAATGCTCCATGTCCCCTGTCATCACAATTCTCCACGTTCTTGGCATCACTATGCTCCATGATACTTCTCATCACAGTGTTATACATGTTTTGTCATCACAATTCTCTATGCACTTGTCATCGCAATGCTCCATGACCCCTGTCATAGCAAGCTCCATGTGATTGTCATCACAATGCTTCATGAACATGTCATCAAAATTCTCAATGGCCCTTTTTATCACAATGCTCCATGACCCTTGTCATCACAATGCTCCAAGCCCTTGTCATCAAAATGCTCCATTACCTTTGTCATCACAATCCTCCATGACACTTGGCATCACAATGCTACATTCCATTGTCATTGAAATATACCATGACATATGTCATCACAATGCTCCCTGACACCCTTCTTCACAATACTCCATGACCTTCTCATCACAATGCTCCATGCCCTTGTCATCACAATGCGCCATGCCCACTGTCATCACAATAATCCATGAAACTTGTCAGAAAAATGCTCCATGACCCTGTCATCACAATGCTCCATGCCCTTTCATCACAATGCTCTATGACCCCTGTCATCACAATGCTCCGTGACTCCAGTTATCACAATGCTTCATGACCTTTGTCATCACAATGGTCCATGACCTCGTCATCACAAGGCTCTGTGACTTTTGTGACCACAACACTCCATGAACATTTCATCACAATGCTCGGTGACCCTTGTCATCACAATGCTCCATGCCTTTGTCAGCACATTACTCCATGACACATGGCATCAAATGTGCCATGCACTTGTCATCAAAATGCTCCACATCGTTGTCATCACAATGCTCCATGCGTTTGTCAGCACAATGATCCATGACCCATGTCATAACAATGTGCCCTGCGTTTCTCATCACAATGCTCCACAGCCTTGTCATCACAATGCTCCATGCACCTCTCATCAAAATGCTCTCTCACCACTGATATCACAATGTTCCCTCACTAGTCAACACAATACTCCCTCCACCCTGTCATCCCAATGTTCCATGACCCTTGTCACAACAATGCTACATGCTCTTATCATCACAATGCTCCATGACCCCTGACATCACAATGTTCCATAACCCCTGTCATCACAGTGCTCCATGACCCTTTTCATCACAATGCTCCATGACCCCTAACATCACAATGTTCCATAAACATTGTCATCAAAATGTTCCATGACCCTTTTCATCCAATTGCTCCATGACCCTGTCATCACAATTCTCCCTGCCCTTCTCATCACAATGCACCACGGCCTTGTCATCAAAATGCTCCATGGCCTATGTCATCAAAAACTCCATGACCCTTGGAATCACAATGCTCCATGCCATTGTCATCACAAAGCTCCATGAAACCTCTCATCACATTGCTCCATGCCGTTGTCATCACAAAGCTCCATGACGCTTGTCATCACAATGCTCCATGCCCTTGTCATTGCAATCCTCCATGACACATGTATCACTGTGTTCCGTGCCCTTGTCATCACAATGCTCCATGCTCACTCTCATCACAATAATCCATGAAACTTTTCAGACCAATGCTCCATGCCCTTGTCATCACAATGCTCCATTACACCTGTCATAACAATGCTCCATGACCCCTGCCATCACAATGTTCTACGGCCTTGTCATCACAAGACTCCATGACCCTTGTCATCACAATGCTCCAAGACCCCTGTAATCACAATGCTCCATGCCCATGTCATCACAAAGCTCCCTGACGCATGTCATCAGAATGCTCCATGGCCTTCTCATCACAATACTCCATGACCTTGTCATCACAATGCTCCAAGACCCTTGTTATTACAATGATCCATGCCTCTTTTCATCTCAATGCTCCATGAACCCTGTCATCACAATGCACCATGCCCATCATCATAATGCTTCATGCTATTGTCATCACAATGAAATCAAAATTCTCCATAACCTCTCTCATCACAATGCTCGAAACCCTTGTGATCACAATTTTCCATAACACTTGTCATCACAACGCCCCATGACGCTGGTCATCACAATTATCCATGGACTTCTCATCACAATGCTCCATGACCTTTGTCATCACAATTCTCAATACACTTGTCATCACAATGCTCCCTGACACTTGTCATCAGTATGCTCATTGAACCCTGTCATGACAAGTCTCCATGACTTTTTCATCACAATGATCCATGCCCTTTTCATCACAATGCTTCATGCCATTGTCATCACAATACTCCACAAGCTTGTCATCAGAATGCTCCGTGACCCTTGTCATCTCAATGATCCATGACCCCTGTCATCACAATGCTCCATGACACCTGTCATCACAATGCTCGATGCCCCTTGTCATTACAGTGCTCCATGATGTTCGTCATCACAATTATCCATTGTCTTCTAATCACAGTGCTCCACGGTCTTGCCATCACAATGCTCCATGCCCTGGTCATCACAATGCTCCATGTCCCCAGTCATCACAATGCTCCATGACCCCTGTCATCACAATGCTCCATACTGCTTGTCATTACAGTGCTCCATGACACTCGTAATCACAATTGTCCATGGTCTTCTCATCACAATGCTCCACGCCCTTGTCATCAAAATGCTCCATGACCCTTGTCATCACAATGCTCCATGACCACTGTCATAACAATGCTCCATGACCCCTGTCATCACAAGGCTCCATACCACTTGTCATTACAGTGCTCCATGACCCTCGTCATCACAATTATCCATGGTCTTCTCATCACAATGCTCCACGGTCTTGCCATCGCAATGCTCCATGCCCTGGTCATCACAATGCTCCATGTCCCCTGTCATCACAATTGTCCACGATCTTGGCATCACTATGCACCATGACACTTCTCATCACAGTGTTACATGCTTTGTCATCACAATTCACTATGCACTTGTCATCGCAATGCTCCATGACCCCGTCATAGCAAGCTCCATGTGCTTGTCATCACAATACTCCATGCCCTTGTCGTCACAATTCTCCATGACCTTTGTCATCACAATGCTCCCTAACACTTGTCTTCAGAATGCTCCCTGAAAACTGTCATGAAAAGGCTCCATGTCTTTTTCATCACAATGCCCCATGTCATTGTCATCACAACGCTCCATGAACCCTCTCATCACATTGTTCCATGCCCTTGTCATCACAGGCTCCATGATTCTTTTCATCACAATGCTCGATGCCATTCTTATCAAAATGCTCCATGCGGTTGTCATTACAATCCTCCATGACCCATGTATCACAGTGTTCCATGCCCTTGTCATCACAATGCTCCTTGCCCCCTCTCATCACAATAATCCATGAAACTTTTCAGACCAATGCTCCATGCCCTTGTCATCACAATGCTCCATTACCCCTGTCATAACAATGCTCCATGACCCCTGCCATCACAATGTTCCACAGCCTTGTCATCACAATGCTCCAAGACCCCTGTAATCACAATGCTCCATGCTCTTGTCATCACAAAGCTCCATGACGCATGTCAACAGAATGCTCCATGGCCTTCTCATTCACGATGTTCCATGCCTTTGGCATCACAATACTCCAAGACTCCTGTAATCGCAATGCTCCATGCCCCTTTTCATCTCAATGCACCATGAACCCTGTCATCACAATGCACCATGCCCATCATCATAATGCTTCAGGCTATTGTCATCACAATGAAATCAAAATGCTCCATGACCTCTGTCATCACAGTGCTCCAAATCCTTGAGATCAATATGTTCCATAACATTTATCATCACAACGCCCCATGACGTTCGTCATCACAATTATCCATGGTCTTCTCATCACAATGCTCCATGACCTTTGTCATCACAATACTCAATACCCTTGTCATCACAATGCTCCCTGACACTTGTTGTCAGTTTGCTCCTTGAACCCTGTCATGACAAGGCTCCATGCCTTTTTCATCACAATGATCCATGCCCTTTTCATCACAGTGCTCCAGTACCTTGTCATCACAATGCTCCATGACCCCTGTCATCACAGTACTCCATGGACATTTTCAGCCCAATGCTCCATGACCTTCTCATCACAATGCGCCATGACCCCTGTCATCACAATGCTCCATGACCACTGTCATCACAACGCTCCATGAACCCTGACAACACAATGATCCGGGACTCTTGTCATTAAAATGCTCCATGACCATTGTCATCACAATGATCCATGCGCTTGTCATCCCAATGCTCCCTGACCCTTGTAATCACAATGCTCCGTGATGCTTGTCATCACAGTGCTCCATGAACCTTGTCATCATAATGCTCCTTGCCTTTGTCAACAAAATGGTACATAATCTTGTCATCACAATTCTCCATGCGCTTGTCATCACAATCCTCCATGACCATTGGAATCACATTGCTTCATGCCCTTGCCATCTCTCTCTCGCCTTTCTGGTTTTTACAGATATTCGGATGTCCCTTTTGACCGGTGGTAAGTGACAATTCTTTGTAGTGTGGATTTGTATTGCGCGCTTGCTTGATTGGCCAAAAAGGGCGTATGCGTTTTCTTCTGAATATATTCAGGAGAAAAGGCATACGCCCTTTTTGACCAAGTGCATCTCTGTCCAAGTTGGGATGCTTTTCCTGTGCTTTAAAGGTGATTCCAATTTACCTCTTGAAATATGTTTTGTGCAATTCTGCCTCATTTTCAAGTCCTCTTCATTGCCTTCCCTCAACAGATTTTTGGAAGAGAGTAGTCCTTTATAAGTCTGCAGGTTTGTGAATTGCTGTGCCCCTGAGCTCCAATTTTCAAATCCCATCTTTGTGAGCTGGCCGCAAATCCACAATTTTGCTTCAGGACCTATACTGGTTCCAGGGGTCGCTATATTGGTTCCCTGTGGGTGGTTGAGGCTTTGGTTAATTCTTCTTCCTGCCGGGAACTTAGAGTGACATGTGCCCGTCCAAATGCCTACATCTACTCTCTGATTGGTTCTCCCTCTTCCCTTTCATCCTCTGCACAATTAGCAAACTGTGCGAACCAGGAGGTTATAGGGGCTGACTCTCCTAAGTTGGGAGATTGATAGTAAAGCAGTTGGAATGCCAAAGTGGAGCACAAGGAGAGGAAAAATTAGGAGAGTTTTAGAAACCTTTCGCCATCACAGGGTGTCCATTTTCTAGGTTTCCCATACATGTTATAATTGTAGTGATATACCCTTCTACCTGGAGATTTGGGACACATGGAATGGTGGCATGCATTACTACTTTAAAAGGTCTGCATTTTCTCTCCCAATCTCACCAGTCCTCTCAGTCCCAAGTGTCCAGCCTTATGTCTCATCCAGCTGTCTTTGCAGATAGGGTCATTCCAGGTTTCATCAGAAACCCTGAAGGAATTGTGTAAGAATTTCGCTGTTTTTTGGGGTTTTTTTGAAATTCATTTTTATAATGGGGTTGAGCTGATTTTCACTGACGTGTTTATGCCAGTCTAGACACAATTGATTCCCTTACGGAGACATATCAATACATAGGTTTTAAGATTCTTAGTAGTCAGATATATTCCTCTGTGGGGCATAGGGGTGTTGAGTCCCGTTCACTGAGGAAGGTGTAGGTCTTGTCTATTCTGTATTTGGTTTATGGAATGGTACCTGTGCTAATATCAAACTCTGGTTTTATGCATCACCCCACCTCTCCTTTCCCCTGAAGCAGGCATAAGAGATTTTTGCTAAATGTGAGACTCTGTTCTCTTTCCTAATTCAGTTCATGTGTTGTGATATTGACATTCCCTCTATAAGTCATATCTTATGATAAGATTCTTTTCCTGTGTGACTAATTTCCATTAAAATCATCATACCTAAATCCACTCTTTATGCTGCTACTGGCCTTATATACATTGATTTCACATTTGAGTGATATTCCGTTGTACAATATTACCACAAGTTCTTTATGCATTTCTCTTTTTTCCTGGGATATTTTAGGTGTACCAAAGTTGAGGTTCTTGTATGCAGAGCAGCCCTAAACTTTGGGGTGCCTGTGTCTTATTGACATTTAGTCTTCCCAAGTTATATGTCCATGAGTTGAAGTCCCCTTGCTCCGGGGCTTTGTATTTTAGATGTTTTAAAAACAGCATACACTTCTTCAGAGTGGCTCTTGGATATTTATACCCCACCCATCAGCGTGACTAGGCTCCCTGTTTTCTATGGCCTCTCCTGCATTTCTGGTTTGTACACATTTTTTCGATGGCCTTTCTGAGCAGTGGAAATTGAGACTTCTTTGTTGTGCGGATTTGCATTTCCCTCTTGCTTGGTTGGCCAAAAACTCTGCATGTGTTTTTTTCCTGAAGATATTCACGAAAAAAACGCATACACCCTTTTGCCCAACCGCATCATTTTAGAAATTCTGCTGCTTTTCATATGCTTTAAATGTGAGTACAATCTACCTTTTGAAATCTGTTTCCTGCAATTCTGCCTCTCATTCAGATCCTCTTCGTTACCTTACCTGAATATATTTTTGGACGTTGGTTATCATTTATATCTTTGCAGGTCTTTGAATTGTCTGCTCCTGAGCTCCATTTTGCAACTCGCTTTTTTTGTGAGCTGGCCGCCAAACCATTGGATTACTTCTGGCCCTATTCTGGTTCTGGGGAGGCAGGCTGAGCCTTTGGTTAATTCTTCTTCCTAATGGGAAATTAGAGTGACATGTGCCTGTCAAAACTCCTACAGCTAATCTCTCATTGGTTCCCCCGCTTCCCATTTATCCTCTGCACAAATTGCAAACTGTGTGAAACAGGAGGTTAAAGGTGCTGATTCTCCAAGTGGGGAGATTGTTAGTAATGTGGCTGGAATGGCGAACCCCAGCACCAGGAGATCAAAAATGAGGTGCATTTTACACACCTTTCCTGAGCACACGGTGTACATTCATCTCGGTTTCCCAGGCATGTTTTCGCTGTCAGAAGATTCCCTTGAACCTGCAGATTTGGGACCCATGGAATGGGTACCAGGCAGTATTACTTTAAAAGGTCTGCATTTCCTCACCCAGCCTCTCTAACATCTCTTAGCGTGCATAGCTTCCAGCCTTATATAATCATCCTGCTGTGGGTCTACATGTGTTCAATCCATGTTACATCGTAGCCCTTCAACAAATGTTGTAAGAATTTTTGTCTGTCTCACTGTTTTTATAAATAGTTTTAAATTTATTTTTATATTGATTACAGCTGATTTTCAAAGCTCTGTTTTTTGCTGCTGTACATCCACTTGATTCATGTACTGTGAGACAACAATAACTTCTTTTTCAGATGCTTACCAGTCATATGTATTATTTTCCAGTGACTTGAGTGGGCTGAGTGCAGTTCTTTGAGGTACCGTGTAGGCCTTGTCAGTTATTCAATTTGGTACTTGGAATGGTATCTTTGCTAATTTTAACCTCTTGGATAATACCTCACCATTCCCCACCTTTCCCATTTAGCAGCCTTATGTCTATTTTCTACATATTTGAGTATGTTTCTGTTTTGTAATTTATTTCATGTGTAGCCATTTTTGATTCCACCTTTAAGTGACATCTTATGATATGTGTCTTTTTCTTTCTCACATATGTCACTTAGAATGATCGTATGTAACTCCTCCAGAGTTGTTACAACTGGCCTTATTTCATTGATTTCTGGATGAGTAATATTCCACTGTACATAAGTACCCCATCTCTTTTATCCATTTTATCCTTCCAGGGACATTTAGGTTATATCCAAGTTGAGCCCCTTTTTAACAGAGAGGTGGTAAACGTTCGGGTGCCTGTTTTCTGTCGATTTTTGTTTTTCCCAAGGTACACGCCCATGAGTGCAAGTGCCCTATGCTCTGTAGCTCATTTTTTAGATGTTTTAGCAAACACAATACACTTCTCCAGAGTGGCCGTTGGCAAATTACATTTCCACTATCAGCCTCACAGGGCTCCCTTTTCTCCTCGCCCTGTCCTGCATTTCTGGTGTTTACACTTTATGTGGATGGCCCTTCTGACTGATGTGAAGTGATACATTTTGTGATATTGATTTCCAGTGCCCACCTGTTTGGTTGGATAAAAAGTGTGTATGGCCTTTACTTGAATATATTCAGAAAAAATGCATACACCCTTTTTGGCCAACTGCATCATTGGCGATGTTCAGCCCCTTTTCTTGTGCTTTAATGGGGAGTCCTTTCTACCTCTTCAAATCTGTTTCCTGCCACTCTCCCTTGCTTACAAGTCCTTTTCTGTGACTTACCTCAAGACATTTTTCGACGATAGATATTTTCAACTCTGCAATTTCATGAATTTTAGTGCCCCTGAGTTCCATTTTTCAACTTGTGTTTTTGGAAACTGGACACAAAACAGCGGGATTTCCTCTAGCCCTATTCTGTTTCCGTGGGCAATTCTAGCCTTTGATGAATTTGTCTTCTGGATTGGAAATTAGAGTGGCATGTGCCTGTCCGAACACCTAAGACTTGTCTCTAAATTTTTCTCATCCTTCCGCTTCATCCTCTGGACAAATTCCAAACTGTGTGCAACAGGATGTTGATGGTGCTGATATCCCCAAGTGAGGAGATTGTTAGGAAAGATGCTGGAGGGTTGAACCCGAGCACCAGGCGATGAGGAGATGAGGTGCCTTTTCCAAACTCTTTCCGATCAAACGGTGTACCATCCTCTAGGTGTGACAGGCATGTTTTAGCTGTAGGAAGGGTCCCGTGCATGTAAGGAGAACACCAGGGATTTTTCCAAATCAGTGCCTCCCCGAACCCCAAACTGGGGAATTTTTAAGCTACGGCTACACGTATGTCCTTTAAGGGCCTTGGGAAATAGGCAGAGCCCAAACTTTAGATGACTGAAATCTTCAGGGTCAGAAGCACTCACCATCGGCCTTGCTTAGGTTACATTTTATCTGTCATTGATAGATGATGTCAATAAAAATATATATTCTTTTTCAGATTATTTCCCCTTATAGGTTATTGCAAAATATTCAGTGTAGTTCCCTGTGCTATACAGTAGTTCCTTGTTGATGATCTATTTTATACATAGCAGTGTGTATGTGTTAATCCCAAACTGTTAATTTATCCCTTCTCCTACCTTTCCCCTTTGGTAATAATAAATTATAAGATTTTATACTTCTCAGAAATGGGGGAGATGAAAGAGAGGTATCATTTTCAATGGAAAAGCATTCAAAACAAGATTGAAGCTTCAGCCAAGAGTATTCGATGTACATGCATGGAAATAAATCACTTCATTTCTCTAATGTTGACCTGACAAATAAGACAGACGTCTTCACTGAACTTGCTTATAGGAAAGTGATGGAAATATCAAATGTAAGTCTTAGAAACATCTTATTTTACCCGAGCATTATACACTGCTCTATGTTAACTACAGTTTGGCTCACACATCTGTTCATTGAAGTTACAATGTTCTCAATTTCTGTTACTGATCCTCCAGAGTGGACCCCAACAGGAGTCCCCGTGCCCAGTGTCATTGGAGCCAACAGATCAAGACTGAGTTTGGTTCAGAAGCAAAGGAAACATTATTTTGAAAACAGAATGGAGAGGTGAGAGCGTGCACTCCCCCATGGGCTGTGGGCTGGGCTGCTGTGTAGGGTCCCCGGCAGCGTCAGTGGGAGGGAGGGGATGGAGCTCTCGAGGGCTGCGTTGGCTGCAGCTCAGGCTCTATGCCGCGGAGTCTGCATGGGACCCCGCTAGCTGAGGTGTCGACCCAGCCATTCTGCACTAGGAAATCGGGTCTGAAGTGCCGGGTGTGGGACCTCTGCATGCGGAACCCTAGGATCACGTGAAATTAGACAAACCACAAAGGAAAAACAGGTTAGACTTTATTTAATTGCCCAGATTCTCTTTTTATCTCCCAGGAATTTTTAATGAACGTTGCCGGAGACGAACACCTCCTCTGCTTTTTGTTCCGTTCCTTATTCTTGGGGTTTTGAGGGTGCAGACCCCTCTTTTGTAACTGCTTCATGCTGTGGTGGGAGCCCTGATACATGGGGGGAGGGGCAAAACGTCTCCCCACCAGCCTCCTGGTGAGGTTGATTGTCCCAAGGCCTCCTGCCTCACTTCTCGTCCGCCTGAGCACCAGCATTGGAAGTGTTACAGATTCTAATGACCTTTAAGGGTCCAGGAAAGAGAGGCGCAGAGATGCTGCGGTGGCAGGTTTCACCCCACCCCACATATGTTCGGTGACCTTAGGCTGACAGTTTTTGCCAGACTAGATGCTCTGACCTGTAGTCTGTGCTTTCTTTAATTAGGTCCCTGAATTTATGTACAAACAGCACCATGTGTCAGAGCCCTGCCTGCGCAACTCCCAGACAGTCCAGGGTCAGTGGTGATCCAGGACCATGACGTCCACTGAGTCAATGGCCTTTAGAAGTAGCCAGCAGTCCAGCCGGTCATATTGGCCAACATCACCGCGGTGTCTGTAGGGTTTTCTATGGTGAAAGCGTGATAAACGTTTCCCCCACCAAGCTTATTAGCTCCCCTCTGGGTGCAGTAAGTCCTGCAAGCAGTAGTCTGCTCTTTCGGGGCACAGTCTTGTCGTTTTCTGAGAGAAACTCCAGGTCAAGTGATGGTCACATGAGTCATCTTGGGGGCCCGTTGCCCCCGTTTATCTCTCTGGAGGTTGGAGTTGGAGGGCCTCCTCACTCGAGGTCAGTGTGTCCACAGAGCGACCCCTGCAACTTCAGGGCATGATGGGTGGTTAGGATCACCACGTGGGGTCCTTTTCCCTTAGGAGGGAGCTGGCCTTGCGGGCTGCTGATTTCCAGCTTTTTAGATACCCCAGTATCCTGGCCTGATGAGTCGGTGGGCAAAGCCCTTGGTGACCATAGTTTATCATACCTGAAGGGCATTCTTGTGTTGCTCCATTTCAAGTGGTCCCAGTTTTTGCACTAAGGCTCCAAGGGCGATTAACCTTTGACCGGGTATGTAAAGGTCAAAGGGTTTAGCTAAATTAGGGAGTTCCTGGGCAAGGGTCTGTATTGACTGCTCTTTCCATTCTTGAAAGGCTGCTTCTGGATTCTATTCAAAAGGATCATCATCTTTTCGTGTCAGTGTTTCATGTAGAGGCCCAGCTATTACACTGTAGTTAGGGATCCAGATGCAGAAAACCTTGGCCTCCCTAGGAACCCCTAAGCTGTCTTCTAGTTTTAGAAGAGGTAAGGCTGCAAATGGCTTCTTCCCTATCCTGGGATGCGTTTCTCCGAATATCTGTGAGAATGAAGCCCAGGCATGTCACCTTAGCCTGGGATATTTGAGCGTTTTTCTTGGACACCTTCTATCCTTTCTTGGCTAGGTAGTTCAGAGGCGTCTTTAGTAGGCCTGGTGATCAGAATGTCATCTGCATATTGAAGGAGGGTTCCCTTTTACAGAGGTTGAACTTTTAGGTCTTTAGAGGACATTTCCCCAATGATGGTGTGGGGATTTTTGAACCATTGGGGCAGGACGGCCCAGCATTATTGCTTTTGTTGCAGGTTGTGTCCTGCCACTCACAAGCCAAAAATTCTTGTGACTCTGAGATGAATGGAAAACAGAAGAAGGCATCATTGAAGTTTAATACAGAATGCCATGGCCTGGTGGAAGGTAGAATGACCAGCAGAGAGTAGGAAATAGGAGCTACTGGATGTATATCCTCGGTGGCTTCACTGACTGTCCTGATATCCTTTACCAGGTCTCCAGCAGCACATGGGGCTCTCGTGGTCAGGCCAATCCCAGGATATGGAGCTCACCTGGGCTGCACCCCTACCCCACAGCCCACGGGGCTCTCGTGGTCAAGTCCCTCCCAGGGTATGTAGCTCACCTCTGCAGCTACCCAGCAGCCCATGGGGCTCTCCTACTCAGGCCCTTCCCAGGATACGGAGCTCCCCTGGGCAGGTACCCCAACAGGGCTGGACATACAGGAACTGTGCACATAGCCCACCTTGCAGAGAACCCCCAGCTCACCTGTCGCTCACAGCTGACACAGAATACCTCAGAGCAGGACTTGAACTAACAAACAGCAGCTCTGACAGGTCTGTGACCATGGCTATCACTCTCTGCAGGCTCTTTCTGCCTGGTCTTCCAGACACTTCCACTGCAGCCAGGGCACCAGGCCTCTGTCTCCACCCACCATCACTCCTCTCCCTGACTCCTGGGTTCCTCTCATTAGGATAGTGTCTTCTTGAAGTTGTTTTCCACTCATGGACCAGATAAAATGATAAGAAAACAAGCCGCAGCTGCAGCCCCTTGTCTATCCTGACTCTCAAGAGCCCACACCTGTTCCTAGGGCCTGGCCCATTTAGCAAGTTTCATTTTCTGCAACTGTGAGCCCCTGAGGGGTGAGGATTGGCTGATTTTGGTAGCCTGAAACTGCCTGCCAGCCCTCCACAGGTGTGCCTGGGTTGAGGGCAATATAAACAGCGCTGCAGGCAGCCATAGCCCCTGAAGCTGTGCCTGACTCCATATTCTCTGCCCCGTCAGCAGTCTCGGGGCTGTGCTGGTGGGAGGGAGTGAGGGGCCACGGCTTTGTGGGTGGCCCGGTGTGAGTGGGTCTCTGCTGGACTTTCTGCAGGAGTTGCAAGGCTGCCAGCTGTAAAGAAGAGGATGTGGCACCCATACCTTCCGCTGGAATTTCTCTCCGGAGAGAGGTGAGGAAGGAAAAAAGCAGTGGGTGCCGGGACAGGAGGGGTATCTCAGGCAGGGCAATGGAAAGCTTCCAGAAGAGCGCCCAGGGCCAGGACCATCCTGGCTGGCCTGCAGGCACCAAGTAGGCCTGCGTGCTGTCGCTGGTGTGGCTCCACGCCCCTTCCTCTAGGCTTTCAAGCCCTTGTCAGGTGTTTTACCTGGGAAGGGTGGGAAAAGTTCAACAGCAGCTGGCCTGGGGCTCAGCTCACGGTTACTCACAGATGCCTCGGCATGGCCCCCTGCTTTGCAATGAGGATGCTCCTTGCATAGGAGTGGGCTGCTGGCTCTATCGGTGAGGAGTCCCCACCTCTGACCAATTTCAGAATTGTTTACCGCTGGAGCAAGTGCCCTGATAGGGTTTTCCTCTGTCTAACTCGTGGGTTCAGGTTTTTTTTTTTTCTTTTTTGCTTCAAGTTAGATTTTATTCCTCTTTTATGTATTTATAGATATAAGCATGGAAATAATTCATTCATATAAATACATCTGTGTGAAGGGAAGAACTTTTTTTCTGTTTTATTTTTAAATTTTATTTTTTAAAATTTTGAAATTTAATTTTATTTATTTTGTTATACAGCAGGTTATTATTAGTTATGTATTTTATGCATATACATGTATACAGGTCAATCCCAATCTCCCAACTCATCCCAACACCACCTCCCCATGGCTTCCCACACTTGGTGTCCATACGTGTGTTCTCTACCTCTGTGTCTCTATTTCTTCCCTGCAAACCAGTTCATCTGTTCCATTTTTCTAGGTTCCACGTATATGCATTAATATACAATATTTGTTTTTCTCTTTCTGACTTACTTCATTCTGTATGACACTGTCTAGATCCATCGACGTCTCTACAAATGACCCAGTTTCATTCCTTCTTATGGCTGAGTAATATTCCATTTTATATATGTACCACATCTTTATCCATTCGTCTGTCTGTGGGTATTTAGGTTGCTTCCATTACCTGGCTATCGTAAATAGTGCTGAAATGAGCATTGTGGTGAATGTGCCTTTTTGATTTATGGTTTTCTCTGGGTATATGCCCAGAAGTGGGATTGCTGGATCATATGGTAATTCTATTTCTAGTTTTTTTAAGGAAACACCATACTGTTCTCCATTGTGACTGTATCAATTTACATTTCCACCACTAGTGGAAGAGGGATCCTTTTGTCCACACCCTCCCCAGAATTCGTTGTTTGTAGATTTTCTGATGATGCCGATTCTAACAGGTGTGAGGTGATACCTCATTGTAGTTTTGATTTGCATTTCTCTAATAATTAGTGATGATGAGCAGCTTTTCATGTGCGTCTTGGCCATCTCTGTGTCTTCTTTGAAGAAACGTCTCTTTAGATCTTCTGCCCATTTTTGTATTGGGTTGTTTGTTGTTTTAATATTAAGCTGCATGAGCTCTTTATATATATTGGAGATTAAACCTTTGTCCATTGATTCGTTTGCAAATATTTTCGCCCATTCTGAGGGATGCTTTTTGCCATTCCCGTTTTTTTAACAAAAAAAGAAAGGAAGAAAAAGAAGCAGAACACTAATGTGTGTAAAATATGCCTTTTGAAACTGTCGTTTTGAAATATGGACGTCCTTTGAATTTTTTGGTCGATATATGAACCCAGGATTTGTTTTCAGGGCAGGTGTCATTTACAGGCCTGCAATGATTTTGAATATCAACTGACCATTAGCGCTGGGATTAAAGCTGCTGTTGTGTGAAACGGCCACAAGGTGGCAGCAGTTCTCCCTTACCAAATCTGGTTACTGGGGCAACAGAGCCTCAATGGAAGTCGTGTTCTAGATTGGAATTTAGAATGGAAGGTGCCAGGAGAAAGCCCCTCAAGTTTGTCTCACTACTTCTTGTTCGTGTTTTTAATTTAATTTTTTTATTTTTTATTACAGCAAATTTGATTACAATGTTTGGCTTGTTGTAGGTGTGGAAGATGTGGTTCTTTTACACATACACATATGTCTGTTCTTCCTGGGATCCTTTTCCCATGTACCTTATGACAGAATGTTGAGTAGTCTTCTCTTGGTATTCTGTAGGTCTTTGGTGATTATATATGTCACCTGTGTTTGTATATGTCTGTTAAACCCAATATCATAATGAAACCAATCCTCACACCTTTCCATTGGTGAACCATAAGTTTGTTGAATGAATCTGTGATTGCCGTTCTCCATGGAAATATCTGCCCTGGTATCCATTTTTCGGTCACACCTATAAGAGATATGATATGATATGTGTCTTTCACTTTCTGACTTACTACAAGTCACGTGATTACCTCTAGACACACCTACGGTGCTGCAAATGGCATTGTGTCCTTTTATTCCTTGGCTTCTATTCTGCCTTAGCGAGGTCCATTTTCAACAATGTGGTACCCTGAGGGCTGAGGATTAGCTGACCTGGGTAGCCTGACCCTGCCGGCCGGCCCTCCCCAGGTGTGCCTGGGTTGAGGTCAATATAAACAGCACTGCAGGCAGCAATAGCCCCTGAAGCTGTGCCTGACTCCATATTCTCTGCCCCGTCAGCAGTCTCGGGGCTGTGCTGGTGGGAGGCAGTGAGGGGCCACGGCTTTGTGGGTGGCCCTGTGTGAGTGGGTCTCTGCTGGACTTTCTGCAGGAGTTGCCAGGCTGCCACCTGTAAAGAAGAGGATGTGGCACCCATACCTTCCGCTGGAATTTCTCTCTGGACAGAGGTGAAATGAAAAAATCAGTGGGGGCCGGGACAGGAGGGGTATCTCAGGCAGGGCAATGGAAAGCTTCCAGAAGAGCGCCCAGGGCCAGGACCATCCTGGCTGGCCTGCAGGCACCAAGTTGGCCTGCATGCTGTCGCTGTTGTGGCTCCACGGCCCTTCCACTAAGCTTTCAAGCCCTTGTACATATTCAGGTGTTTTACCTGGGAAGGGTGGGAAAAGTTCAGCAGCAGCTGGCCTGGGGCTCAGCTCACGGTTACTCACAGATGCCTCAAGTCCATTTCACTGAGGAAGGTGTAGGTCTTGTCTATTCCATAGTTTGTTTTAGGAACGGTACCTGTGCTTATATCAAACTCTGGATTTATGCATCACCCCACCTCTCATTCCCCCTTAAGCAGGCATAAGAGTGTTTTCCAAAGGTGAGACTCTGTTCTCTTTCCTAACTGAGTTCAAGTGTAGCCATGTTTACAGGATCCTCATAAGTGATATCTTAATATAAGGTTCTTTTTCTGTGTGACTTATTTCACTTAGAAGCATCATAACTCAATCCACTCATTTTGCTGCTACTGGTCTTATGCCATTGATTGCATGGCTGAGGGATATTCCATCGTATGTAAGTACCACAATTTTTTGAACCATTTTTATATTTCCTGGGATATTTAAGGTGTACCCAAGTTGAGGTCCTTGTAAGCAGTGCAGCCCTAAATTTTGGGGTGGCTCTGGCTTATTGATTTTCAGTTTTCCCAACGTATATTCCCTAGACTGGAAGTGCCCTTGGCTCCGTAGCTCTGTTGTTTACTTGTTTTAGGGAACACAATACACTCCTCCAGCGAGGCAGTTGGCAATTTACATCCCAACCATAGCATAACAAGGCTCCCTGTTCTCCAGGGCCTGTCTTGCCTTTCTGGTTTTTACACATTTTGTGGATGTCCCTTTTGACCGGTGGGAAGTGATACTTCTTTGTAGTGCAGATTTGCATTGCCCGCTTGCTTGCTTGGCCAAAAAGGGCGTATGCGTTTTCTCCTGAATATATTCAGGAGAAAACGCATACGCCCTTTTTGGCCAAGTGCATTATTGTCGAAGTTGTGCCCCTCTTCCTGTGCTTTACAGGTGATTCCAACGTACCTCTTGAAATCTGTTTCCTGCTATTCTGCCTCGCTTTCAAGTCCGCCTCGTTGCCTTCCCTCAACAGATTTTTGGACGATAGTTGTCCTTTATTACTCGGCCTGTTTGTGAATTGCTGTGCCCCTTAGCTCCAATTTTCAACTCGTTTTTGGTGAGCTGACCGCAAGTCCAAAATTTTGGTTCAGGACCTATACTGGTTCCCGGTGGGTGGCTGAGACTTTGGTTAATTCTTCTTCCTGCCGGGAAATTACAGTGATATGTGCCCATCCAAATGCCTAACAGCTACTCTCTCATTGGTTCTCCCCTTCCCTTTCATCCTCTGCCAAATTGGCAACCTGTGTGCACCAGGAGGTTAAAGGGGCTGTCTCTGAAAGTTGGGAGGTTGATAGTAAAGCAGATGGAAAGTCAAACCGGAGCACCAGGAGAGGGACTATTCGTTGAGTTTTAGAAACCTTTCGTCTTCACAGTGTGTCCGTTCTCTAGGTTTCCCGTACATGTTATAGCTGTAGTAATATTCCCTTCAACCTGGAGAGTTGGGACCCATGGAATGTGTGCCATGCATTATTGCTTTAAAGGGTCTGCATTTGCTCACCCAATCTCACCAATCCTCTCAGTCCCAAGTGTCCAGCCTTATGCCACATCCAGCTGTCGTTGTAGATAGGGTCATTCCAGGTTTCATCAGAGACCCTGAAGGAATTGTAAAGAATTTCCCAGTTCTTTTGTTTTGTTTTTGAAATTCCTTTTTATAGTGGGTTTGAGCTGATTCTCGCTGCCATGTTTATGCCAGTCTAGACACACTTGATTCCCTTACGGAGACATATCAATACATAGGTTTTAAGATTCTTACTAGTCAGATATATTCCTCTGCGGGAAATATGGGGTTTTGAGTCCCTTTCACTGAGGAAGGTGTAGGTCTTGTCTATTCCATAGTTGGTTTTTGGAACGGTACCTGTGCTTATATCAAACTCTGGTTTTATGCATCACCTCACCTCTCCTTCCCCCTTAAGCAGGCATAAGTGTGTTTTCTAAATGTGAGACACTGTTCTCTTTCCTAACTCAGTTCAAGTGTAGCCATATTTACAGGATCTTCATAAGTGATATCTTATGATAAGTTTCTTTTTCTGTGTGACTTATTTCACTTAGAATCATCGTACCTGAATCCACCCATTTTGCTGCTACTGGTCTTATGACATTGATTTCATGGCTGAGGGATATTCCATCGTACGTAAGTACCACAATTTTTTGAACCATTTTTATATTTCCTGGGATACTTAAGGTGTACCCAAGTTGAGGTCCTTGTAAGCAGTGCAGCCCTAAATTTTGGGGTGTCTCTGTCTTTTGATCTTCAGTTTTCCCAAGGTATATTCCCTAGACTGGAAGTGCCCTTGGCTCTGTAGCTCTGTTGTTTACCTGTTTTAGGGAACACAATGCACTCCTCCAGAGTGGCAGTTGGCAATTTACATCCCGCCCATCAGCATAACAAGGCTCCCTGTTCTCCAGGGCCTGTCTTGCCTTTCTGGTTTTTACACATTTTGTGGATGTCCCTTTTGACCGGTTGGAAGTGATACTTCTTTGTAGTGGAGATTTGCATTGCCCGCTTGCTTGCTTGGCCAAAAAGGGTGTATGCGTTTTCTCCTGAATATATTCAGGGGAAAACGCATACGCCCTTTTTGGCCAAGTGCATCATTGTCGAAATTGTGCCCCTCTTCCTGTGCTTTAAAGGCGATTCCTACGTACCTCTTGGAATCTGTTTCCTGCTATTCTGCCTCGCTTTCAAGTCCCCCTCGTTGCCTTCCCTCAACAGATTTTTGGACGATAGTTGTCCTTTATTACTCGGCCAGTTTGTGAATTGCTGTGCCCCTGAGCTCCATTTTTCAACTCGTTTTTGGTGAGCTGACCGCAAGTCCAAAATTTTGGTTCAGGACCTATACTGGTTCCCGGTGGGGGGCTGAGACTTTGGTTAATTCTTCTTCATGCCGGGAAATTACAGTGATATGTGCCCGTCCAAATGCCTATCAGCTACTCTCTCATTGGTTCTCCCTCTTCCCTTTCATCCTCTGCCAAAATGGCAACCTGTGCGAACCAGGAGGTTAAAGGGGCTGTCTCTCCAAGTTGGGAGGTTGATAGTAAAGCAGATGGAAAGTCAAACCGGAGCACCAGGAGAGGGACTATTCGTTGAGTTTTAGAAACCTTTCGTATTCACAGTGTGGCCGTTCTCTAGGATTCCCGTACATATTATATCTGTAGTAATATTCCCTTCAACCTGGAGAGTTGGGACCCATGGAATGGGTGCTATGCATTATTGCTTTAAAGTGTCTGCATTTGCTCACCCAATCTCACCAATCGTCTCAGTCCCAAGTGTCCAGCCTTATGCCATATCCAGCTGTCGTTGTAGATAGGGTCATTCCAGGTTTCATCAGAGACCCTGAAGGAATTGTAAAGAATTTCCCAGTTTTTTTGTTTTGTTTTTGAAATTCCTTTTTATAGTGGGTTTGAGCTGATTCTCGCTGCCATGTTTATGCCAGTCTAGACACACTTGATTCCCTTACGGAGACATATCAATACATAGGTTTTAAGATTCTTACTAGTCAGATATATTCCTCTGCGGGAAATATGGGGTTTTGAGTCCCTTTCACTGAGGAAGGTGTAGGTCTTGTCTATTCCATAGTTGATTTTTGGAACGGTACCTGTGCTTATATCAAACTCTGGTTTTATGCATCACCCCACCTCTCTTTTCCCCTTAAGCACACATAAGAGTGTTTTCTAAATGTGAGACACTGTTCTCTTTCCTAACTCAGTTCAAGTGTAGCCATGTTTACAGGATCTTCATAAGTGATATCTTATGATAAATTTCTTTTTCTGTGTGACTTATTTCACTTAGAATCATCGTACCTGAATCCACCCATTTTGCTGCTACTGGTCTTATGTCATTGATTTCATGGCTGAGGGTTATTCCATCGTACGTAAGTACCACAATTTTTTGAACCATTTTTATATTTCCTGGGATATTTAAGGTGTACCCAAGTTGAGGTCCTTGTAAGCAGTGCAGCCCTAAATTTTGGGGTGGCTCTGTCTTATTGATTTTCAGTTTTCCCAAGGTATATTCCCTAGATTGGAAGTGCCCTTGGCTCTGTAGCTCTGTTCTTTACTTGTTTTAGGGAACACAATGCACTCCTCCAGAGAGGCAGTTGGCAATTTACATCCCGCCCATCAGCATAACAAGGCTCCCTGTTCTCCAGGGCCTGTCTTGCCTTTCTGGTTTTTACACATTTTGTGGATGTCCCTTTTGACCGGTGGGAAGTGATACTTCTTTATAGTGCAGATTTGCATTGCCCGCTTGCTTGCTTGGCCAAAAAGGGCGTATGCGTTTTCTCCTGAATATATTCAGGGGAAAACGCATACGCCCTTTTTGGCCAAGTGCATCATTGTCGAAGTTGTGCCCCTCTTCCTGTGCTTTAAAGGCGATTCCAACATACCACTTGAAATCTGTTTCCTGCTATTCTGCCTCGCTTTCAAGTCTGCCTCGTTGCCTTCCCTCAACAGATTTTTGGACGATAGTTGTCCTTTATTACTCGGCCAGTTTGTGAATTGCTGTGCCCCTGAGCTCCATTTTTCAACTCGTTTTTGGTGAGCTGACCGCAGGTCCAAAATTTTGGTTCAGGACCTATACTGGTTCCCGGTGGGTGGCTGAGACTTTGGTTAATTCTTCTTCCTGCCGGGAAATTACAGTGATATGTGCCCATCCAAATGCCTAACAGCTACTCTCTCATTGGTTCTCCCCTTCCCTTTCATCCTCTGCCAAATTGGCAACCTGTGTGCACCAGGAGGTTAAAGGGGCTGTCTCTGAAAGTTGGGAGGTTGATAGTAAAGCAGATGGAAAGTCAAACCGGAGCACCAGGAGAGGGACTATTCGTTGAGTTTTAGAAACCTTTCGTATTCACAGTGTGTCCGTTCTCTAGGTTTCCCGTACATGTTATAGCTGTAGTAATATTCCCTTCAACCTGGAGAGTTGGGACCCATGGAATGGGTGCCATGCATTATTGCTTTAAAGGGTCTGCATTTGCTCACCCAATCTCACCAATCCTCTCAGTCCCAAGTGTCCAGCCTTATGCCACATCCAGCTGTCGTTGTAGATAGGGTCATTCCAGCTTTCATCAGAGACCCTGAAGGAATTGTAAAGAATTTCCCAGTTCTTTTGTTTTGTTTTTGAAATTCCTTTTTATAGTGGGTTTGAGCTGATTCTCGCTGCCATGTTTATGCCAGTCTAGACACACTTAATTCTCTTACGGAGACATATCAATACATAGGTTTTAAGATTCTTACTAGTCAGATATATTCCTCTGCGGGAAATATGGGGTTTTGAGTCCCTTTCACTGAGGAAGGTGTAGGTCTTGTCTATTCCATAGTTGGTTTTTGGAACGGTACCTGTGCTTATATCAAATTCTGGTTTTATGCATCACCCCACCTCTCCTTCCCCCTTAAGCAGGCATAAGAGTGTTTTCTAAATGTGAGACACTGTTCTCTTTCCTAACTCAGTTCAAGTGTAGCCATATTTACAGGATCTTCATAAGTGATATCTTATGATAAGTTTCTTTTTCTCTGTGACTTATTTCACTTAGAATCATCGTACCTGAATCCACCCATTTTGCTGCTACTGGTCTTATGACATTGATTTCATGGCTGAGGGATATTCCATCGTACGTAAGTACCACAATTTTTTAACCATTTTTATATTTCCTGGGATATTTAAGGTGTACCCAAGTTGAGGTCCTTGTAAGCAGTGCAGCCCTAAATTTTGGGGTGGCTCTGTCTTATTGATCTTCAGTTTTCCCAAGGTATATTCCCTAGACTGGAAGTGCCCTTGGCTCTGTAGCTCTGTTGTTTACTTGTTTTAGGGAACACAATGCACTCCTCCAGAGAGGCAGTTGGCAATTTACATCCCGCCCATCAGCATAACAAGGCTCCCTGTTCTCCAGGGCCTGTCTTGCCTTTCTGGTTTTTACACATTTTGCGGATGTCCCTTTTGACCGGTTGGAAGTGATACTTCTTTGTAGTGGAGATTTGCATTGCCCGCTTGCTTGCTTGGCCAAAAAGGGCGTATGCGTTTTCTCCTGAATATATTCAAGAGAAAACGCATACGCCCTTTTTGGCCAAGTGCATCATTGTCGAAATTGTGCCCCTCTTCCTGTGCTTTAAAGGCGATTCCAACGTACCTCTTGAAATCTGTTTCCTGCTATTCTGCCTCGCTTTCAAGTCCCCCTCGTTGCCTTCCCTCAACAGATTTTTGGACGATAGTTGTCCTTTATTACTCGGCCAGTTTGTGAATTGCTGTGCCCCTGAGCTCCATTTTTCAACTCGTTTTTGGTGAGCTGACCGCAAGTCCAAAATTTTGGTTCAGGACCTATACTGGTTCCCGGTGGGTGGCTGAGACTTTGGTTAATTCTTCTTCATGCCGGGAAATTACAGTGATATGTGCCCGTACAAATGCCTATCAGCTACTCTCTCATTGGTTCTCCCTCTTCCCTTTCATCCTCTGCCAAATTGGAAACCTGTGCGAACCAGGAGGTTAAAGGGGCTGTCTCTCCAAGTTGGGAGGTTGATAGTAAAGCAGATGGAATGTCAAACCGGAGCACCAGGAGAGGGACTATTCGTTGAGTTTTAGAAACCTTTCGTATTCACAGTGTGGCCGTTCTCTAGGATTCCCGTACATATTATATCTGTAGTAATATTCCCTTCAACCTGGAGAGTTGGGACCCATGGAATGGGTGCTATGCATTATTGCTTTAAAGTGTCTGCATTTGCTCACCCAATCTCACCAATCGTCTCAGTCCCAAGTGTCCAGCCTTATGCCATATCCAGCTGTCGTTGTAGATAGGGTCATTCCAGGTTTCATCAGAGACCCTGAAGGAATTGGAAAGAATTTCCCAGTTTTTTTGTTTTGTTTTTGAAATTCATTTTTATAGTGGGTTTGAGCTGATTCTCGCTGCCATGTTTATGCCAGTCTAGACACACTTGATTCCCTTACGGAGACATATCAATACATAGGTTTTAAGATTCTTACTAGTCAGATATATTCCTCTGCGGGAAATATGGGGTTTTGAGTCCCTTTCACTGAGGAAGGTGTAGGTCTTGTCTATTCCATAGTTGATTTTTGGAACGGTACCTGTGCTTATATCAAACTCTGGTTTTATGCATCACCCCACCTCTCTTTTCCCCTTAAGCACACATAAGAGTGTTTTCTAAATGTGAGACACTGTTCTCTTTCCTAACTCAGTTCAAGTGTAGCCATGTTTACAGGATCTTCATAAGTGATATCTTATGATAAATTTCTTTTTCTGTGTGACTTATTTCACTTAGAATCATCGTACCTGAATCCACCCATTTTGCTGCTACTGGTCTTATGACATTGATTTCATGGCTGAGGGTTATTCCATCGTACGTAAGTACCACAATTTTTTGAACCATTTTTATATTTCCTGGGATATTTAAGGTGTACCCAAGTTGAGGTCCTTGTAAGCAGTGCAGCCCTAAATTTTGGGGTGGCTCTGTCTTATTGATTTTCAGTTTTCCCAAGGTATATTCCCTAGACTGGAAGTGCCCTTGGCTCTGTAGCTCTGTTCTTTACTTGTTTTAGGGAACACAATGCACTCCTCCAGAGAGGCAGTTGGCAATTTACATCCCGCCCATCAGCATAACAAGGCTCCCTGTTCTCCAGGGCCTGTCTTGCCTTTCTGGTTTTTACACATTTTGTGGATGTCCCTTTTGACCGGTGGGAAGTGATACTTCTTTATAGTGCAGATTTGTATTGCCCGCTTGCTTGCTTGGCCAAAAAGGGCGTATGCGTTTTCTCCTGAATATATTCAGGGGAAAACGCATACGCCCTTTTTGGCCAAGTGCATCATTGTCGAAGTTGTGCCCCTCTTCCTGTGCTTTAAACGCGATTCCAACGTACCTCTTGAAATCTGTTTCCTGCTATTCTGCCTCGTTTTCAAGTCCGTCTCGTTGCCTTCCCTCAACAGATTTTTGGACGAGAGTTGTCCTTTATTACTCGGCCAGTTTGTGAATTGCTGTGCCCCTGAGCTCCATTTTTCAACTCGTTTTTGGTGAGCTGACGGCAGGTCCAAAATTTTGGTTCAGGACCTATACTGGTTCCCGGTGGGTGGCTGAGACTTTGGTTAATTCTTCTTCCTGCCGGGAAATTACAGTGATATGTGCCCATCCAAATGCCTAACAGCTACTCTCTCATTGGTTCTCCCCTTCCCTTTCATCCTCTGCCAAATTGGCAACCTGTGTGCACCAGGAGGTTAAAGGGGCTGTCTCTGAAAGTTGGGAGGTTGATAGTAAAGCAGATGGAAAGTCAAACCGGAGCACCAGGAGAGGGACTATTCGTTGAGTTTTAGAAACCTTTCGTATTCACAGTGTGTCCGTTCTCTAGGTTTCCCGTACATGTTATAGCTGTAGTAATATTCCCTTCAACCTGGAGAGTTGGGACCCATGGAATGTGTGCCATGCATTATTGCTTTAAAGGGTCTGCATTTGCTCACCCAATCTCACCAATCCTCTCAGTCCCAAGTGTCCAGCCTTATGCCACATCCAGCTGTCGTTGTAGATAGGGTCATTCCAGGTTTCATCAGAGACCCTGAAGGAATTGTAAAGAATTTCCCAGTTCTTTTGTTTTGTTTTTGAAATTCCTTTTTATAGTGGGTTTGAGCTGATTCTTGCTGCCATGTTTATGCCAGTCTAGACACACTTGATTCCCTTACGGAGACATATCAATACATAGGTTTTAAGATTCTTACTAGTCAGATATATTCCTCTGCGGGAAATATGGGGTTTTGAGTCCCTTTCACTGAGGAAGGTGTAGGTCTTGTCTATTCCATAGTTGGTTTTTGGAACGGTACCTGTGCTTATATCAAACTCTGGTTTTATGCATCACCCCACCTCTCCTTCCCCCTTAAGCAGGCATAAGAGTGTTTTCTAAATGTGAGACACTGTTCTCTTTCCTAACTCAGTTCAAGTGTAGCCATGTTTACAGGATCTTCATAAGTGATATCTTATGATAAGTTTCTTTTTCTGTGTGACTTATTTCACTTAGAATCATCGTACCTGAATCCACCCATTTTGCTGCTACTGGTCTTATGACATTGATTTCATGGCTGAGGGATATTCCATCGTACGTAAGTACCACAATTTTTTGAACCATTTTTATATTTTCTGGGATATTTAAGGTGTACACAAGTTGAGGTCCTTGTAAGCAGTGCAGCCCTAAATTTTGGGGTGGCTCTGTCTTATTGATCTTCAGTTTTCCCAAGGTATATTCCCTAGACTGGAAGTGCCCTTGGCTCTGTAGCTCTGTTGTTTACTTGTTTTAGGGAACACAATGCACTCCTCCAGAGAGGCAGTTGGCAATTTACATCCCGCCCATCAGCATAACAAGGCTCCCTGTTCTCCAGGGCCTGTCTTGCCTTTCTGGTTTTTACACATTTTGTGGATGTCCCTTTTGACCGGTGGGAAGTGATACTTCTTTGTAGTGGAGATTTGCATTGCCCGCTTGCTTGCTTGGCCAAAAAGGGCGTATGCGTTTTCTCCTGAATATATTCAAGAGAAAACGCATACGCCCTTTTTGGCCAAGTGCATCATTGTCGAAGTTGTGCCCCGCTTCCTGTGCTTTAAAGGCGATTCCAACGTACCTCTTGAAATCTGTTTCCTGCTATTCTGCCTCTCTTTCAAGTCCCCCTCGTTGCCTTCCCTCAACAGATTTTTGGACGATAGTTGTCCTTTATTACTCGGCCAGTTTGTGAATTGCTGTGCCCCTGAGCTCCATTTTTCAACTCGTTTTTGGTGAGCTGACCGCAAGTCCAAAATTTTGGTTCAGGACCTATATTGGTTCCCGGTGGGGGGCTGAGACTTTGGTTAATTCTTCTTCATGCCGGGAAATTACAGTGATATGTGCCCGTCCAAATGCCTATCAGCTACTCTCTCATTGGTTCTCCCTATTCCCTTTCATCCTCTGCCAAATTGGCAACCTGTGCGAACCAGGAGGTTAAAGGCGCTGTCTCTCCAAGTTGGGAGGTTGATAGTAAAGCAGATGGAAAGTCAAACCGGAGCACCAGGAGAGGGACTATTCGTTGAGTTTTAGAAACCTTTCGTATTCACAGTGTGTCCGTTCTCTAGGATTCCCGTACATATTATATCTGTAGTAATATTCCCTTCAACCTGGAGAGTTGGGACCCATGGAATGGGTGCCAGGCATTTGTGCTTTAAAGGGTCTGCAATTGCTCACCCAATCTCACCAATCCTCTCAGTCCCAAGTGTCCAGCCTTATGCCACATCCAGCTGTCATTGTAGATAGGGTCATTCCAGGTTTCATCAGAGACCCTGAAGGAATTGTAAAGAATTTCCCAGTTTTTTTGTTTATTTTTGAAATTACTTTTTATAGTGGGTTTGAGCTGATTCTCGCTGCCATGTTTATGCCAGTCTAGACACACTTGATTCCATAACGGAGACATATCAATACATAGGTTTTAAGATTCTTACTAGTCAGATATATTCCTCTGCGGGAAATATGGTGTTTTGAGTCCCTTTCACTGAGGAAGGTGTAGGTCTTGTCTATTCCATAGTTGGTTTTTGGAACGGTACCTGTGCTTATATCAAACTCTGGTTTTATGCATCACCCCACCTCTCCTTCCCCCTTAAGCAGGCATAAGAGTGTTTTCTAAATGTGAGACACTGTTCTCTTTCCTAACTCAGTTCAAGTGTAGCCATGTTTAAAGGATCTTCATGAGAGATATCTTATGATGTTTCTTTTTTTGTGTGACTTATTTCACTTAGAATCATCGTACCTGAATCCACCCATTTTGCTGCTACTGGTCTTATGACATTGATTTCATGGCTGAGGGATATTCCATCGTACGTAATACCACAATTTTTTGAACCATTTTTATATTTCCTGGGATATTTAAGGTGTACCCAAGTTGAGGTCCTTGTAAGCAGTGCAGCCCTAAATATTGGGGTGGCTCTGTATTATTGATTTTCAGTTTTCCCAAGGTATATTCCCTAGACTGGAAGTGCCCTTGGCTCTGTAGCTCTGTTGTTTACTTGTTTTAGGGAACAGAATGCACTCCTCCAGAGAGGCAGTTGGCAATGTACATCCCGCCCATCAGCATAACAAGGCTCCCTGTTCTCCAGGGCCTGTCTTACCTTTTTGGTTTTTGCACATTTTGTGGATGTCCCTTTTGACCGGTGTGAAGTGATGCTTCTTTGTAGTGCAGATTAGCATTGCCCGCTTGCTTGCTTGGCCAAAAAGGGCGTATGCGTTTTCTCCTGAATATATTCAGGAGAAAACGCATACGCCCTTTTTGGCCAAGTGCATCATTGTGGAAGTTGTGCCCCTCTTCCTGTGCTTTAAAGGTGATTCCAACGTACCTCTTGAAATCCGTTTCCTGCTATTGTGCCTCACTTTAAAGTCCGCCTCGTTGCCTTCCCTTAACAGATTTTCGGACGATAGTTGTCCTTTATTACTCGGCCAGTTTGTGAATTGCTGTTCCCTTGAGCGCCATTTTTCAACTCATTTTTTGTGAGCTGACTGCAAGTCCAAAATTTTGGTTCAGGACCTATGCTGGTTCCCGGTGGGGGGCTGAGACTTTGGTTAATTCTTCTTCCTGCTGGGAAGGTAGAGTGATATGTGCCAGTCCAAATGCCTAACAGCTACTCTCTCATTGGTTCTCCCTCTTCCCTTTCATCCTCTGCCAAATTGGAAACCTGTGCGAACCAGGAGGTTAAAGGGGCTGTCTTTCCAAGTTGGGAGATTGATAGTAAAGCAGATGGAAAGTCAAACCGGAGCACCAGGAGAGGGACTATTCGTTGAGTTTTAGAAACCTTTCGTATTCACAGTGTGTCCGTTCTCTAGGTTTTCCGTATATGTTATAACCGTAGTAATATTCCCTTCAACCTGGAGAGTTGGGACCCATGAAATGGGTGCCATGCATTATTGCTTTAAAGGGTCTGCATTTGCTCACCCAATCTCACCAATCCTCTCAGTCCCAAGTGTCCAGCCTTATGCCACATCCAGCTGTCGTTGTAGATAGGGTCATTCCAGGTTTCATCAGAGACCCTGAAGGAATTGTAAAGAATTTCCCAGTTTTTTTGTTTTGTTTTTGAAATTCCTTTTTATAGTGGGTTTGAGCTGATTCTCGGTGCCATGTTTATGCAAGTCTAGACACACTAGATTCCCTTATGGAGACATATCAATACATAGGTTTAAGATTCTTACTAGTCAGATATATTCCTCTGCGGGAAATATGGGGTTTTGAGTCCTTTTCACTGAGGAAGGTGTAGGTCTTGTCTATTCCATAGTTGGTTTTTGGAACGGTACCTGTGCTTATATGAAACTCTGGTTTTATGCATCACCCCACCTCTCCTTCCCCCTTAAGCAGGCATAAGAGTGTTTTCTAAATGTGAGACACTGTTCTCTTTCCTAACTGAGTTCAAGTGTAGCCATGTTTACAGGATCTTCATAAGTGATATCTTTTGATAAGTTTCTTTTTCTGCGTGACTTATTTCATTTAGAATCATCGTACATGAATCCACCCATTTTGCTGCTACTGGTCTTATGACATTGATTTCATGGCTGAGGGATATTCCATCGTATGTAAATACCACAATTTTTTGAACCATTTTTATATTTCCTGGGATATTTAAGGTGTACCCAAGTTGAGGTCCTTGTAAGCAGTGCAGCCCTAAATTTTGGGGTGGCTCTGTCTTATTGATTTTCAGTTTTCCCAATGTATATTCCCTAGACTGGAAGTGCCCTTGGCTCTGTAGCTCTGTTGTTTACTTGTTTTAGGGAACACAATGTACTCCTCTGCAGAGGCAGTTGGCAATTTACATCCCGCCCATCAGCATAACAAGGCTTCCTGTTCTCCAGGGCCTGTCTTGCCTTTCTGATTTTTACACATTTTGTGGATGTCCCTTTTGACCGGTGGGAAGTGATACTTCTTTGTAGTGCAGATTTGCATTGCCCGCTTGCTTGCTTGGCCAAAAAGGGCGTATGTGTTTTCTCCTGAATATATTCAGGAGAAAACGCATACGCCCTTTTTGGCCAAGTGCATCATTGTTGAAGTTGTGGCCCTCTTCCTGTGCTTTAAAGGCGATTCCAACGTACCTCTTGAAATCTGTTTCCTGCTATTCTGCCTCGCATTCAAGTCCGCCTCGTTGCCTTCCTTCAACAGATTTTTGGACGATAGTTGTCCTTTATTACTCGGCCAGTTTGTGAATTGCTGTGCCCCTGATCTCAATTTTTCAACTCTTTTTTTGTGAGCTGACCGCAAATCCAAAATTTTGGTTCAGGACATATGCTGGTTCCCAGTGGGGGGCTGAGACTTTGCTTAATTCTTCTTCCTGCCGGGAAGTTAGAGTGATATGTGCCCATCCAAATGCCTATCAGCTACTCTCTCATTGGTTCTCCCTCTTCCCTTTCATCCTCTGCCAAATTGGAAACCTGTGCGAACCAGTAGGTTAAAGGAGCTGTCTCTCCAATTTGGGAGATTGATAGTAAAGCAGATGGAAAGTCAAACCAGAACACCAAGAGAGGGACTATTCGTTGAGTTTTAGAAACCTTTCGTATTCACAGTGTGTCCGTTCTCTAGGTTTCCCGTACATGTTATAGCTGTAGTAATATTCCCTTCAACCTGGAGAGTTCAGACCCATGGAATGGGTGCCAGGCATTTGTGCTTTAAAGGGTCTGCATTTGCTCACCCAATCTCACCAATCGTCTCAGTCCCAAGAGTCCCTCCTTATGCCACATCCAGCTGTCGTTGTAGATAGGGTCATTCCAGGTTGGATCAGAGACCCTGAAGGAATTGTAAAGAATTTCCCAGTTTTTTCTTTTGTTTTTGAAATTCCTTTTTATAGTGGGTTTGAGCTGATTCTCGCTGCCATGTTAATTGCAGTCTAGACACACTTGATTCCCTTATAGAGACATATCAATACATAGGTTTTAAGATTCTTACTAGTCAGATATATTCCTCTGCAGGAAATATGGTGTTTTGAGTCTCTTTCACTGAGGAAGGTGTAGGTCTTGTCTATTCCATAGTTGGTTTTTGGAATGGTACCTGTGCTTATATCAAACTCTTCTTTTATGCATCACCCCACCTCTCCTTCCCCCTTAAGCAGGCATAAGAGTGTTTTCTAAATGTGAGACACTGTTCTCTTTCCTAACTCAGTTCAAGTGTAGCCATGTTTACAGGATCTTCATAAGTGATATCTTATGATAAGTTTCTTTTTCTGTGTGACTTATTTCACTTAGAATCATCGTACCTGAATCCACCCATTTTGCTGCTACTGGTCTTATGACATTGATTTCATGGCTGAGGGATATTCCATCATACGTAAGTACCACAATTTTTTGAACCATGTTTATATTTTCTGGGATACTTAAGGTGTATCCAAGTTGAGGTCCTTGTATGCAGTGCAGCCCTACATTTTGGGGTGGCTCTGTCTTATTGATTTTCAGTTTTCCCAAGGTATATTCCCTAGACTGGTAGTGCCCTTGGCTCTGTAGCTCTGTTCTTTACTTGTTTTAGGGAACAGAATGCACTCCTCCAGAGAGGCAGTTGGCAATTTACATCCCGCCCATCAGCATAACAAGGCTCCCTGTTCTCCAGGGCCTTTCTTGCCTTTCTTGTTCTTACACATTTTGTGGATGTCCCTTTTGACCGGTGGGAAGTGATACTTCTTTGTAGTGCAGATTTGCATTGCCCGCTTGCTTGCTTGGCCAAAAAGGGCGTATGCGTTTTCTCCTGAATATATTCAGGAGAAAACGCATACGCCCTTTTTGGCCAAGTTCATCATTGTCGAAGTTGTGCCCCTCTTCCTGTGCTTTAAAGGCGATTCCAACGTACCTCTTGAAATCTGTTTCCTGCTATTCTGCCTCGCTTTCAAGTCCGCCTCGTTGCCTTCCCTCAACAGATTTTTGGACGATAGTTGTCCTTTATTACTTGGCCAGTTTGTGAATTGCTGTGCCCCTGAGCTCCATTTTTCAACTCGTTTTTGGTGAGCTGACCGCAAGTCCAAAATTTTGGTTCAGGACCTATACTGGTTCCCGGTGTGTGGCTGAGAATTTGGTTAATTCTTCTTCCTGCCGGGAAGTTAGAGTGATATGTGCCCGTCCAAATGCCTAAGAGCTACTCTCTCATTGGTTCTCCCTCTTCCCTTTCATCCTCTGCCAAATTGGCAACATGTGCGAACCAAGAGGTTAAAGGGGCTGTCTCTCCAAGTGGGGAGGTTGATAGTAAAGCAGACGGAAAGTCAAACTGGAGCACCAGGAGAGGGACTATTCGTTGAGTTTTAGAAACCTTTCGTATTCACAGTGTGTCCGTTCTGTAGGTTTCCCGCACATGTTATAGCTGTAGTAATATTCCCTTCAACCTGGAGAGTTCGGACCCATGGAATGGGTGCCATGCATTATTGCTTTAAAGGGTCTGCATTTGCTCACCCAATCTCACCAATCGTCTCAGTCCCAAGTGTCCCTCCTTATGCCACATCCAGCTGTCGTTGTAGATAGGGTCATTCCAGCTTTCATCAGAGACCCTGAAGGAATTGTAAAGAATTTCCCAGTATTTTTGTTTTGTTTTTGAAATTCCTTTTTATAGTGGGTTTGAGCTGATTCTCGCTGCCATGTTTATGCCAGTCTAGACTCACTTGATTCCCTTACAGAGACATATCAATACATAGGTTTTAAGATTCTTACTAGTCAGATATTTTCCTCTGCGGGAAATATGGGGTTTTGAGTCCCTTTCACTGAGGACGGTGTAGGTCTTGTCTATTCCATAGTTGGTTTTTGGAACGGTACCTGTGCTTATATCAAACTCTGGTTTTATGCATCACCCCACCTCTCCTTCCCCCTTAAGCAGGTATAAGACTGTTTTCTAAATGTGAGACACTGTTCTCTTTCCTAACTCAGTTCAAGTGTAGCCATGTTTACAGGATCTTCATAAGTGATATCTTATGATAAGTTTCTTTTTCTGTGTGACTTATTTCACTTAGAATCATCGTACCTGAATCCACCCATTTTGCTGCTACTGGTCTTATGACATTGATTTCATGGCTGAGGGATATTCCATCGTACGTAAGTACCACAATTTTTTGAACCATGTTTATATTTTCTGGGATACTTAAGGTGTATCCAAGTTGAGGTCCTTGTATGCAGTGCAGCCCTACATTTTGGGGTGGCTCTGTCTTATTGATTTTCAGTTTTCCCAAGGTATATTCCCTAGACTGGTAGTGCCCTTGGCTCTGTAGCTCTGTTCTTTACTTGTTTTAGGGAACAGAATGCACTCCTCCAGAGAGGCAGTTGTCAATTTACATCCCGCCCATCAGCATAACAAGGCTCCCTGTTCTCCAGGGCCTGTCTTGCCTTTCTTGTTCTTACACATTTTGTGGATGTCCCTTTTGACCGGTGGGAAGTGATACTTCTTTGTAGTGCAGATTTGCATTGCCCGCTTGCTTGCTTGGCCAAAAAGGGCGTATGCGTTTTCTCCTGAATATATTCAGGAGAAAACGCATACGCCCTTTTTGGCCAAGTGCATCATTGTCGAAGTTGTGCCCCTCTTCCTGTGCTTTAAAGGCGATTCCAACGTACCTCTTGAAATCTGTTTCCTGCTATTCTGCCTCGCTTTCAAGTCCGCCTCGTTGCCTTCCCTCAACAGATTTTTGGACGATAGTTGTCCTTTATTACTTGGCCAGTTTGTGAATTGCTGTGCCCCTGAGCTCCATTTTTTACTCGTTTTTGGTGATCTGACCGCAAGTCCAAAATTTTGGTTCAGGACCTATACTGGTTCCCGGTGGGTGGCTGAGAATTTGGTTAATTCTTCTTCCTGCCGGGAAATTACAGTGATATGTGCCCGTCCAAATGCCTAACAGCTACTCTCTCATTGGTTCTCCCTCTTCCCTTTCATCCTCTGCCAAATTGGCAACCTGTGCGAACCAAGAGGTTAAAGGGGCTGTCTCTCCAAGTTGGGAGGTTGATAGTAAAGCAGACGGAAAGTCAAACCGGAGCACCAGGAGAGGGACTATTCGTTGAGTTTTAGAAACCTTTCGTATTCACAGTGTGTCCGTTCTCTAGGTTTCCCGCACATGTTATAGCTGTAGTAATATTCCCTTCAACCTGGAGAGTTCGGACCCATGGAATGGGTGCCATGCATTATTGCTTTAAAGGGTCTGCATTTGCTCACCCAATCTCACCAATCGTCTCAGTCCCAAGTGTCCCTCCTTATGCCACATCCAGCTGTCGTTGTAGATAGGGTCATTCCAGCTTTCATCAGAGACCCTGAAGGAATTGTAAAGAATTTCCCAGTTTTTTTGTTTTGTTTTTGAAATTACTTTTTATAGTGCGTTTGAGCTGATTCTCGCTGCCATGTTTATGCCAGTCTAGACACACTTGATTCCCTTACAGAGACATATCAATCCATAGGTTTTAAGATTCTTACTAGTCAGATATTTTCCTCTGCGGGAAATATGGGGTTTTGAGTCCCTTTCACTGAGGACGGTGTAGGTCTTCTCTATTCCATAGTTGCTTTTTGGAACGGTACCTGTGCTTATATCAAACTCTGGTTTTATGCATCACCCCACCTCTCCTTCCCCCTTAAGCAGGTATAAGAGTGTTTTCTAAATGTGAGACACTGTTCTATTTCCTAACTCAGTTCAAGTGTAGCCATGTTTACAGGATCTTCATAAGTGATATCTTATGATAAGTTTCTTTTTCTCTGTGACTTATTTAACTTAGAATCATCGTACCTGAATCCAACCATTTTGCTGCTACTGGTCTTATGACATTGATTTCATGGCTGAGGGATATTCCATCGTACGTAAGTACCACAATTTTTTGAACCATATTTATATTTTCTGGGATACTTAAAGTGTATCCAAGTTGAGGTCCTTGTATGCAGTGCAGCCCTACATTTTGGGGTGGCTCTGTCTTATTGATTTTCAGTTTTCCCAAGGTATATTCCCTAGACTGGTAGTGCCCTTGGCTCTGTAGCTCTGTTCTTTACTTGTTTTAGGGAACAGAATGCACTCCTCCAGAGAGGCAGTTGGCAATTTACATGCCACACATCAGCATAACAAGGCTCCCTGTTCTCCAGGGCCTGTCTTGCCTTTCTTGTTCTTACACATTTTGTGGATGTCCCTTTTGACCGGTGGGAAGTGATACTTCTTTGTAGTGCAGATTTGCATTGCCCGCTTGCTTGCTTGGCCAAAAAGGGCGTATGCGTTTTCTCCTGAATATATTCAGGAGAAAACGCATACGCCCTTTTTGGCCAAGTGCATCATTGTCGAAGTTGTGCCCCTCTTCCTGTGCTTTAAAGGCGATTCCAACGTACCTCTTGAAATCTGTTTCCTGCTATTCTGCCTCGCTTTCAAGTCCGCCTCGTTGCCTTCCCTCAACAGATTTTTGGACGATAGTTGTCCTTTATTACTCGGCCAGTTTGTGAATTGCTGTGCCCCTGAGCTCCATTTTTCAACTCGTTTTTGGTGAGCTGACCGCAAGTCCAAAATTTTGGTTCAGGACCTATACTGGTTCCCGGTGGGTGGCTGAGACTTTGGTTAATTCTTCTTCCTGCCGGGAAATTACAGTGATATGTGCCCGTCCAAATGCCTAACAGCTACTCTCTCATTGGTTCTCCCTCTTCCCTTTCATCCTCTGCCAATTTGGCAACCTGTGCGAACCAAGAGGTTAAAGGGGCTGTCTCTCCAAGTTGGGAGGTTGATAGTAAAGCAGACGGAAAGTCAAACCGGAGCACCAGGAGAGGGACTATTCGTTGAGTTTTAGAAACCTTTCGTATTCACAGTGTGTCCGTTCTCTAGGTTTCCCGGACATGTTATAGCTGTAGTTATATTCCCTTCAACTTGGAGAGTTCGGACGCATGGAATGGGTGCCATGCATTATTGCTTTAAAGGGTCTGCATTTGCTCACCCAATCTCACCAATCGTCTCAGTCCCAAGTGTCCCTCCTTATGCCACATCCAGCTGTCGTTGTAGATAGGGTCATTCCAGGTTGCATCAGAGACCCTGAAGGAATTGTAAATAATTTCCCAGTTTTTTCTTTTGTTTTTGAAATTCCTTTCTATAGTGGGTTTGAGCTGATTCTCGCTGCCATGTTTATGCCAGTCTAGGCATACTTGATTCCCTTATAGAGACATATCAATACATAGGTTTTAAGATTCTTACTAGTCAGATATATTCCTCTGCGGGAAATATGGGGTTTTGAGTCCCTTTCACTGTGGAAGGTGTAGGTCTTGTGTTATTGATTTTCAGTTCTCCCAAGGAATATTCCGTAGACTGGAAGTGCCCTTGGCTCCGTAGTTCTGTTGTTTACTTGTTTTTGGGTACACAATGCACCCCTCCAGAGATCCAGGTGGCAATTTACATCCCGCCCATCAGCATAACAAGACTCCCTGTTCTCCAGGGCCTGTCTTGCCTTTCTGGTTTTTACACATTTCGTGGATGTCCCTTTTAGACCTGTGGAAAGTGATGCTTCTTTGTAGTGCAGATTTTCATTGCCCGCCTGCTTGCTTGGCCAAAAAGGGCGTATGCGTTTTCTCCTGAATATATTCATGAGAAAACGCATACGCTCTATTTGGCCAAGTGCATCATTTTTGAAATTTTGCCCCTCTTTCTGTGTTTTAAACGCGATTCCAACGTACCTCTTGAAACCTGTTTCCTGCTATTCTGCCTCGCTTTCATGTCCGCCTCGTTGCCTTCCCTCACCAGATTTTTGGACGATAGTTGTCTTTTATTACTCTGCCCGTTTGTGAATTGCTGTTCCCCTGAGCTCCATTATTCTACTCGTTTTTTTGAGCTGACCACAAGTCCAAAATTTTGGTTCAGGAACTTTACTGGTTTCCGATGGGGGGCTGAGACTTTGGTTAATTCTTCTTCCTGCTGGGAAATTAGATAGAAATGTGTCCGTCCAAATGCCTAACAGCTACTCTCTCATTGCTTCCCCCTCTTCACTTTCATCCTCAGCCAAACTGGCACCCTGTGCGAACCAGTAGGTTAAAGGGGCTGTCTCTCCAAGTTGGGAGATTGATAGTAAAGCAGTTGGAAAGTCAAACGGGAGCACCAGGAGAGGGACTATTCGTTGAGTTTTAGAAACCTTTCGTATTCACAGTGTGCCCATTCTCTAGGTTTCCCGTACATGTTATAGCTGTAGTAATATTCCATTCAACCTTTACAATTGGGACCCATGGAGTGGGTGGCATGCATTATTGCTTTAAAGGGTCTGCATTTGCTCACCCAATCTCACCAATCTTCTCATTCCCAAGTGTCCAGCCTTATGCCACATCCAGCTGTCACTGTAGATAGGGTCATTCCAGGTTTCATCAGAGACCTTGAAGGAATTGTGAAGAATTTCCTTTTTTGTTTTGTTTTGTTTTTGTAATTCCTTTTCATAGTGGGTTTGAGCTGATTCTCGCTGCCATGTTTATGCCAGTCTAGACACACTTGATTCCCTTACGGAGACATATCAATACATAGGTTTTAAGATTCTTACTTGTCAGATATATTCCTCTGGGGGAAATATGGGGTTTTGAGTCCCTTTCTCTGAGGAAGGTATAGGTCTTGTCTATTCCTTAGTTGGTTTTTGGAACGGTACCTGTGCTTATATCAAACTCTGGTTTTATGCATCACCCCACCTCTCCTTCCCCCTTAAGCAGGCATAAGAGTGTTTTCCAAATGTGAGACTCTGTTCTCTTTCCTAACTCAGTTCAAGTGTAGCCATGTTAACAGGATCTTCATAAGTGATATCTTATGATAAGTTTCTTTTTCTCTGTGACTTATTTCACTTAGAATCATCGTACCTGAAGCCACTCATTTTGCTGCTACTGGTCTTGTGACATTGATTGTATGGCTGAGGGATATTCCATCGTATGTATGTACCACAATTTTTTGAACCATTTTTATCTTTCCTGGGATATTTATGGTGTACCCAAGTTGAGGTTCTTGTAAGCAGTGCAGCACTAAATATTGGGGTGGCTGTGTCTTCTTGATTTTCAGTTTTCCCAAGGTATATTCCCTAGACTGGAAGTGCCCTTGGCTCTGTAGCTCTGTTGTTTACTTGTTTTAGGGAACACAATGCACTCCTCCAGAGAGGCAGTTGGCAATTTACATCCCGCCCATCAGCATAACAAGGCTCCCTGTTCTCCAGGGCCTGTCTTGCCTTTCTGGTTTTTACACATTTTGTGGATGTCCCTTTTGACCGGTGGGAAGTGATACTTCTTTGTAGTGCAGATTTGCATTGCCCGCTTGCTTGCTTGGCCAAAAAGGGCGTATGCGTTTTCTCCTGAATATATTCAGGAGAAAACGCATACGCCCTTTTTGGCCAAGTGCATCATTGTCGAAGTTGTGCCCCTCTTCCTGTGCTTTAAAGGCGATTCCAACGTACCTCTTGAAATCTGTTTCCTGCTATTCTGCCTCGCTTTCAAGTCCGCCTCGCTGCCTTCCCTCAACAGATTTTTGGACGATAGTTGTCCTTTATTACTCGGCCAGTTTGTGAATTGCTGTGACACTGAGCTCCATTTTTCAACTCGTTTTTTTTGAGCTGACCGCAGGTCCAGAATTTTGGTTCAGGACCTATGCTGGTTCCCGGTGGTGGGCTGAGACTTTGGTTAATTCTTCTTCCTGCCGGGAAGTTAGAGTGATATGTGCCCGTTCAAATGCCTAACAGCTACTCTCTCATTGGTTCTCCCTCTTCCCTTTCATCCTCTGCCAAATTGGAAACCTGTGCGAACCAGGAGGTTAAAGGGGCTGTCTCTCCAAGTTGGGAGATTGATAGTAAAGCAGATGGAAAGTCAAACCGGAGCACCAGGAGAGGGACTATTCGTTGAGTTTTAGAAACCTTTCGTATTCACAGTGTGTCCGTTCTCTAGGTTTCCCGTACATGTTATAACTGTAGTAATATTCCCTTCAACCTGGAGAGTTGGGACCCATGGAATAGGTGCCATGCATTATTGCTTTAAAGGGTCTGCATTTGTTCACCCAATCTCACCAATCATCTCAGTCCCAAGTGTCCAGCCTTATGCCACATCCAGCTGTTGTTGTAGATAGGGTCATTCCAGGTTTCATCAGAGACCCTGAAGGAATTGTAAAGAATTTCCCAGTTTTTTTGTTTTGTTTTTGAAATTCCTTTTTAGAGTGGGTTTGAGCTGATTCTCGCTGCCA
This sequence comes from Hyperoodon ampullatus, assembly GCF_949752795.1. Taxonomy (NCBI): domain Eukaryota; kingdom Metazoa; phylum Chordata; class Mammalia; order Artiodactyla; family Ziphiidae; genus Hyperoodon; species Hyperoodon ampullatus. The sequence continues at coordinate 730,286 of NW_027640834.1, read as the reverse complement.
TGTTTATGCCAGTCTAGACACACTTGATTCCCTTATGGAGATATATCAATACATAGGTTTTAAGATTCTTACTAGTCTGATATATTCCTCTGCGGGAAATATGGGGTTTAGAGTCCCTTTCACTGAGGAAGGTGTAGGTCTTCTCTATTCCATAGTTGGTTTTTGGAACGGTACCTGTGCTTATATCAAACTCTGGTTTTATGCATCACCCCACCTCTCCTTCCCCCTTAAGCAGGCATAAGATTGTTTTCTACATGTGAGAAACTGTTCTCTTTCCTAACTCCGTTCAAGTGTAGCCATGTTTATAGGATCTTCATAAGTGATATCTTATGATAAGTTTCTTTTTCTGTGTGACTTATTTCACTTAGAATCATCGTACCTGAATCCACCCATTTTGCTGCTACTGTTCTTATGACATTGATTTCATGGCTGAGGGATATTCCATCGTACGTAAGTACCACAATTTTTTGAACCATTTTTATATTTCCTGGGATACTTGAGGTGTATCCAAGTTGAGGTCCTTGTAAGCAGTGCAGCCCTAAATTTTGGGGTGGCTCTGTCTTATTGATTTTCAGTTTTCCCAAGGTATATTCCCTAGACTGGAAGTGCCCTTGGCTCTGTAGCTCTGTTGTTTACTTGTTTTAGGGAACACAATGCACTCCTCCAGAGAGGCAGTTGGCAATTTACATCCCGCCCATCAGCATAAAAAGGCTCCCTGTTCTCCAGGGCCTGTCTTGCCTTTCTGGTTTTTACACATTTTGTGGATGTCCCTTTTGACCGGTGGGAAGTGATACTTCTTTGTAGTGCAGATTTGCATTGCCCGCTTGCTTGCTTGGGCAAAAAGGGCGTATGCGTTTTCTCCTGGAGAAAACGCATACGCCCTTTTTGGCCAAGTGCATCATTGTCGAAGTTGTGCTCCTCTTCCTGTGCTTTAAAGGCGATTCCAATGTACCTCTTGAAATCTGTTTCCTGCTATTCTGCCTCGCTTTCAAGTCTGCCTCGCTGCCTTCCCTCAACAGATTTTTGGACGATAGTTGTCCTTTATTACTCGGCCAGCTTGTGAATTGCTGTGACACTGAGCTCCATTTTTCAACTCGTTTTTTGTGAGCTGACCGCAAGTCCAGAATTTTGGTTCAGGAGCTATGCTGGTTCCCGGTGGTGGGCTGAGACTTTGGTTAATTCTTCTTCCTGCCGGGAAGTTAGAGTGATATGTGCCCGTTCAAATGCCTAACAGCTACTCTCTCATTGGTTCTCCCTCTTCCCTTTCATCCTCTGCCAAATTGGAAACCTGTGCGAACCAGGAGGTTAAAGGGGCTGTCTCTCCAAGTTGGGAGATTGATAGTAAAGCAGATGGAAAGTCAAACCGGGGCACCAGGAGAGGGACTATTCGTTGAGTTTTAGAAACCTTTCGTATTCACAGTGTGTCCGTTCTGTAGGTTTCCCGTACATGTTATAACTGTAGTAATATTCCCTTCAACCTGGAGAGTTGGGACCCATGGAATAGGTGCCATGCATTATTGCTTTAAAGGGTCTGCATTTGTTCACCCAATCTCACCAATCATCTCAGTCCCAAGTGTCCAGCCTTATGCCACATCCAGCTGTCATTGTACATAGGGTCATTCCAGGTTTCATCAGAGACCCTGAAGGAATTGTAAAGAATTTCCCAGTTTTTTTGTTTTGTTTTTGAAGTTCCTTTTTATAGTGGGTTTGAGCTGATTCTCGCTGCCATGTTTATGCCAGTCTAGACACACTTAATTCCCTTATGGAGATATATCAATACATAGGTTTTAAGATTCTTACTAGTCTGATATATTCCTCTGCGGGAAATATGGGGTTTTGAGTCCCTTTCACTGAGGAAGGTGTAGGTCTTCTCTATTCCATAGTTGGTTTTTGGAACGGTACCTGTGCTTATATCAAACTCTGGTTTTATGCATCACCCCACCTCTCCTTCCCCCTTAAGCAGGCATAAGAGTGTTTTCTACATGTGAGACACTGTTCTCTTTCCTAACTCAGTTCAAGTGTAGCCATGTTTACAGGATCTTCATAAGTGATATCTTATGATAAGTTTCTTTTTCTGTGTGACTTATTTCACTTAGAATCATCGTACCTGAATCCACCCATTTTGCTGCTACTGGTCTTATGACATTGATTTCATGGCTGAGGGATATTCCATCGTACGTAAGTACCACAATTTTTTGAACCATTTTTATATTTCCTGGGATATTTGAGGTGTATCCAAGTTGAGGTCCTTGTAAGCAGTGCAGCCCTAAATTTTGGGGTGGCTCTGTCTTATTGATTTTCAGTTTTCCCAAGGTATATTCCCTAGACTGGAAGTGCCCTTGGCTCTGTAGCTCTGTTGTTTACTTGTTTTAGGGAACACAATGCACTCCTCCAGAGAGGCAGTTGGCAATTTACATCCCGCCCATCAGCATAACAAGGCTCCCTGTTCTCCAGGGCCTGTCTTGCCTTTCTGGTTTTTACACATTTTGTGGATGTCCCTTTAGACCGGTGGGAAGTGATACTTCTTTGTAGTGCAGATTTGCATTGCCCGCTTGCTTGCTTGGCCAAAAAGGGCGTATGCGTTTTCTCCTGAATATATTCAGGGGAAAACGCATACGCCCTTTTTGGCCAAGTACATCATTGTCGAAGTTGTGCCCCTCTTCCTGTGCTTTAAAGGCGATTCCAACGTACCTCTTGAAATCTGTTTCCTGCTATTCTGCCTCGCTTTCAAGTCCGCCTCGCTGCCTTCCCTCAACAGATTTTTGGACGATAGTTGTCCTTTATTACTCGGCCAGTTTGTGAATTGCTGTGACACTGAGCTCCATTTTTCAACTCGTTTTTTGTGAGCTGACCGCAAGTCCAGAATTTTGGTTCAGGACCTATGCTGGTTCCCGGTGGTGGGCTGAGACTTTGGTTAATTCTTCTTCCTGCCGGGAAGTTAGAGTGATATGTGCCCGTTCAAATGCCTAACAGCTACTCTCTCATTGGTTCTCCCTCTTCCCTTTCATCCTCTGCCAAATTGGAAACCTGTGCGAACCAGGAGGTTAAAGGGGCTGTCTCTCCAAGTTGGGAGATTGATAGTAAAGCAGATGGAAAGTCAAACCGGAGCACCAGGAGAGGGACTATTCGTTGAGTTTTAGAAACCTTTCATATTCACAGTGTGTCCGTTCTCTAGGTTTCCCGTACATGTTATAACTGTAGTAATATTCCCTTCAACCTGGAGAGTTGGGACCCATGGAATAGGTGCCATGCATTATTGCTTTAAAGGGTCTGCATTTGTTCACCCAATCTCACCAATCGTCTCAGTCCCAAGTGTCCAGCCTTTTGCCACATCCAGCTGTCGTTGTAGATAGGGTCATTCCAGGTTTCATCAGAGACCCTGAAGGAATTGTAAAGAATTTCCCAGTTTTTTTGTTTTGTTTTTGAAATTCCTTTTTATAGTGGGTTTGAGCTGATTCTCGCTGCCATGTTTATGCCAGTCTAGACACACTTAATTCCCTTATGGAGATATATCAATACATAGGTTTTAAGATTCTTACTAGTCTGATATATTCCTCTGCGGGAAATATGGGGTTTTGAGTCCCTTTCACTGAGGAAGGTGTAGGTCTTCTCTATTCCATAGTTGGTTTTTGGAACGGTACCTGTGCTTATATCAAACTCTGGTTTTATGCATCACCCCACCTCTCCTTCCCCCTTAAGCAGGCATAAGAGTGTTTTCTAAATGTGAGACTCTGTTCTCTTTCCTAACTCAGTTCAAGTGTAGCCATGTTTACAGGATCTTCATAAGTGATATCTTATGATAAATTTCTTTTTCTGTGTGACGTATTTCACTTAGAATCATCGTACCTGAATCCACCCATTTTGCTGCTACTGGTCTTATGACTTTGATTTCATGGCTGAGGGATATTCCATCGTACGTAAGTACCACAATTTTTTGAACCATTTTTATATTTCCTGGGATACTTAAGGTGTATCCAAGTTGAGGTCCTTGTAAGCAGTGCAGCCCTAAATTTTGGGGTGGCTCTGTCTTATTGATTTTCAGTGTTCCCAAGGTATATTCCCTAGACTGGAAGTGCCCTTGGCTCTGTAGCTCTGTTGTTTACTTGTTTTAGGGAACACAATGCACTCCTCCAGAGAGGCAGTTGGCAATTTACATCCCGCCCATCAGCATAACAAGGCTCCCTTTTCTCCAGGGCCTGTCTTGCCTTTCTGGTTTTTACACATTTTGTGGATGTCCCTTTTGACCGGTGGGAAGTGATACTTCTTTGTAGTGCAGATTTGCATTGCCCGCTTGCTTGCTTGGCCAAAAAGGGCGTATGAGTTTTCTCCTGAATATATTCAGGAGAAAACGCATACGCCCTTTTTGGCCAAGTGCATCATTGTCGAAGTTGTGCCCCTCTTCCTGTGCTTTAAAGGCGATTCCAACGTACCTCTTGAAATCTGTTTCCTGCTATTCTGCCTCGCTTTCAAGTCCGCCTCGCTGCCTTCCCTCAACAGATTTTTGGACGATAGTTGTCCTTTATTACTCGGCCAGTTTGTGAATTGCTGTGACACTGAGCTCCATTTTTCAACTCGTTTTTTTTGAGCTGACCGCAGGTCCAGAATTTTGGTTCAGGACCTATGCTGGTTCCCTGTGGTGGGCTGAGACTTTGGTTAATTCTTCTTCCTGCCGGGAAGTTAGAGTGATATGTGCCCGTTCAAATGCCTAACAGCTACTCTCTCATTGGTTCTCCCTCTTCCCTTTCATCCTCTGCCAAATTGGAAACCTGTGCGAACCAGGAGGTTAAAGGGGCTGTCTCTCCAAGTTGGGAGATTGATAGTAAAGCAGATGGAAAGTCAAACCGGAGCACCAGGAGAGGGACTATTCGTTGAGTTTTAGAAACCTTTCGTATTCACAGTGTGTCCGTTCTCTAGGTTTCCCGTACATGTTATAACTGTAGTAATATTCCCTTCAACCTGGAGAGTTGGGACCCATGGAATAGGTGCCATGCATTATTGCTTTAAAGGGTCTGCATTTGTTCACCCAATCTCACCAATCATCTCAGTCCCAAGTGTCCATCCTTATGCCACATCCAGCTGTCGTTGTAGATAGGGTCATTCCAGGTTTCATCAGAGACCCTGAAGGAATTGTAAAGAATTTCCCAGTTTTTTTGTTTTGTTTTTGAAATTCCTTTTTAGAGTGGGTTTGAGCTGATTCTCGCTGCCATGTTTATGCCAGTCTAGAAACACTTAATTCCCTTATGGAGATATATCAATACATAGGTTTTAAGATTCTTACTAGTCTGATATATTCCTCTGCGGGAAATATGGGGTTTTGAGTCCCTTTCCCTGAGGAAGGTGTAGGTCTTCTCTATTCCATAGTTGGTTTTTGGAACGGTACCTGTGCTTATATCAAACTCTGGTTTTATGCATCACCCCACCTCTCCTTCCCCCTTAAGCAGGCATAAGAGTGTTTTCTAAATGTGAGACACTGTTCTCTTTCCTAACTCAGTTCAAGTGTAGCCATGTTTATAGGATCTTCATAAGTGATATCTTATGATAAGTTTCTTTTTCTGTGTGACTTATTTCACTTAGAATCATCGTACCTGAATCCACCCATTTTGCTGCTACTCGTCTTATGACATTTATTTCATGGCTGAGGGATATTCCATCGTACGTAAGTACCACAATTTTTTGAACCATTTTTATATTTCCTGGGATACTTAAGGTGTATCCAAGTTGAGGTCCTTGTAAGCAGTGCAGCCCTAAATTTTGGGGTGGCTCTGTCTTATTGATTTTCAGTTTTCCCAAGGTATATTCCCTAGACTGGAAGTGCCCTTGGCTCTGTAGCTCTGTTGTTTACTTGTTTTAGGGAACACAATGCACTCCTCCAGAGAGGCAGTTGGCAATTTACATCCCGCCCATCAGCATAACAAGGCTCCCTGTTCTCCAGGGCCTGTCTTGCCTTTCTGGTTTTTACACATTTTGTGGATGTCCCTTTTGACCGGTGGGAAGTGATACTTCTTTGTAGTGCAGATTTGCATTGCCCGCTTGCTTGCTTGGCCAAAAAGGGCGTATGCGTTTTCTCCTGAATATATTCAGGAGAAAACGCATACGCCCATTTTGGCCAAGTGCATCATTGTCGAAGTTGTGCCCCTCTTCCTGTGCTTTAAAGGTGATTCCAACGTACCTCTTGAAATCTGTTTCCTGCTATTCTGCCTCGCTTTCAAGTCCGCCTCGCTGCCTTCCCTCAACAGATTTTTGGACGATAGTTGTCCTTTATTACTCGGCCAGTTTGTGAATTGCTGTGACACTGAGCTCCATTTTTCAACTCGTTTTTTGTGAGCTGACCGCAAGTCCAGAATTTTGGATCAGGACCTATGCTGGTTCCCGGTGGTGGGCTGAGACTTTGGTTAATTCTTCTTCCTGCCGGGAAGTTAGAGTGATATGTGCCCATTCAAATGCCTAACAGCTACTCTCTCATTGGTTCTCCCTCTTCCCTTTCATCCTCTGCCAAATTGGAAACCTGTGCGAACCAGGAGGTTAAAGGGGCTGTCTCTCCAAGTTGGGAGATGGATAGTAAAGCAGATGGAAAGTCAAACCGGAGCACCAGGAGAGGGACTATTCGTTGAGTTTTAGAAACCTTTCGTATTCACAGTGTGTCCGTTCTCTAGGTTTCCCGTACATGTTATAACTGTAGTAATATTCCCTTCAACCTGGAGAGTTGGGACGCATGGAATAGGTGCCATGCATTATTGCTTTAAAGGGGCTGCATTTGTTCACCCAATCTCACCAATCGTCTCAGTCCCAAGTGTCCAGCCTTATGCCACATCCAGCTGTCGTTGTAGATAGGGTCATTCCAGGTTTCATCAGAGACCCTGAAGGAATTGTAAAGAATTTCCCAGTTTTTTTGTTTTGTTTTTGAAATTCCTTTTTAGAGTGGGTTTGAGCTGATTCTCGCTGCCATGTTTATGCCAGTCTAGACACACTTGATTCCCTTATGGAGATATATCAATACATAGGTTTTAAGATTCTTACTAGTCTGATATATTCCTCTGCGGGAAATATGGGGTTTTGAGTCCCTTTCACTGAGGAAGGTGTAGGTCTTCTCTATTCCATAGTTGGTTTTTGGAACGGTACCTGTGCTTATATCAAACTCTGGTTTTATGCATCTCCCCACCTCTCCTTCCCCCTTAAGCTGGCATAAGAGTGTTTTCTAAATGTGAGACACTGTTCTCTTTCCTAACTCAGTTCAAGTGTAGCCATGTTTATAGGATCTTCATAAGTGATATCTTATGATAAGTTTCTTTTTCTGTGTGACTTATTTCACTTAGAATCATCGTACCTGAATCCACCCATTTTGCTGCTACTGGTCTTATGACATTGATTTCATGGCTGAGGGATATTCCATCGTACGTTAGAACCACCATTTTTTGAACCATTTTTATATTTCCTGGGATACTTAAGGTGTATCCAAGTTGAGGTCCTTGTAAGCAGTGCAGCCCTAAATTTTGGGGTGGCTCTGTCTTATTGATTTTCAGTTTTCCCAAGGTATATTCCCTAGACTGGAAGTGCCCTTGGCTCTGTAGCTCTGTTGTTTACTTGTTTTAGGGAACACAATGCACTCCTCCAGAGAGGCAGTTGGCAATTTACATCCCGCCCATCAGCATAACAAGGCTCCCTGTTCTCCAGGGCCTGTCTTGCCTTTCTGGTTTTTACACATTTTGTGGATGTCCCTTTTGACCGGTGGGAAGTGATACTTCTTTGTAGTGCAGATTTGCATTGCCCGCTTGCTTGCTTGGCCAAAAAGGGCGTATGCGTTTTCTCCTGAATATATTCAGGAGAAAACGCATACGCCCTTTTTGGCCAAGTGCATCATTGTCGAACTTGTGCCCCTCTTCCTGTGCTTTAAAGGCGATTCCAATGTACCTCTTGAAATCTGTTTCCTGCTATTCTGCCTCGCTTTCAAGTCCGCCTCGCTGCCTTCCCTCAACAGATTTTTGGACGATAGTTGTCCTTTATTACTCGGCCAGTTTGTGAATTGCTGTGACACTGAGCTCCATTTTTCAACTCGTTTTTTGTGAGCTGACCGCAAGTCCAGAATTTTGGTTCAGGACCTATGCTGGTTCCCGGTGGTGGGCTGAGACTTTGGTTAATTCTTCTTCCTGCCGGGAAGTTAGAGTGATATGTGCCCGTTCAAATGCCTAACAGCTACTCTCTCATTGGTTCTCCCTCTTCCCTTTAATCCTCTGTCAAATTGGAAACGTGTGCGAACCAGGAGGTTAAAGGGGCTGTCTCTCCAAGTTGGGAGATTGATAGTAAAGCAGATGGAAAGTCAAACCGGAGCACCAGGAGAGGGACTATTCGTTGAGTTTTAGAAACCTTTCGTATTCACAGTGTGTCCGTTCTCTAGGTTTCCCGTACATGTTATAGCTGTAGTAATATTCCCTTTAACCTGCAGAACTGGGAACCATGGAATGGGTGCCAGGCATTTGTGCTTTAAAGGGTGTGCATTTGCTCACCCAATCTCACCAATCCTCTCAGTCCCAAGTGTCCAGCCTTATGCCTCATCCAGCTGTCATTGTACATAGGGTCATTCCAGGTTTCATCAGTGACCCTGAAGGAATTGTAAAGAATTTCCCAGTTTTTTTGTTTTGTTTTTGAAATTCCTTTTTATAGTGGGTTTGAGCTGATTCTCGCTGCCATGTTTATGCCAGTCTAGACACACTTGATTCCCTTACGGAGACATATCAATACATAGGTTTTAAGATTCTTACTAGTCAGATATATTCCTCTGCGGGAAATATGGGGTTTTGATTCCCTTTCACTGAGGAAGGTGTAGTTCTTGTCTATTCCATAGTTGGTTTTTGGAACGGTACCTGTGCTTATATCAAACTCTGGTTTTATGCATCACCCCACCTCTCCTTCCCCCTTAAGCAGGCATAAGAGTGTTTTCTAAATGTGAGACACTGTTCTCTTTCCTAACTCAGTTCAAGTGTAGCCATGTTTACAGGATCTTCATAAGTGATATCTTATGATAAGTTTCTTTTTCTGTGTGACTTATTTCACTTAGAATCATCGTACCTGAATCCACCCATTTTGCTGCTACTGGTCTTATGACATTGATTTCATGGCTGAGGGATATTCCATCGTACGTAAGTACCACAATTTTTTGAACCATTTTTATATTTCCTGGGATATTTAAGGTGTACCCAAGTTGAGGTCCTTGTAAGCAGTGCAGCCCTAAATTTTGGGGTGGCTCTGTCTTATTGATTTTCAGTTTTCCCAAGGTATATTCCCTAGACTGGAAGTGCCCTTGGCTCTGTAGCTCTGTTCTTTACTTGTTTTAGGGAACACAATGCACTCCTCCAGAGAGGCAGTTGTCAAGTTACATCTCGTCCATCAGCATAACAAGGCTCCCTGTTCTCCAGGGCCTGTCTTGCCTTTCTGGTTTTTACACATTTTGTGGATGTCCCTTTTGACCGGTGGGAAGTGATACTTCTTTGTAGTGCAGATTTGCATTGCCCGCTTGCTTGCTTGGCCAAAAAGGGCGTATGCGTTTTCTCTTGAATATATTCAGGAGAAAACGCATACGCCCTTTTTGGCCAAGTGTATCATTGTCGAAGTTGTGCCCCTCTTCCTGTGCTTTAAAGGCGATTCCAACGTACCTCTTGAAATCTGTTTCCTGCTATTCTGCCTCTCTTTCAAGTCCGCCACGTTGTCTTCCCTCAACAGATTTTTGGACGATAGTTGTCCTTTATTACTTGGCCAGTTTGTGAATTGCTGTGCCCCTGAGCTCCATTTTTCAACTCGTTTTTTGTGAGCTGACCGCATGTCCAAAATTTTGGTTCAGGACCTATGCTGGTTCCCGGTGGGTGGCTGAGACTTTGGTTAATTCTTCTTCCTGCCGGGAAATTAAAGTGATATGTGCCCGTCCAAATGCCTAACAGCTACTCTCTCATTGGTTCTCCCTCTTCCCTTTCATCCTCTGCCAAATTGGCAACCTGTGCGAACCAGGAGGTTAAAGGGGCTGTCTCTCCAAGTTGGGAGCTTGATAGTAAAGCAGATGGAAAGTCAAACCCGAGCACCAGGAGAGGGACTATTCGTTGAGTTTTAGAAACCTTTCGTATTCACAGTGTGTCCGTTCTCTAGGTTTCCCGTACATGTTATAGCTGTAGTAATATTCCCTTTAACCTGGGGAATTGGGAACCATGGAATTGGTGCCAGGCATTTGTGCTTTAAAGGGTCTGCATTTGCTCACCCAATCTCACCAATCCTCTCAGTCCCAAGTGTCCAGCCTTATGCCACATCCAGCTGTCGTTGTACATATGGTCATTCCAGGTTTCATCAGAGACCCTGAAGGAATTGGAAAGAATTTCCCAGTTTTTTTGTTTTGTTCTTGAAATTCCTTTTTATAGTGGGTTTGAGCTGATTCTCGCTGCCATGTTTATGCCAGTCTAGACACACTTGATTCCCTTACGGAGACATGTCAATACATAGGTTTTAAGATTCTTACTAGTCTGATATATTCCTCTGCGGGAAATATGGGGTTTTGAGTCCCTTTCACTGAGGAAGGTGTAGGTCTTCTCTATTCCATTGTTGGTTTTTGGAACGGTACCTGTGCTTATATCAAACTCTGGTTTTATGCATCACCCCACCTCTCCTTCCCCCTTAAGCAGGCATAAGAGTGTTTTCTAAATGTGAGACACTGTTCTCTTTCCTAACTCAGTTCAAGTGTAGCCATGTTTATAGGATCTTCATAAGTGATATCTTATGATAAGTTTCTTTTTCTGTGTGACTTATTTCACTTAGAATCATCGTACCTGAATCCACCCATTTTGCTGCTACTGGTCTTATGACATTGATTTCATGGCTGAGGGATATTCCATCGTACGTAAGTACCACAATTTTTTGAACCATTTTTATATTTCCTGGGATACTTAAGGTGTATCCAAGTTGAGGTCCTTGTAAGCAGTGCAGCCCTAAATTTTGGGGTGGCTCTGTCTTATTGATTTTCAGTTTTCCCAAGGTATATTCCCTAGACTGGAAGTGCCCTTGGCTCTGTAGCTCTGTTGTTTACTTGTTTTAGGGAACACAATGCACTCCTCCAGAGAGGCAGTTGGCAATTTACATCCCGCCCATCAGCATAACAAGGCTCCCTGTTCTCCAGGGCCTGTCTTGCCTTTCTGGTTTTTACACATTTTGTGGATGTCCCTTTTGACCGGTGGGAAGTGATACTTCTTTGTAGTGCAGATTTGCATTGCCCGCTTGCTTGCTTGGCCAAAAAGGGCGTATGCGTTTTCTCCTGAATATATTCAGGAGAAAACGCATACGCCCTTTTTGGCCAAGTGCATCATTGTCGAAGTTGTGCCCCTCTTCCTGTGCTTTAAAGGCGATTCCAACGTACCTCTTGAAATCTGTTTCCTGCTATTCTGCCTCGCTTTCAAGTCCGCCTCGCTGCCTTCCCTCAACAGATTTTTGGACGATAGTTGTCCTTTATTACTCGGCCAGTTTGTGAATTGCTGTGACACTGAGCTCCATTTTTCAACTCGTTTTTTGTGAGCTGACCGCAAGTCCAGAATTTTGGTTCAGGACCTATGCTGGTTCCCGGTGGTGGGCTGAGACTTTGGTTAATTCTTCTTCCTGCCGGGAAGTTAGAGTGTTATGTGCCCGTTCAAATGCCTAACAGCTACTCTCTCATTGGTTCTCCCTCTTCCCTTTCACCCTCTGCCAAATTGGAAACCTGTGCGAACCAGGAGGTTAAAGGGGCTGTCTCTCCAAGTTGGGAGATTGATAGTAAAGCAGATGGAAAGTCAAACTGGAGCACCAGGAGAGGGACTATTCGTTGAGTTTTAGAAACCTTTCGTATTCACAGTGTGTCCGTTCTCTAGGTTTCCCGTACATGTTATAACTGTAGTAATATTCCCTTCAACCTGGAGAGTTGGGACCCATGGAATAGGTGCCATGCATTATTGCTTTAAAGGGTCTGCATTTGTTCACCCAATCTCACCAATCGTCTCAGTCCCAAGTGTCCAGCCTTATGCCACATCCAGCTGTCGTTGTAGATAGGGTCATTCCAGGTTTCATCAGAGACCCTGAAGGAATTGTAAAGAATTTCCCAGTTTTTTTGTTTTGTTTTTGAAATTCCTTTTTATAGTGGGTTTGAGCTGATTCTCGCTGCCATGTTTATGCCAGTCTAGACACACTTAATTCCCTTATGGAGATATATCAATACATAGGTTTTAAGATTCTTACTAGTCTGATATATTCCTCTGCGGGAAATATGGGGTTTTGAGTCCCTTTCACTGAGGAAGGTGTAGGTCTTCTCTATTCCATAGTTGGTTTTTGGAACGGTACCTGTGCTTATATCAAACTCTGGTTTTATGCATCACCCCACCTCTCCTTCCCCCTTAAGCAGGCATAAGAGTGTTTTCTACATGTGAGACACTGTTCTCTTTCCTAACTCAGTTCAAGTGTAGCCATGTTTATAGGATCTTCATAAGTGATATCTTATGATAAGTTTCTTTTTCTGTGTGACTTATTTCACTTAGAATCATCGTACCTGAATCCACCCATTTTGCTGCTACTGGTCTTATGACATTGATTTCATGGCTGAGGGATATTCCATCGTACGTAAGTACCACAATTTTTTGAACCATTTTTATATTTCCTGGGATACTTAAGGTGTATCCAAGTTGAGGTCCTTGTAAGCAGTGCAGCCCTAAATTTTGGGGTGGCTCTGTCTTATTGATTTTCAGTTTTCCCAAGGTATATTCCCTAGACTGGAAGTGCCCTTGGCTCTGTAGCTCTGTTGTTTACTTGTTTTAGGGAACACAATGCACTCCTCCAGAGAGGCAGTTGGCAATTTACATCCCGCCCATCAGCATAACAAGGCTCCCTGTTCTCCAGGGCCTGTCTTGCCTTTCTGGTTTTTACACATTTTGTGGATGTCCCTTTTGACCGGTGGGAAGTGATACTTCTTTGTAGTGCAGATTTGCCTTGCCCGCTTGCTTGCTTGGCCAAAAAGGGCGTATGCGTTTTCTCCTGAATATATTCAGGGGAAAACGCATACGCCCTTTTTGGCCAAATACATCATTGTCGAAGTTGTGCCCCTCTTCCTGTGCTTTAAAGGCGATTCCAACGTACCTCTTGAAATCTGTTTCCTGCTATTCTGCCTCGCTTTCAAGTCCGCCTCGCTGCCTTCCCTCAACAGATTTTTGGACGATAGTTGTCCTTTATTACTCGGCCAGTTTGTGAATTGCTGTGACACTGAGCTCCATTTTTCAACTCGTTTTTTGTGAGCTGACCGCAAGTCCAGAATTTTGGTTCAGGACCTATGCTGGTTCCCGGTGGTGGGCTGAGACTTTGGTTAATTCTTCTTCCTGCCGGGAAGTTAGAGTGATATGTGCCCGTTCAAATGCCTAACAGCTACTCTCTCATTGGTTCTCCCTCTTCCCTTTCATCCTCTGCCAAATTGGAAACCTGTGCGAACCAGGAGGTTAAAGGGGCTGTCTCTCCAAGTTGGGAGATTGATAGTAAAGCAGATGGAAAGTCAAACCGGAGCACCAGGAGAGGGACTATTCGTTGAGTTTTAGAAACCTTTCGTATTCACAGTGTGTCCGTTCTCTAGGTTTCCCGTACATGTTATAACTGTAGTAATATTCCCTTCAACCTGGAGAGTTGCGACCCATGGAATAGGTGCCATGCATTATTGCTTTAAAGGGTCTGCATTTGTTCACCCAATCTCACCAATCGTCTCAGTTCCAAGTGTCCAGCCTTATGCCACATCCAGCTGTCGTTGTAGATAGGGTCATTCCAGGTTTCATCAGAGACCCTGAAGGAATTGTAAAGAATTTCCCAGTTTTTTTGTTTTGTTTTTGAAATTCCTTTTTACAGTGGGTTTGAGCTGATTCTCGCTGCCATGTTTATGCCAGTCTAGACACACTTAATTCCCTTATGGAGATATATCAATACATAGGTTTTAAGATTCTTACTAGTCTGATATATTCCTCTGCGGGAAATATGGGGTTTTGAGTCCCTTTCCCTGAGGAAGGTGTAGGTCTTCTCTATTCCATAGTTGGTTTTTGGAATGGTACCTGTGCTTATATCAAACTCTGGTTTTATGCATCACCCCACCTCTCCTTCCCCCTTAAGCAGGCGTAAGAGTGTTTTCTAAATGTGAGACACTGTTCTCTTTCCTAACTCAGTTCAAGTGTAGCCATGTTTATAGGATCTTCATAAGTGATATCTTATGATAAGTTTCTTTTTCTGTGTGACTTATTTCACTTAGAATCATCGTACCTGAATCCACCCATTTTGCTGCTACTGGTCTTATGACATTGATTTCATGGCTGAGGGATATTCCATCGTACGTAAGTACCACAATTTTTTGAACCATTTTTATATTTCCTGGGATATTTAAGGTGTACCCAAGTTGAGGTCCTTGTAAGCAGTGCAGCCCTAAATTTTGGGGTGGCTCTGTCTTATTGATTTTCAGTTTTCCCAAGGTATAATCCCTAGACTGGAAGTGCCCTTGGCTCTGTAGCTCTGTTGTTTACTTGTTTTAGGGAACACAATGCAGTCCTCCAGAGAGGCAGTTGGCAATTTACATCCCGCCCATCAGCATAACAAGGCTCCCTGTTCTCCAGGGCCTGTCTTGCCTTTCTGGTTTTTACACATTTTGTGGATGTCCCTTTTGACGGGTGGGAAGTGATACTTCTTTGTAGTGCAGATTTGCATTGCCCGCTTGCTTGCTTGGCCAAAAAGGGCGTATGCGTTTTCTCCTGAATATATTCAGTAGAAAACACATACGCCCTTTTTGGCCAAGTGCATCATTGTCGAAGTTGTGCCCCTCTTCCTGTGCTTTAAAGGCGATTCCAACGTACCTCTTGAAATCTGTTTCCTGCTATTCTGCCTCGCTTTCAAGTCCGCCTCGCTGCCTTCCCTCAACAGATTTTTGGACGATAGTTGTCCTTTATTACTCGGCCAGTTTGTGAATTGCTGTGACACTGAGCTCCATTTTTCAACTCGTTTTTTGTGAGCTGACCGCAAGTCCAGAATTTTGGTTCAGGACCTATGCTGGTTCCCGTTGGTGTGCTGAGACTTTGGTTAATTCTTCTTCCTGCCGGGAAGTTAGAGTGATATGTGCCCGTTCAAATGCCTAACAGCTACTCTCTCATTGGTTCTCCCTCTTCCCTTTCATCCTCTGCCAAATTGGAAACCTGTGCGAACCAGGAGGTTAAAGGGGCTGTCTCTCCAAGTTGGGAGATTGATAGTAAAGCAGATGGAAAGTCAAACCGGAGCACCAGGAGAGGGACTATTCGTTGAGTTTTAGAAACCTTTCGTATTCACAGTGTGTCCGTTCTCTAGGTTTCCCGTACATGTTATAACTGTAGTAATATTCCCTTCAACCTGGAGAGTTGGGACCCATGGAATAGGTGCCATGCATTATTGCTTTAAAGGGTCTGCATTTGTTCACCCAATCTCACCAATCGTCTCAGTCCCAAGTGTCCAGCCATATGCCACATCCAGCTGTCGTTGTAGATAGGGTCATTCCAGGTTTCATCAGAGACCCTGAAGGAATTGTAAAGAATTTCCCAGTTTTTTTGTTTTGTTTTTGAAATTCCTTTTTATAGTGGGTTTGAGCTGATTCTCGCTGCCATGTTTATGCCAGTCTAGACACACTTAATTCCCTTATGGAGATATATCAATACATAGGTTTTAAGATTCTTACTAGTCTGATATATTCCTCTGCGGGAAATATGGGGTTTTGAGTCCCTTTCACTGAGGAAGGTGTAGGTATTCTCTATTCCATAGTTGGTTTTTGGAACGGTAACTGTGCTTATATCAAACTCTGGTTTTATGCATCACCCCACCTCTCCTTCCCCCTTAAGCAGGCATAAGAGTGTTTTCTAAATGTGAGACACTGTTCTCTTTCCTAACTCAGTTCAAGTGTAGCCATGTTTATAGGATCTTCATAAGTGATATCTTATGATAAGTTTCTTTTTCTGTGTGACTTATTTCACTTAGAATCATCGTACCTGAATCCACCCATTTTGCTGCTACTGGTCTTATGACATTGATTTCATGGCTGAGGGATATTCCATCATACGTAAGTACCACAATTTTTTGAACCATTTTTATATTTCCTGGGATATTTTAGGTGTATCCAAGTTGAGGTCCTTGTAAGCAGTGCAGCCCTAAATTTTGGGGTGGCTCTGTCTTATTGATTTTCAGTTTTCCCAAAGTATATTCCCTAGACTGGAAGTGCCCTTGGCTCTGTAGCTCTGTTGTTTACTTGTTTTAGGGAACACAATGCACTCCTCCAGAGAGGCAGTTGGCAATTTACATCCCGCCCATCAGCATAACAAGGCTCCCTGTTCTCCAGGGCCTGTCTTGCCTTTCTGGTTTTTACACATTTTGTGGATGTCCCTTTTGACCGGTGGGAAGTGATACTTCTTTGTAGTGCAGATTTGCATTGCCCGCTTGCTTGCTTGGCCAAAAAGGGCGTATGCGTTTTCTCCTGAATATATTCAGGAGAAAACGCATACGCCCTTTTTGCCAAGTGCATCATTGTCGAAGTTGTGCCCCTCTTCCTGTGCTTTAAAGGCGATTCCAACGTACCTCTTGAAATCTGTTTCCTGCTATTCTGCCTCGCTTTCAAGTCCACCTCGCTGCCTTCCCTCAACAGATTTTTGGACGATAGTTGTCCTTTATTACTCGGCCAGTTTGTGAATTGCTGTGACACTGAGCTCCATTTTTCAACTCGTTTTTTGTGAGCTGACCGCAAGTCCAGAATTTTGGTTCAGGACCTATGCTGGTTCCCGGTGGTGGGCTGAGACTTTGTTTAATTCTTCTTCCTGCCGGGAAGTTAGAGTGATATGTGCCCGTTCAAATGCCTAACAGCTACTCTCTCATTGGTTCTCCCTCTTGCCTTTCATCCTCTGCCAAATTGGAAACCTGTGCGAACCAGGAGGTTAAAGGGGCTGTCTCTCCAAGTTGGGAGATTGATAGTAAAGCAGATGGAAAGTCAAACCGGAGCACCAGGAGAGGGACTATTCGTTGAGTTTTAGAAACCTTTCGTATTCACAGTGTGTCCGTTCTCTAGGTTTCCCGTACATGTTATAACTGTAGTAATATTCCCTTCAACCTGGAGAGTTGGGACCCATGGAATAGGTGCCATGCATTATTGCTTTAAAGGGTCTGCATTTGTTCACCCAATCTCACCAATCGTCTCAGTCCCAAGTGTCCAGCCTTATGCCACATCCAGCTGTCGTTGTAGATAGGGTCATTCCAGGTTTCATCAGAGACCCTGAAGGAATTGTAAAGAATTTCCCAGTTTTTTTGTTTTGTTTTTGAAATTCCTTTTTATAGTGGGTTTGAGCTGATTCTCGCTGCCATGTTTATGCCAGTCTAGACACACTTAATTCCCTTATGGAGATATATCAATACATAGGTTTTAAGATTCTTACTAGTCTGATATATTCCTCTGCGGGAAATATGGGGTTTTGAGTCCCTTTCACTGAGGAAGGTCTAGGTCTTCTCTATTCCATAGTTGGTTTTTGGAACGGTACCTGTGCTTATATCAAACTCTGGTTTTATGCATCACCCCACCTCTCCTTCCCCCTTAAGCAGGCATAAGAGTGTTTTCTAAATGTGAGACTCTGTTCTCTTTCCTAACTCAGTTCAAGTGTAGCCATGTTTACAGGATCTTCATAAGTGATATCTTATGATAAGTTTCTTTTTCTGTGTGACTTATTTCACTTAGAATCATCGTACCTGAATCCACCCATTTTGCTGCTACTGGTCTTATGACATTGATTTCATGGCTGAGGGATATTCCATCGTACGTAAGTACCACAATTTTTTGAACCATTTTTATATTTCCTGGGATACTTAAGGTGTATCCAAGTTGAGGTCCTTGTAAGCAGTGCAGCCCTAAATTTTGGGGTGGCTCTGTCTTATTGATTTTCAGTTTTCCCAAGGTATATTCCCTAGACTGGAAGTGCCCTTGGCTCTGTAGCTCTGTTGTTTACTTGTTTTAGGGAACACAATGCACTCCTCCAGAGAGGCAGTTGGCAATTTACATCCCGCCAATAGCATAACAAGGCTCCCTGTTCTCCAGGGCCTGTCTTGCCTTTCTGGTTTTTACACATTTTGTGGATGTCCCTTTTGACCGGTGGGAAGTGATACTTCTTTGTAGTGCAGATTTGCATTGCCCGCTTGCTTGCTTGGCCAAAAAGGGCGTATGCGTTTTCTCCTGAATATATTCAGGAGAAAACGCATACGCCCTTTTTGCCAAGTGCATCATTGTCGAAGTTGTGCCCCTCTTCCTGTGCTTTAAAGGCGATTCCAACGTACCTCTTGAAATCTGTTTCCTGCTATTCTGCCTCGCTTTCAAGTCCACCTCGCTGCCTTCCCTCAACAGATTTTTGGACGATAGTTGTCCTTTATTACTCGGCCAGTTTGTGAATTGCTGTGACACTGAGCTCCATTTTTCAACTCGTTTTTTGTGAGCTGACCGCAAGTCCAGAATTTTGGTTCAGGACCTATGCTGGTTCCCGGTGGTGGGCTGAGACTTTGGTTAATTCTTCTTCCTGCCGGGAAGTTAGAGTGATATGTGCCCGTTCAAATGCCTAACAGCTACTCTCTCATTGGTTCTCCCTCTTCCCTTTCATCCTCTGCCAAATTGGAAACCTGTGCGAACCAGGAGGTTAAAGGGGCTGTCTCTCCAAGTTGGGAGATTGATAGTAAAGCAGATGGAAAGTCAAACCGGAGCACCAGGAGAGGGACTATTCGTTGAGTTTTAGAAACCTTTCGTATTCACAGTGTGTCCGTTCTCTAGGTTTCCCGTACATGTTATAACTGTAGTAATATTCCCTTCAACCTGGAGAGTTGGGACCCATGGAATAGGTGCCATGCATTATTGCTTTAAAGGGGCTGCATTTGTTCACCCAATCTCACCAATCGTCTCAGTCCCAAGTGTCCAGCCTTATGCCACATCCAGATGTCGTTGTAGATAGGGTCATTCCAGGTTTCATCAGAGACCCTGAAGGAATTGTAAAGAATTTCCCAGTTTTTTTGTTTTGTTTTTGAAATTCCTTTTTAGAGTGGGTTTGAGCTGATTCTCGCTGCCATGTTTATGCCAGTCTAGACACACTTGATTCCCTTACGGAGATATATCAATACATAGGTTTTAAGATTCTTACTAGTCAGATATATTCCTCTGCGGGAAATATGGGGTTTTGAGTCCCTTACACTGAGGAAGGTCTAGGTCTTCTCTATTCCATAGTTGGTTTTTGGAACGGTACCTCTGCTTATATCAAACTCTGGTTTTATGCATCACCCCACCTCTCCTTCCCCCTTAAGCAGGCATAAGAGTGTTTTCTAAATGTGAGACTCTGTTCTCTTTCCTAACTCAGTTCAAGTGTAGCCATGTTTACAGTATCTTCATAAGTGATATCTTATGATAAGTTTCTTTTTCTGTGTGACTTATTTCACTTAGAATCATCGTACCTGAATCCACCCATTTTGCTGCTACTGGTCTTATGACATTGATTTCATGGCTGAGGGATATTCCATCGTACGTAAGTACCACAATTTTTTGAACCATTTTTATATTTCCTGGGATACTTAAGGTGTATCCAAGTTGAGGTCCTTGTAAGCAGTGCAGCCCTAAATTTTGGGGTGGCTCTGTCTTATTGATTTTCAGTTTTCCCAAGGTATATTCCCTAGACTGGAAGTGCCCTTGGCTCTGTAGCTCTGTTGTTTTCTTGTTTTAGGGAACACAATGCACTCCTCCAGAGAGGCAGTTGGCAATTTACATCCCGCCCATCAGCGTAACAAGGCTCCCAGTTCTCCAGGGCCTGTCTTGCCTTTCTGGTTTTTACACATTTTGTGGATGTCCCTTTTGACCGGTGGGAAGTGATACTTCTTTGTAGTGCAGATTTGCATTGCCCGCTTGCTTGCTTGGCCAAAAAGGGCGTATGCGTTTTCTCCTGAATATATTCAGGAGAAAATGCATACGCCCTTTTTGGCCAAGTGCATCATTGTCGAAGTTGTGCCCCTCTTCCTGTGCTTTAAAGGCGATTCCAACGTACCTCTTGAAATCTGTTTCCTGCTATTCTGCCTCGCTTTCAAGTCCGCCTCGCTGTCTTCCCTCTACAGATTTTTGGACGATAGTTGTCCTTTATTACTCGGCCAGTTTGTGAATTGCTGTGACACTGAGCTCCATTTTTCAACTCGTTTTTTGTGAGCTGACCGCAAGTCCAGAATTTTGGTTCAGGACCTATGCTGGTTCCCGGTGGTGGGCTGAGACTTTGGTTAATTCTTCTTCCTGCCGGGAAGTTAGAGTGATATGTGCCCGTTCAAATGCCTAACAGCTACTCTCTCATTGGTTCTCCCTCTTCCCTTTCATCCTCTGCCAAATTGGAAACCTGTGCGAACCAGGAGGTTAAAGGGGCTGTCTCTCCAAGTTGGGAGATTGATAGTAAAGCAGATGGAAAGTCAAACCGGAGCACCAGGAGAGGGACTATTCGTTGAGTTTTAGAAACCTTTCGTATTCACAGTGTGTCCGTTCTCTAGGTTTCCCGTACATGTTATAACTGTAGTAATATTCCCTTCAACCTGGAGAGTTGGGACCCATGGAATAGGTGCCATGCATTATTGCTTTAAAGGGTCTGCATTTGTTCACCCAATCTCACCAATCGTCTCAGTCCCAAGTGTCCAGCCTTATGCCACATCCAGCTGTCGTTGTAGATAGGGTCATTCCAGGTTTCATCAGAGACCCTGAAGGAATTGTAAAGAATTTCCCAGTTTTTTTGTTTTGTTTTTGAAATTCCTTTTTATAGTGGGTTTGAGCTGATTCTCGCTGCCATGTTTATGCCAGTCTAGACACACTTAATTCCCTTATGGAGATATATCAATACATAGGTTTTAAGATTCTTACTAGTCTGATATATTCCTCTGCGGGAAATATGGGGTTTTGAGTCCCTTTCCCTGAGGAAGGTGTAGGTCTTCTCTATTCCATAGTTGGTTTTTGGAACGGTACCTGTGCTTATATCAAACTCTGGTTTTATGCATCACCCCACCTCTCCTTCCCCCTTAAGCAGGCATAAGAGTGTTTTCTACATGTGAGACACTGTTCTCTTTCCTAACTCAGTTCAAGTGTAGCCATGTTTATAGGATCTTCATAAGTGATATCTTATGATAAGTTTCTTTTTCTCTGTGACTTATTTCACTTAGAATCATCGTACCTGAATCCACCCATTTTGCTGCTACTGGTCTTATGACATTGATTTCATGGCTGAGGGATATTCCATCGTACGTAAGTACCACAATTTTTTGAACCATTTTTATATTTCCTGGCATATTTAAGGTGTACCCAAGTTGAGGTCCTTGTAAGCAGTGCAGCCCTAAATTTTGGGGTGGCTCTGTCTTATTGATTTTCAGTTTTCCCAAGGTATATTCCCTAGACTGGAAGTGCCCTTGGCTCTGTAGCTCTGTTGTTTACTTGTTTTAGGGAACACAATGCACTCCTCCAGAGAGGCAGTTGGCAATTTACATCCCGCCCATCAGCATAACAAGGCTCCCAGTTCTCCAGGGCCTGTCTTGCCTTTCTGGTTTTTACACATTTTGTGGATGTCCCTTTTGACCGGTGGGAAGTGATACTTCTTTGTAGTGCAGATTTGCATTGCCCGCTTGCTTGCTTGGCCAAAAAGGGCGTATGCGTTTTCTCCTGGAGAAAACGCATACGCCCTTTTTGGCCAAGTGCATCATTGTCGAAGTTGTGCCCCTCTTCCTGTGCTTTAAAGGCGATTCCAATGTACCTCTTGAAATCTGTTTCCTGCTATTCTGCCTCGCTTTCAAGTCTGCCTCGCTGCCTTCCCTCAACAGATTTTTGGACGATAGTTGTCCTTTATTACTCGGCCAGCTTGTGAATTGCTGTGACACTGAGCTCCATTTTTCAACTCGTTTTTTGTGAGCTGACCGCTGTCCAGAATTTTGGTTCAGGACCTATGCTGGTTCCCGGTGGTGGGCTGAGACTTTGGTTAATTCTTCTTCCTGCCGGGAAGTTAGAGTGATATGTGCCCGTTCAAATGCCTAACAGCTACTCTCTCATTGGTTCTCCCTCTTCCCTTTCATCCTCTGCCAAATTGGAAACCTGTGCGAACCAGGAGGTTAAAGGGGCTGTCTCTCCAAGTTGGGAGATTGATAGTAAAGCAGATGGAAAGTCAAACCGGAGCACCAGGAGAGGGACTATTCGTTGAGTTTTAGAAACCTTTCATATTCACAGTGTGTCCGTTCTCTAGGTTTCCCATACATGTTATAACTGTAGTAATATTCCCTTCAACCTGGAGAGTTGGGACCCATGGAATAGGTGCCATGCATTATTGCTTTAAAGGGTCTGCATTTGTTCACCCAATCTCACCAATCGTCTCAGTCCCAAGTGTCCAGCCTTATGCCACATCCAGCTGTTGTGGTAGATAGGGTCATTCCAGGTTTCATCAGAGACCCTGAAGGAATTGTAAAGAATTTCCCAGTTTTTTTGTTTTGTTTTTGAAATTCCTTTTTATAGTGGGTTTGAGCTGATTCTCGCTGCCATGTTTATGCCAATCTAGACACACTTAATTCCCTTATGGAGATATATCAATACATAGGTTTTAAGATTCTTACTAGTCTGATATATTCCTCTGCGGGAAATATGGGGTTTTGAGTCCCTTTCCCTGAGGAAGGTGTAGGTCTTCTCTATTCCATAGTTGGTTTTTGGAACGGTACCTGTGCTTATATCAAACTCTGGTTTTATGCATCACCCCACCTCTCCTTCCCCCTTAAGCAGGCATAAGAGTGTTTTCTACATGTGAGACACTGTTCTCTTTCCTAACTCAGTTCAAGTGTAGCCATGTTTATAGGATCTACATAAGTGATATCTTATGATAAGTTTCTTTTTCTGTGTGACTTATTTCACTTAGAATCATCGTACCTGAATCCACCCATTTTGCTGCTACTGGTCTTATGACATTGATTTCATGGCTGAGGGATATTCCATCGTACGTAAGTACCACAATTTTTTGAACCATTTTTATATTTCCTGGGATACTTAAGGTGTATCCAAGTTGAGGTCCTTGTAAGCAGTGCAGCCCTAAATTTTGGGGTGGCTCTGTCTTATTGATTTTCAGTTTTCCCAAGGTATATTCCCTAGACTGGAAGTGCCCTTGGCTCTGTAGCTCTGTTGTTTACTTGTTTTAGGGAACACAATGCACTCCTCCAGAGAGGCAGTTGGCAATTTACATCCCGCCCATCAGCATAACAAGGCTCCCTGTTCTCCAGGGCCTGTCTTCCCTTTCTGGTTTTTACACATTTTGTGGATGTCCCTTTTGACCGGTGGGAAGTGATACTTCTTTGTAGTGCAGATATGCATTGCCCGCTTGCTTGCTTGGCCAAAAAGGGCGTATGCGTTTTCTCCTGAATATATTCAGGAGAAAACGCATACGCCCTTTTTGGCCAAGTGCATCATTGTCGAAGTTGTGCCCCTCTTCCTGTGCTTTAAAGGCGATTCCAACGTACCTCTTGAAATCTGTTTCCTGCTATTCTGCCTCGCTTTCAAGTCCGCCTCGCTGCCTTCCCTCAACAGATTTTTGGACGATAGTTGTCCTTTATTACTCGGCCAGTTTGTGAATTGCTGTGACACTGAGCTCCATTTTTCAACTCGTTTTTTGTGAGCTGACCGCAAGTCCAGAATTTTGGTTCAGGACCTATGCTGGTTCCCGGTGGTGGGCTGAGACTTTGGTTAATTCTTCTTCCTGCCGGGAAGTTAGAGTGATATGTGCCCGTTCAAATGCCTAACAGCTACTCTCTCATTGGTTCTCCCTCTTCCCTTTCATCCTCTGCCAAATTGGAAACCTGTGCGAACCAGGAGGTTAAAGGGGCTGTCTCTCCAAGTTGGGAGATGGATAGTAAAGCAGATGGAAAGTCAAACCGGAGCACCAGGAGAGGGACTATTCGTTGAGTTTTAGAAACCTTTCGTATTCACAGTGTGTCCGTTCTCTAGGTTTCCCGTACATGTTATAACTGTAGTAATATTCCCTTCAACCTGGAGAGTTGGGACCCATGGAATAGGTGCCATGCATTATTGCTTTAAAGGGGCTGCATTTGTTCACCCAATCTCACCAATCGTCTCAGTCCCAAGTGTCCAGCCTTATGCCACATCCAGCTGTCGTTGTAGATAGGGTCATTCCAGGTTTCATCAGAGACCCTGAAGGAATTGTAAAGAATTTCCCAGTTTTTTTGTTTTGTTTTTGAAATTCCTTTTTAGAGTGGGTTTGAGCTGATTCTCGCTGCCATGTTTATGCCAGTCTAGACACACTTGATTCCCTTATGGAGATATATCAATACATAGGTTTTAAGATTCTTACTAGTCTGATATATTCCTCTGCGGGAAATATGGGGTTTTGAGTCCCTTTCACTGAGGAAGGTGTAGGTCTTCTCTATTCCATAGTTGGTTTTTGGAACGGTACCTGTGCTTATATCAAACTCTGGTTTTATGCATCACCCGACCTCTCCTTCCCCCTTAAACAGGCATAAGAGTGTTTTCTAAATTGAGACACTGTTCTCTTTCCTAACTCAGTTCAAGTGTAGCCATGTTTATAGGACCTTCATAAGTGATATCTTATGATAAGTTTCTTTTTCTGTGTGACTTATTTCACTTAGAATCATCGTACCTGAATCCACCCATTTTGCTGCTACTGGTCTTATGACATTGATTTCATGGCTGAGGGATATTCCATCGTACGTAAGTACCACAATTTTTTGAACCATTTTTATATTTCCTGGGATACTTAAGGTGTACCCAAGTTGAGGTCCTTGTAAGCAGTGCAGCCCTAAATTTTGGGGTGGCTCTGTCTTATTGATTTTCAGTTTTCCCAAGGTATATTCCCTAGACTGGAAGTGCCCTTGGCTCTGTAGCTCTGTTGTTTACTTGTTTTAGGGAACACAATGCACTCCTCCAGATAGGCAGTTGGCAATTTACATCCCGCCCATCAGCATAACAAGGCTCCCTGTTCTCCAGGGCCTGTCTTGCCTTTCTGGTTTTACACATTTTGTGGATGTCCCTTTTGACCGGTGGGAAGTGATACTTCTTTGTAGTGCAGATTTGCATTGCCCGCTTGCTTGCTTGGCCAAAAAGGGCGTATGCGTTTTCTCCTGAATATATTCAGGAGAAAACGCATACGCCCTTTTTGGCCAAGTGCATCATTGTCGAAGTTGTGCCCCTCTTCCTGTGCTTTAAAGGCGATTCCAACGTACCTCTTGAAATCTGTTTCCTGCTATTCTGCCTCGCTTTCAAGTCCGCCTCGCTGCCTTCCCTCAACAGATTTTTGGACGATAGTTGTCCTTTATTACTCGGCCAGTTTGTGAATTGCTGTGCCCCTGAGCTCCATTTTTCAACTCGTTTTTGGTGAGCTGACCGCAAGTCCAGAATTTTGGTTCAGGACCTATGCTGGTTCCCGGTGGTGGGCTGAGACTTTGGTTAATTCTTCTTCCTGCCGGGAAGTTAGAGTGATATGTGCCCGTTCAAATGCCTAACAGCTACTCTCTCATTGGTTCTCCCTCTTGCCTTTCATCCTCTGCCAAATTGGAAACCTGTGCGAACCAGGAGGTTAAAGGGGCTGTCTCTCCAAGTTGGGAGATTGATAGTAAAGCAGATGGAAAGTCAAACCGGAGCACCAGGAGAGGGACTATTCGTTGAGTTTTAGAAACCTTTCGTATTCACAGTGTGTCCGTTCTCTAGGTTTCCCATACATGTTATAACTGTAGTAATATTCTCTTCAACCTGGAGAGTTGGGACCCATGGAATAGGTGCCATGCATTATTGCTTTAAAGGGGCTGCATTTGTTCACCCAATCTCACCAATCGTCTCAGTCCCAAGTGTCCAGCCTTATGCCACATCCAGCTGTCGTTGTAGATAGGGTCATTCCAGGTTTCATCAGAGACCCTGAAGGAATTGTAAAGAATTTCCCAGTTTCTTTCTTTTGTTTTTGAAATTCCTTTTTAGAGTGGGTTTGAGCTGATTCTGGCTGCCATGTTTATGCCAGTCTAGACACACTTGATTCCCTTATGGAGATATATCAATACATAGGTTTTAAGATTCTTACTAGTCTGATATATTCCTCTGCGGGAAATATGGGGTTTTGAGTCCCTTTCACTGAGGAAGGTGTAGGTCTTCTCTATTCCATAGTTGGTTTTTGGAACGGTACCTGTGCTTATATCAAACTCTGGTTTTATGCATCTCCCCACCTCTCCTTCCCCCTTAAGCAGGCATAAGAGTGTTTTCTAAATGTGAGACACTGTTCTCTTTCCTAACTCAGTTCAAGTGTAGCCATGTTTATAGGATCTTCATAAGTGATATCTTATGATAAGTTTCTTTTTCTGTGTGACTTATTTCACTTAGAATCATCGTACCTGAATCCACCCATTTTGCTGCTACTGGTCTTATGACATTGATTTCATGGCTGAGGGATATTCCATCGTACGTAAGAACCACAATTTTTTGAACCATTTTTATATTTCCTGGGATACTTAAGGTGTATCCAAGTTGAGGTCCTTGTAAGCAGTGCAGCCCTAAATTTTGGGGTGGCTCTGTCTTATTGATTTTCAGTTTTCCCAAGGTATATTCCCTAGACTGGAAGTGCCCTTGGCTCTGTAGCTCTGTTGTTTACTTGTTTTAGGGAACACAATGCACTCCTCCGGAGAGGCAGTTGGCAATTTACATCCCGCCCATCAGCATAACAAGGCTCCCTGTTCTCCAGGGCCTGTCTTGCCTTTCTGGTTTTTACACATTTTGTGGATGTCCCTTTTGACCGGTGGGAAGTGATACTTCTTTGTAGTGCAGATTTGCATTGCCCGCTTGCTTGCTTGGCCAAAAAGGGCGTATGCGTTTTCTCCTGAATATATTCAGGAGAAAACGCATACGCCCTTTTTGGCCAAGTGCATCATTGTCGAACTTGTGCCCCTCTTCCTGTGCTTTAAAGGCGATTCCAACGTACCTCTTGAAATCTGTTTCCTGCTATTCTGCCTCGCTTTCAAGTCCGCCTCGCTGCCTTCCCTCAACAGATTTTTGGAAGATAGTTGTCCTTTATTACTCGGCCAGTTTGTGAATTGCTGTGCCCCTGAGCTCCATTTTTCAACTCGTTTTTGGTGAGCTGACCGCAAGTCCAGAATTTTGGTTCAGGACCTATGCTGGTTCCCGGTGGTGGGCTGAGACTTTGGTTAATTCTTCTTCCTGCCGGGAAGTTAGAGTGATATGTGCCCGTTCAAATGCCTAACAGCTACTCTCTCATTGGTTCTCCCTCTTGCCTTTCATCCTCTGCCAAATTGGAAACCTGTGCGAACCAGGAGGTTAAAGGGGCTGTCTCTCCAAGTTGGGAGATTGATAGTAAAGCAGATGGAAAGTCAAACCGGAGCACCAGGAGAGGGACTATTCGTTGAGTTTTAGAAAACTTTCGTATTCACAGTGTGTCCGTTCTCTA
The DNA here is from genome assembly GCF_949752795.1 of Hyperoodon ampullatus. NCBI lineage: Eukaryota > Metazoa > Chordata > Mammalia > Artiodactyla > Ziphiidae > Hyperoodon > Hyperoodon ampullatus. Next base: position 702,783 of record NW_027640834.1, on the reverse strand, counting down.
GGTTTCCCGTACATGTTATAACTGTAGTAATATTCCCTTCAACCTGGAGAGTTGGGACCCATGGAATAGGTGCCATGCATTATTGCTTTAAAGGGTCTGCATTTGTTCACCCAATCTCACCAATCGTCTCAGTCCCAAGTGTCCAGCCTTATGCCACATCCAGCTGTCGTTGTAGATAGGGTCATTCCAGGTTTCATCAGAGACCATGAAGGAATTGTAAAGAATTTCCCAGTTTTTTTGTTTTGTTTTTGAAATTCCTTTTTAGAGTGGGTTTGAGCTGATTCTCGCTGCCATGTTTATGCCAGTCTAGACACACTTGATTCCCTTACGGAGACATATCAATACATAGGTTTTAAGATTCTTACTAGTCAGATATATTCCTCTGTGGGAAATATGGGATTTTTAGTCCCTTTCACTGAGGAAGGTGTAGGTCTTCTCTATTCCATAGTTGGTTTTTGGAACGGTACTTGTGCTTATATCAAACTCTGGTTTTATGCATCACCCCACCTCTCCTTCCCCCTTAAGCAGGCATAAGAGTGTTTTCTAAATGTGAGACACTGTTCTCTTTCCTAACTCAGTTCAAGTGTAGCCATGTTTATAGGATCTTCATAAGTGATATCTTATGATAAGTTTCTTTTTCTGTGTGACTTATTTCACTTAGAATCATCGTACCTGAATCCACCCATTTTGCTGCTACTGATCTTATGACATTGATTTCATGGCTGAGGGATATTCCATCGTACGTAAGTACCACAATTTTTTGAACCATTTTTATATTTCCTGGGATACTTAAGGTGTATCCAAGTTGAGGTCCTTGTAAGCAGTGCAGCCCTAATTTTGGGGTGGCTCTGACTTATTGATTTTCAGTTTTCCCAAGGTATATTCCCTAGACTGGAAGTGCCCTTGGCTCTGTAGCTCTGTTGTTTACTTGTTTTAGGGAACACAATGCACTCCTCCAGAGAGGCAGTTGGCAATTTACATCCCGCCCATCAGCATAACAAGGCTCCCTGTTCTCCAGGGCCTGTCTTGCCTTTCTGGTTTTTACACATTTTGTGGATGTCCCTTTTGACCGGTGGGAAGTGATACTTCTTTGTAGTGCAGATTTGCATTGCCCGCTTGCTTGCTTGGCCAAAAAGGGCGTATGCGTTTTCTCCTGAATATATTCAGGAGAAAAGGCATATGCCCTTTTTGGCCAAGTGCATCATTGTCGAAGTTGTGCCCCTCTTCCTGTGCTTTAAAGGCGATTCCAACGTACCTCTTGAAATCTGTTTCCTGCTATTCTGCCTCGCTTTCAAGTCCGCCTCGCTGCCTTCCCTCAACAGATTTTTGGACGATAGTTGTCCTTTATTACTCGGCCAGTTTGTGAATTGCTGTGACACTGAGCTCCATTTTTCAACTCGTTTTTTGTGAGCTGACCGCAAGTCCAGAATTTTGGTTCAGGACCTATGCTGGTTCCCGGTGGTGGGCTGAGACTTTGGTTAATTCTTCTTCCTGCTGGGAAGTTAGAGTGATATGTGCCCGTTCAAATGCGTAACAGCTACTCTCTCATTGGTTCTCCCTCTTGCCTTTCATCCTCTGCCAAATTGGAAACCTGTGCGAACCAGGAGGTTAAAGGGGCTGTCTCTCCAAGTTGGGAGATTGATAGTAAAGCAGATGGAAAGTCAAACCGGAGCACCAGGAGAGGGACTATTCGTTGAGTTTTAGAAACCTTTCGTATTCACAGTGTGTCCGTTCTCTAGGTTTCCCGTACATGTTATAACTGTAGTAATATTCCCTTCAACCTGGAGAGTTGGGACCCAAGGAATAGGTGCCATGCATTATTGCTTTAAAGGGTCTGCATTTGTTCACCCAATCTCACCAATCGTCTCAGTCCCAAGTGTCCAGCCTTATGCCACATCCAGCTGTCGTTGTAGATAGGGTCATTCCAGGTTTCATCAGAGACACTGAAGGAATTGTAAAGAATTTCCCAGTTTTTTGTTTTGTTTTTGAAATTCCTTTTTATAGTGGGTTTGAGCTGATTCTCGCTGCCATGTTTATGCCAGTCTAGACACACTTAATTCCCTTATGGAGATATATCAATACATAGGTTTTAAGATTCTTACTAGTCTGATATATTCCTCTGCGGGAAATATGGGGTTTTGAGTCCCTTTCACTGAGGAAGGTGTAGGTCTTGTCTATTCCATAGTTGGTTTTTGGAACGGTACCTGTGCTTATATCAAACTCTGGTTTTATGCATCACCCCACCTCTCCTTCCCCCTTAAGCAGTCATAAGAGTGTTTTCTAAATGTGAGACAGTGTTCACTTTCCTAACTCAGTTCAAGTGTAGCCATGTTTACAGGATCTTCATAAGTGATATCTTATGATAAGTTTCTTTTTCTGTGTGACTTATTTCACTTAGAATCATCGTACCTGAATCCACCCATTTTGCTGCTACTGGTCTTATGACATTGATTTCATGGCTGAGGGATATTCCATCGTACGTAAGTACCACAATTTTTTGAACCATTTTTATATTTCCTGGGATACTTAAGGTGTATCCAAGTTGAGGTCCTTGTAAGCAGTGCAGCCCTAAATTTTGGGGTGGCTCTGTCTTATTGATTTTCAGTTTTCCCAAGGTATATTCCCTAGACTGGAAGTGCCCTTGGCTCTGTAGCTCTGTTGTTTACTTGTTCTAGGGAACACAATGCACTCCTCCAGAGAGGCAGTTGGCAATTTACATCCCGCCCATCAGCATAACAAGGCTCCCTGTTCTCCAGGGCCTGTCTTGCCTTTCTGGTTTTTACACATTTTGTGGATGTCCCTTTTGACCGGTGGGAAGTGATACTTCTTTGTAGTGCAGATTTGCATTGCCCGCTTGCTTGCTTGGCCAAAAAGGGCGTATGCGTTTTCTCTTGAATATATTCAGGAGAAAACGCATACGCCCTTTTTGGCCAAGTGTATCATTGTCGAAGTTGTGCCCCTCTTCCTGTGCTTTAAAGGCGATTCCAACATACCTCTTGAAATCTGTTTCCTGCTATTCTGCCTCTCTTTCAAGTCCGCCACGTTGTCTTCCCTCAACAGATTTTTGGACGATAGTTGTCCTTTATTACTTGGCCAGTTTGTGAATTGCTGTGCCCCCTGAGCTCCATTTTTCAACTCGTTTTTTGTGAGCTGAGCGCAGGTCCAAAATTTTGGTTCAGGACCTATGCTGGTTCCCGGTGGGTGGCTGAGACTTTGGTTAATTCTTCTTCCTGCCGGGAAATTAAAGTGATATGTGCCCGTCCAAATGCCTAACAGCTACTCTCTCATTGGTTCTCCCTCTTCCCTTTCATCCTCTGCCAAATTGGCAACCTGTGCGAACCAGGAGGTTAAAGGGGCTGTCTCTCCAAGTTGGGAGGTTGATAGTAAAGCAGATGGAAAGTCAAACCCGAGCACCAGGAGAGGGACTATTCGTTGAGTTTTAGAAACCTTTCGTATTCACAGTGTGTCCGTTCTCTAGGTTTCCCGTACATGTTATAGCTGTAGTAATATTCCCTTTAACCTGGGGAATTGGGAACCATAGAATGGGTGCCAGGCATTTGTGCTTTAAAGGGTCTGCATTTGCTCACCCAATCTCACCAATCCTCTCAGTCCCAAGTGTCCAGCCTTATGCCACATCCAGCTGTCGTTGTACATATGGTCATTCCAGGTTTCATCAGAGACCCTGAAGAAATTGGAAAGAATTTCCCAGTTTTTTTGTTTTGTTTTTGAAATTCCTTTTTATAGTGGGTTTGAGCTGATTCTCGCTGCCATGTTTATGCCAGTCTAGACACACTTGATTCCCTTACGGAGACATGTCAATACATAGGTTTTAAGATTCTTACTAGTCAGATATATTCCTCTGCGGGAAATATGGGGTTTTGAGTCCCTTTCACTGAGGAAGGTGTAGGTCTTGTCTATTCCATAGTTGGTTTTTGGAACGGTACCTGTGCTTATATCAAACTCTGGTTTTATGCATGACCCCACCTCTCCTTCCCCCTTAAGCAGGCATAAGAGTGTTTTCTAATGTGAGACAATGTTCTCTTTCCTAACTCAGTTCAAGTGTAACCATGTTTACAGGATCTTCATAAGTGATATCTTATGATAAGTTTCTTTTTCTGTGTGACTTATTTCACTTAGAATCATCGTACCTGAATCCACCCATTTTGCTGCTACTGGTCTTATGACATTGATTTCATGGCTGAGGGATATTCCATCGTACGTAAGTACCACAAATTTTTGAACCATTTTTATATTTCCTGGGATATTTAAGGTGTACCCAAGTTGAGGTCCTTGTAAGCAGTGCAGCCCTAAATTTTGGGGTGGCTCTGTCTTATTGATTTTCAGTTTTCCCAAGGTATATTCCCTAGACTGGAAGTGCCCTTGGCTCTGTAGCTCTGTTGTTTACTTGTTTTATGGAACACAGTGCACTCCTCCAGAGAGGCAGTTGGCAATTTACATCCCGCCCATCAGCATAACAAGGCTCCCAGTTCTCCAGGGCCTGTCTTGCCTTTCTGGTTTTTACACATTTTGTGGATGTCCCTTTTGACCGGTGGGAAGTGACACTTCTTAGTAGTGCAGATTTGCATTGCCCGCTTGCTTGCTTGGCCAAAAAGGGCGTAGGCGTTTTCTCCTGAATATATTCAGGAGAAAACGCCTACGCCCTTTTTGGCCAAGAGCATCATTGTCGAAGTTGTGCCCCTCTTCCTGTGCTTTAAAGGTGATTCCAACGTACCTCTTGAAATCTGTTTCCTGCTATTCTGCCTCGCTTTCAAGTCCGCCTCGCTGCCTTCCCTCAACAGATTTTTGGACGATAGTTGTCCTTTATTACTCGGCCAGTTTGTGAATTGTTGTGCCCCTGAGCTCCATTCTTCAACTCGTTTTTGGTGAGCTGATCGCAAGTCCAAAATTTTGGTTCAGGACCTATACTGGTTCCCAGTGGATGGCTGAGACTTTGGTTAATTCTTCTTCCTGCCGGGAATTTACAGTGATATGTGCCCATCCAAATGCCTAACAGCTACTCTCTCATTGGTTCTCCCTCTTCCCTTTCATCCTCTGCCAAATTGGCAACCTGTGCGAACCAGGAGGTTAAAGGGTCTGTCTCTCCAAGTTGGGAGGTTGATAGTAAAGAAGATGGAAAGTCAAACCGGAGCACCAGGAGAGGGACTATTCGTTGACTTTTAGAATCCTTTCGTATTCACTGTGTGTCCGTTCTCTAGGTTTACCGTACATGTTATAGCTGTAGTAATATTCCCTTTAACCTGGAGAGTTGGGACCCATGGAATGGGTGCCAGGGTTTTGTGCTTTAAATGGTATGCATTTGCTCACCCAATCTCACCAATCCTCTCAGTCCCAAGTGTCCAGCCTTATGCCACATCCAGCTGTCATTGTAGATAGGGTAATTCCAGGTTTCATCAGAGTCCCTGAAAGAATTGTAAAGAATTTGCCAGTTTTTTTGTTTTGTTTTTGAAATTCCTTTTTATAGTGGGTTTGAGCTGATTCTCGCTGCCATGTTTATGCCAGTCTAGACACACTTGATTCCCTTACGGAGACATATCAATACATAGGTTTTAAGATTCTTAGTCAGATATATTCCTCTGCGGGAAATATGGGGTTTTGAGTCCCTTTCACTGAGGAAGGTGTAGGTCTTTTCTATTCCATAGTTGGTTTTTGGAAAGGTACCTGTGCTTATATCAAACTCTGGTTTTATGCATCACCCCACCTCTCCTTCCCCCTTAAGCAGGCATAAGAGTGTTTTCTAAATGTGAGACACTGTTCTCTTTCCTAAATCAGTTCAAGTGTAGCCATGCTTACAGGATCTTCATAAGTGATATCTTATGATGTTTCTTTTTCTGTGTGACTTATTTCACTTAGAATCATCGTACCTGAATCCACCCATTTTGCTGCTACTGGTCTTATGACATTGATTTCATGGCTGAGGGATATTCCATCGTACGTAAGTACCACAATTTTTTGAACCATTTTTATATTTCCTGGGATATTTAAGTTGTACCCAAGTTGAGGTCCTTGTAAGCAGTGCAGCCCTAAATTTTGGGGTGGCTCTGTCTTATTGATTTTCAGTTTTCCCAAGGTATATTCCCTAGACTGGAAGTGCCCTTGCCTCTGTAGCTCTGTTGTTTACTTGTTTTATGGAACACAATGCACTCCTCCAGAGAGGCAGTTGGCAATTTACATCCCGCCCATCAGCATAACAAGGCTCCCAGTTCTCCAGGGCCTGTCTTGCCTTTCTGGTTTTTACACATTTTGTGGATGTCCCTTTTGACCGGTGGGAAGTGACACTTCTTAGTAGTGCAGATTTGCATTGCCCGCTTGCTTGCTTGGCCAAAAAGGGCGTAGGCGTTTTCTCCTGAATATATACAGGAGAAAACGCATACGCCCTTTTTGGCCAAGTGCATCATTGTCGAAGTTGTGCCCCTCTTCCTGTGCTTTAAAGGTGATTCCAACGTACCTCTTGAACTCTGTTTCCTGCTATTCTGCCTCGCTTTCAATTCCGGCTCGTTGCCTTCCCCTAACAGATTTTTGGACGATCGTTCTCCTTTATTGCTCTGCCAGTTTGTGAATTGCTGTGCCCTTGAGCTCCATTTTTCAATTCGTTTTTTGTGAGCTGACCGCAAGTCCAAAATTTTGGTTCAGGACCTATACTGGTTCCCAGTGGGTGGCTGAGACTTTGGTTAATTCTTCTTCCTGCCGGGAAATTACAGTGATATATGCCCGTCCAAATGCCTAACAGCTACTCTCTCATTGGTTCTCCCTCTTCCCTTTCATCCTCTGCCAAATTGGCAACCTGTGCGAACCAGGAGGTAAAAGGGGCTGTCTCTACAAGTTGGGAGGTTGATAGTAAAGCAGATGGAAAGTCAAACCGGAGCACCAGGAGAGGGACTATTCGTTGAGTTTTAGAAAACTTTCGTATTTACAGTGTGTCCGTTCTCTAGGTTTCCTGTACATGTTATAGCTGTAGTAATATTCCCTTCAACCTGGAGAGTTGGGACCCATGGAATGGGTGCCATGCATTATTGTTTTAAAGGGTCTGCATTTGCTCAACCAATCTCACCAATCGTCTCAGTCCCAAGTGTCCCTCCCTATGCCACATGCAGCTGTCATTGTAGATAGGATCATTACAGGGTTCATCAGAGACCCTGAAGGAATTGTAAAGAACTTCCCAGTTTTTTTGTTTTGTTTTTGAAATTCCTTTTTATAGTGGGTTTGAGATGATTCTCGCTGCCATGTTTCTGCCAGTCTAGACACACTTGATTCCCTTACGGAGACATATCAATACATAGGTTTTAAGATTCTTACTAGTCAGATATATTCCTCTGCGGGTAATATGGGGTTTTGAGTCCCTTTCACTGAGGAAGGTGTAGGTCTTGTCTATTCCATAGTTGGTTTTTGGAACGGTACCTGTGCTTATATCAAACTCTGGTTTTATGCATCACCCCACCTCTCATTCCCCCTTAAGCAGGCATAAGAGTGCTTTCTAAATGTGAGACACTGTTCTCTTTCCTAACTCAGTTCAAGTGTAGCTATGTTTACAGGATCTTCATAAGTGATATCTTATGATAAGTTTCTTTTTCTGTGTGACTTATTTCACTTAGAATCATCGTACCTGAATCCACCCATTTTGCTGCTACTGGTCTTATGACATTGATTTCATGGCTGAGGGATATTCCATCGTACGTAAGTACCACAATTTTTTGAACCATTTTTATATTTCCTGGAATATTTAAGTTGTACCCAAGTTGAGGTCCTTGTAAGCAGTGCAGCCCTAAATTTTGGGGTGGCTCTGTCTTATTGATTTTCAGTTTTCCCAAGGTATATTCCCTAGAGTGGAAGTGCCCTTGCCTCTGTAGCTCTGTTGTTTACTTGTTTTATGGAACACAATGCACTCCTCCAGAGAGGCAGTTGGCAATTTACATCCCGCCCATCAGCATAACAAGGCTCCCAGTTCTCCAGGGCCTGTCTTGCCTTTCTGGTTTTTACACATTTTGTGGATGTCCCTTTTGACCGGTGGGAAGTGACACTTCTTAGTAGTGCAGATTTTCATTGCCCGCTTGCTTGCTTGGCCAAAAAGGGCGTAGGCGTTTTCTCCTGAATATATTCAGGAGAAAACGCATACGCCCTTTTTGGCCAAGTGCATCATTGTCGAAGTTGTGCCCCTCTTCCTGTGCTTTAAAGGTGATTCCAACGTACCTCTTGAACTCTGTTTCCTGCTATTCTGCCTCGCTTTCAATTCCGGCTCGTTGCCTTCCCCTAACAGATTTTTGGACGATAGTTCTACTTTATTGCTCTGCTAGTTTGTGAATTGCTGTGCCCTTGAGCTCCATTTTTCAATTCGTTTTTTGTGAGCTGACCGCAAGTCCAAAATTTTGGTTCAGGACCTATACTGGTTCCCAGTGGGTGGCTGAGACTTTGGTTAATTCTTCTTCCTGCCGGGAAATTACAGTGATATATGCCCGTCCAAATGCCTAAATGCTACTCTCTCATTGGTTCTCCCTCTTCCCTTTCATCCTCTGCCAAATTGGCAACCTGTGCGAACCAGGAGGTAAAAGGGGCTGTCTCTCCAAGTTGGGAGGTTGATAGTAAAGCAGATGGAAAGTCAAACCGGAGCACCAGGAGAGGGACTATTCGTTGAGTTTTAGAAACCTTTCGTATTCACAGTGTGTCCGTTCTCTAGGTTTCCCGTACATGTTATAGCTGTAGTAATATTCCCTTCAACCTGGAGAGTTGGGACCCATGGAATGGGTGCCATGCATTATTGTTTTAAAGGGTCTGCATTTGCTCACCCAATCTCACCAATCGTCTCAGTCCCAAGTGTCCCTCCCTATGCCACATGCAGCTGTCATTGTAGATAGGATCATTCCAGGGTTCATCAGAGACCCTGAAGGAATTGTAAAGAATTTCCCAGTTTTTTTGTTTTGTTTTTGAAATTCTTTTTATAGTGGGTTTGAGATGATTCTCGCTGCCATGTTTCTGCCAGTCTAGATACAATTGATTCCCTTACGGAGACATATCAATACATAGGTTTTAAGATTCTTACTAGTCAGATATATTCCTCTGCGGGTAATATGGGGTTTTGAGTCCCTTTCACTGAGGAAGGTGTAGGTCTTGTCTATTCCATAGTTGGTTTTTAGAACGGTACCTCTGCTTATATCAAACTCTGGTTTTATGCATGACCCCACCTCTCCTTCCCCCTTAAGCAGGCATAAGAGTGTTTTCTAAATGTGAGACACTGTTCTCTTTCCTAACTCAGTTCAAGTGTAGCCATGTTTACAGGATCTTCATAAGTGATATCTTATGATAAGTTTCTGTTTTTCTGTGACTTATTTCTCTTAGAATCATCGTACCTGAATCCACCCATTTTGCTGCTACTGGTCTTATGACATTGATTTCATGCCTGAGGGATATTCCATCGTACGTAAGTACCACAATTTTTTGAACCATTTTTATATTTCCTGGGATATTAAGGTGTACCCAAGTTGAGGTCCTTGTAAGCAGTGCAGCCCTAAATTTTGGGTTGGCTCTGTCTTATTGATTTTCAGTTTTCCCAACGTATATTCCCTAGACTGGAAGTGCCCTTGGCTCTGTAGCTCTGTTGTTTACTTGTTTTAGGGAACACAATGCACTCCTCCAGAGAGGCAGTTGGCAATTTACATCCCGCCCATCAGCATAACAAGGCTCCCAGTTCTCCAGGGCCTGTCTTGCCTGTCTGGTTTTTACACATTTTGTGGATGTCCCTTTTGACCGGTGGGAAGTGACACTTCTTAGTAGTGCAGATTTTTATTGCCCGCTTGCTTGCTTGGCCAAAAAGGGCGTAGGCGTTTTCTCCTGAATATATTCAGGAGAAAACGCATACGCACTTTTTGGCCAAGTGCATCATTGTCGAAGTTGTGCCCCTCTTCCTGTGCTTTAAAGGTAATTCCAACGTACCTCTTGAACTCTGTTTCCTGCTATTCTGCCTCACTTTCAATTCCGCCTCGTTGCCTTCCCCTAACAGATATTTGGATGATAGTTCTCCTTTATTGCTCTGCCAGTTTGTGAATTGCTGTGCCCTTGAGCTCCATTTTTCAATTCGTTTTTTGTGAGCTGACCGCAAGTCCAAAATTTTGGTTCAGGACCTATACTGGTTCCCAGTGGGTGGCTGAGACTTTGGTTAATTCTTCTTCCTGCCGGGAAATTACAGTGATATATGCCCGTCCAAATGCCTAACAGCTACTCTCTCATTGGTTCTCCCTCTTCCCTTTCATCCTCTGCCAAATTGGCAACCTGTGCGAACCAGGAGGTTAAAGGGGCTGTCTCTCCAAGTTGGGAGGTTGATAGTAAAGAAGATGGAAAGTCAAACCGGAGCACAAGGAGAGGGACTATTCGTTGAGTTTTAGAAAACTTTCGTATTCACAGTGTGTCCGTTCTCTAGGTTTCCCGTACATGTTATAGCTGTAGTAATATTCCCTTCAACCTGGAGAGTTGGGACCCATGGAATGGGTGCCATGCATTATTGTTTTAAAGGGTCTGCATTAGCTCACCCAATCTCACCAGTCGTCTCAGTCCCAAGTGTCCCTCCTTATGCCACATGCAGCTGTCATTGTAGATAGGATCATTCCAGGGTTCATCAGATACCCTGAAGGAATTGTAAAGAACTTCCCAGTTTTTTTGTTTTGTTTTTGAAATTCCTTTTTATAGTGGGTTTGAGATGATTCTCACTGCCATGTTTATGCCAGTCTAGACACACTTGATTCCCTTACGGAGACATATCAATACATAGGTTTTAAGATTCTTACTAGTCAGATATATTCCTCTGCGGGTAATATGGGGTTTTGAGTCCCTTTCACTGAGGAAGGTGTAGGTCTTGTCTATTCCATAGTTGGTTTTTGGAACGGTACCTGTGCTTATATCAAACTCTGGTTTTATGCATCACCCCACCTCTCCTTCCCCCTTAAGCAGGCATAAGAGTGTTTTCTAAATGTGAGACACTGTTCTCTTTCCTAACTCAGTTCAAGTGTAGCCATGTTTACAGGATCTTCATAAGTGATATCTTATGATAAGTTTCTTTTTCTGTGTGACTTATTTCACTTAGAATCATCGTACCTGAATCCACCCATTTTGCTGCTACTGGTCTTATGACATTGATTTCATGGCTGAGGGATATTCCATCGTACGTAAGTACCACAATTTTTTGAAACATTTTTATATTTCCTGGGATATTAAGGTGTACCCAAGTTGAGGTCCTTGTAAGCAGTGCAGCCCTAAATTTTGGGGTGGCTCTGTCTTATTGATTTTCAGAATTCCCAAGGTATATTTCCTAGACTGGAAGTGCCCTTGGCTCTTTAGCTCTGTTCTTTACTTGTTTTAGGGAACACAATATACACCTCCAGAGAGGCAGTTGGCAATTTACATCCCGCCCATCAGCATAACAAGGCTCCCTCTTCTCCAGGGCCTGTCTTGCCTTTCTGGTTTTTACACATTTTGTGGATGTCCCTTTTGACCGGTGGGAAGTGATACTTCTTTGTAGTGCAGATTTGCATTGCCCGCTTGCTTGCTTGGCCAAAAGGGGCGTATGCGTTTTCTCCTGAATATATTCAGGAGAAAACACATACGCCCTTTTTGGCCAAGTGCATCATTGTCGAAGTTGTGCCCCTCTTCCTGTGCTTTAAAGGCGATTCCAACGTACCTCTTGAAATCTGATTCCAGCTATTCTGCCTCGCTTTCAAGTCCGCCTCGTTGCCTTCCCTCAACAGATTTTTGGACGATAGTTGTCCTTTATTACTCGGCCAGTTTGTGAATTGCTGTGCCCCTGAGCTCCATTTTTCAACTCGTTTTTGGTGAGCTGACCGCAAGTCCAAAATTTTGGTTCAGGACCTATGCTGGTTCCCGGTGGGGGGCTGAGACTTTGGTTAATTCTTCTTTCTGCCGGGAATTTAGAGTGATGTGTGTCCGTCCAAATGCCTAACAGCTACTCTCTCATTGGTTCTCCCTCTTCCCTTTCATCCTCTGCCAAATTGGAAACCTGTGCGAACCAGGAGGTTAAAGGGCCTGTCTCTCCAAGTTGGGAGATTGATAGTAAAGCAGATGGAAAGTCAAACCGGAGCACCAGTAGAGGGACTATTCGTTGAGTTTTAGAAACCTTTTGTATTCACAGTGTGTACGTTCTCTAGTTTTCCCGTACATGTTATAACTGTAGTAATATTCCCTTCAACCTGGAGAGTTGAAACCCATGGAAGGGGTGCCATGCATTATTGCTTTAAAGAGTCTGCATTTGCTCACCCAATCTCACCAATCCTCTCAGTCCCAAGTGTCCAGCCTTATGCCACATCCAGCTGTCATTGTAGATAGGGTCATTCCAGGTTTCATCAGAGTCCCTGAAAGAATTGTAAAGAATTTCCCAGTTTTTTTGTTTTGTTTTTGAAATTCCTTTTTATAGTGGGTTTGAGCTGATTCTCGCTGCCATGTTTATGCCAGTCTAGACACACTTGATTCCCTTTCGGAGACATATCAATACATAGGTTTTAAGATTCTTACTAGTCAGATATATTCCTCTGCGGGTAATATGGGGTTTTGAGTCCCTTTCACTGAGGAAGGTGTAGGTCTTGTCTATTCCATAGTTGGTTTTTGGAACGGTACCTGTGCTTATATCAAACTCTGGTTTTATGCATGACCTCACCTCTCCTTCCCCCTTAAGCAGGCATAAGAGTGTTTTCTAAATGTGAGACACTGTTCTCTTTCCTAAATCAGTTCAAGTGTAGCCATGCTTACAGGAACTTCATAAGTGATATCTTATGATAAGTTTATTTTTCTGTGTGACTTATTTCACTTAGAATCATCGTACCTGAATCCACCCATTTTGCTGCTACTGGTCTTATGACATTGATTTCATGGCTGAGGGATATTCCATCGTACAAAAGTACCACAATTTTTTGAACCATTTTTATATTTCCTGGGATATTTAATTGTACCCAAGTTGAGGTCCTTGTAAGCAGTGCAGCCCTAAATTTTGGGGTGGCTCTGTCTTATTGATTTTCAGTTTTCCCAAGGTATATTCCCTAGACTGGAAGTGCCCTTGGCTCTGTAGCTCTGTTGTTTACTTGTTTTATGGAACACAATGCACTCCTCCAGAGAGGCAGTTGGCAATTTACATCCCGCCCATCAGCATAACAAGGCTCCCTGTTCTCCATGGCCTGTCTTGCCTTTCTGGTTTTTACACATTTTGTGGATATCCCTTTTGACCAGTGGGGAGTGACACTTCTTAGTAGTGCAAATTTGCATTGCCCGCTTGCTTGCTTGGCCAAAATGGGCGTAGGCGTTTTCTCCTGAATATATTCAGGAGAAAACGCATACGCCCTTTTTGGCCAAGTGCATCATTGTCGAAGTTGTGCCCCTCTTCCTGTGCTTTAAAGGTGATTCCAACGTACCTCTTGAACTCTGTTTCCTGCTATTCTGCCTCGCTTTCAATTCCGCCTCGTTGCCTTCCCCTAACAGATTTTTGGACGATAGTTCTCCTTTATTGCTCTGCCAGTTTGTGAATTGCTGTGCCCTTAAGCTCCATTTTTCAATTCGTTTTTTTGTGAGCTGACCGCAAGTCCAAAATTTTGGTTCAGGACTTATATTGGTTCCCAGTGGGTGGCTGAGACTTTGGTTAATTCTTCTTCCTGCCAGGAAATTACAGTGATATATGCCCGTCCAAATGCCTAACAGCTACTCTCTCATTGGTTCTCCCTCTTCCCTTTCATCCTCTGCCAAATTGGCAACCTGTGTGAACCAGGAGGTTAAAGGGGCTGTCTCCCCAAGTTGGGAGGTTGATAGTAAAGCAGATGGAAAGTCAAACCGGAGCACCAGGAGAGGGACTATTCGTTGAGTTTTAGAAACCTTTCGTATTCACAGTGTGTCCGTTCTCTAGGTTTCCCGTACATGTTATAACTGTAGTAATATTCCCTTCAACCTGGAGAGTTGGGACCCATGGAATGGGTGCCATGCATTATTATTTTAAAGGGTCTGCATTTGATCAACCAATCTCACCAATCGTCTCAGTCCCAAGTGTCCCTCCTTATGCCACATCCAGCTGTCATTGTAGATAGGATCATTCCTGGGTTCATCAGAGACCCTGAAGGAATTGTAAAGAACTTCCCAGTTTTTTTTGTTTTGTTTTTGAAATTCCTTTTTATAGTGGGTTTGAGCTGATTCTCGCTGCCATGTTTATGCCAGTCTAGACACACTTTTTTCCCTTACAGAGACATATCAATACATACGTTTTAAGATTCTTACTAGTCAGATATATTCCTCTGCGGGTAATATGGGGTTTTGAGTCCCTTTCACTGAGGAAGGTGTAGGTCCTGTCTATTCCATAGTTGGTTTTTGGAACGGTACCTGTGCTTATATCAAACTCTGGTTTTATGCATCACCCCACCTCTCCTTCCCCCTTAAGCAGGCATAAGAGTGTTTTCTAAATGTGAGACACTGTTCTCTTTCCTAAATCAGTTCAAGTGTAGCCATGCTTACAGGATCTTCATAAGTGATATCTTATGATAAGTTTCTTTTTCTGTGTGACTTATTTCACTTAGAATCATCGTACCTGAATCCACCCATTTTGCTGCTACTGGCCTTATGACATTGATTTCATGGCTGAGGGATATTCCATCGTACGTAAGTACCACAATTTTTTGAATCATTTTTATAATTCCTGGGATATTTAAGTTGTACCCAAGTTGAGGTCCTTGTAAGCAGTGCAGCCCTAAATTTTGGGGTGGCTCTGTCTTATTGATTTTCAGTTTTCCCAAGGTATATTCCCTAGAGTGGAAGTGCCCTTGCCTCTGTAGCTCTGTTGTTTACTTGTTTTATGGAACAGAATGCACTCCTCCAGAGAGGCAGTTGGCAATTTACATCCCGCCCATCAGCATAACAAGGCTCCCAGTTCTCCAGGGCCTGTCTTGCCTTTCTGGTTTTTACACATTTTGTGGATGTCCCTTTTGACCGGTGGGAAGTGACACTTCTTAGTAGAGCAGATTTGCATTGCCCGCTTGCTTGCTTGGCCAAAAAGGGCGTAGGCGTTTTCTCCTGAATATATTCAGGAGAAAACGCATACGCCCTTTTTGGCCAAGTGCATCATTGTCGAAGTTGTGCCCCTCTTCCTGTGCTTTAAATGTGATTCCAACGTACCTCTTGAACTCTGTTTCCTGCTATTCTGCCTCGCTTTCAATTCCGGCTCGTTGCCTTCCCCTAACAGATTTTTGGACGATAGTTCTCCTTTATTGCTCTGCCAGTTTGTGAATTGCTGTGCCCTTGAGCTCCATTTTTCAATTCGTTTTTTGTGAGCTGACCGCAAGTCCAAAATTTTGGTTCAGGACCTATACTGGTTCCCAGTGGGTGGCTGAGACTTTGGTTAATTCTTCTTCCTGCCGGGAAATTACAGTGATATATGCCCGTCCAAATGCCTAACAGCTACTCTCTCATTGGTTCTCCCTCTTCCCTTTCATCCTCTGCCAAATTGGCAACCTGTGCAAACCAGGAGGTTAAAGGGGCTGTCTCTCCAAGTTGGGAGGTAGATAGTAAAGCAGATGGAAAGTCAAACCGGAGCACCAGGAGAGGGACTATTCGTTGAGTTTTAGAAACCTTTCGTATTCACAGTGTGTCCGTTCTCTAGGTTTCCCGTACATGTTATAGCTGTAGTAATATTCCCTTCAACCTGGAGAGTTGGGACCCATGGAATGGGTGCCATGCATTATTGTTTTAAAGGGTCTGCATTTGATCAACCAATCTCACCAATCGTCTCAGTCCCAAGTGTCCCTCCTTATGCCACATCCAGCTGTCATTGTAGATAGGATCATTCCAGGGTTCATCAGAGACCCTGAAGGAATTGTAAAGAACTTCCCAGTTTTTTTTGTTTTGTTTTTGAAATTCTTTTTATAGTGGGTTTGAGCTGATTCTCGCTGCCATGTTTATGCCAGTCTAGACACACTTTTTTCCCTTACAGAGACATATCAATACATAGGTTTTAAGATTCTTACTAGTCAGATATATTCCTCTGCGGGTAATATGGGGTTTTGAGTCCCTTTCACTGAGGAAGGTGTAGGTCTTGTCTATTCCATAGTTGGTTTTTGGAACGGTACCTGTGCTTATATCAAACTCTGGTTTTATGCATCACCCCACCTCTCCTTCCCCCTTAAGCAGGCATAAGAGTGTTTTCTAAATGTGAGACACTGTTCTCTTTCCTAACTCAGTTCAAGTGTAGCCATGTTTACAGGATCTTCATAAGTGATATCTTATGATAAGTTTCTTTTTCTGTGTGACTTATTTCTCTTAGAATCACCGTACCTGAATCCACCCATTTTGCTGCTACTGGTCTTATGACATTGATTTCATGGCTGAGGGATATTCCATCGTACGTAAGTACCACAATTTTTTGAAACATTTTTATATTTCCTGGGATATTAAGGTGTACCCAAGTTGAGGTCCTTGTAAGCAGTGCAGCCCTAAATTTTGGGGTGGCTCTGTCTTATTGATTTTCAGAATTCCCAAGGTATATTTCCTAGACTGGAAGTGCCCTTGGCTCTTTAGCTCTGTTCTTTACTTGTTTTAGGGAACACAATATACACCTCCAGAGAGGCAGTTGGCAATTTACATCCCGCCCATCAGCATAACAAGGCTCCCTGTTCTCCAGGGCCTGTCTTGCCTTTCTGGTTTTTACACATTTTGTGGATGTCCCTTTTGACCGGTGGGAAGTGATACTTCTTTGTAGTGCAGATTTGCATTGCCCGCTTGCTTGCTTGGCCAAAAGGGGCGTATGCGTTTTCTCCTGAATATATTCAGGAGAAAACGCATACGCCCTTTTTGGCCAAGTGCATCATTGTCGAAGTTGTGCCCCTCCTCCTGTGCTTTAAAGGCGATTCCAACGTACCTCTTGAAATCTGATTCCTGCTATTCTGCCTCGCTTTCAAGTCCGCCTCGTTGCCTTCCCTCAACAGATTTTTGGACGATAGTTGTCCTTTATTACTCGGCCAGTTTGTGAATTGCTGTGCCCCTGAGCTCCATTTTTCAACTCGTTTTTGGTGAGCTGACCGCAAGTCCAAAATTTTGGTTCAGGACCTATGCTGGTTCCCGGTGGGGGGCTGAGACTTTGGTTAATTCTTCTTTCTGCCGGGAATTTAGAGTGATGTGTGTCCGTCCAAATGCCTAACAGCTACTCTCTCATTGGTTCTCCCTCTTCCCTTTCATCCTCTGCCAAATTGGAAACCTGTGCGAACCAGGAGGTTAAAGGGCCTGTCTCTCCAAGGTGGGAGATTGATAGTAAAGCAGATGGAAAGTCAAACCGGAGCACCAGTAGAGGGACTATTCGTTGAGTTTTAGAAACCTTTTGTATTCACAGTGTGTACGTTCTCTAGTTTTCCCGTACATGTTATAACTGTAGTAATATTCCCTTCAACCTGGAGAGTTGAAACCCATGGAAGGGGTGCCATGCATTATTGCTTTAAAGAGTCTGCATTTGCTCACCCAATCTCACCAATCCTCTCAGTCCCAAGTGTCCAGCCTTATGCCACATCCAGCTGTCATTGTAGATAGGGTCATTCCAGGTTTCATCAGAGTCCCTGAAAGAATTGTAAAGAATTTCCCAGTTTTTTTGTTTTGTTTTTGAAATTCCTTTTTATAGTGGGTTTGAGCTGATTCTCGCTGCCATGTTTATGCCAGTCTAGACACACTTGATTCCCTTTCGGAGACATATCAATACATAGGTTTTAAGATTCTTACTAGTCAGATATATTCCTCTGCGGGTAATATGGGGTTCTGAGTCCCTTTCACTGAGGAAGGTGTAGGTCTTGTCTATTCCATAGTTGGTTTTTGGAACGGTACCTGTGCTTATATCAAACTCTGGTTTTATGCATGACCTCACCTCTCCTTCCCCCTTAAGCAGGCATAAGAGTGTTTTCTAAATGTGAGACACTGTTCTCTTTCCTAAATCAGTTCAAGTGTAGCCATGCTTACAGGAACTTCATAAGTGATATCTTATGATAAGTTTATTTTTCTGTGTGACTTATTTCACTTAGAATCATCGTACCTGAATCCACCCATTTTGCTGCTACTGGTCTTATGACATTGATTTCATGGCTGAGGGATATTCCATCGTACATAAGTACCACAATTTTTTGAACCATTTTTATATTTCCTGGGATATTTAATTGTACCCAAGTTGAGGTCCTTGTAAGCAGTGCAGCCCTAAATTTTGGGGTGGCTGTGTCTTATTGATTTTCAGTTTTCCCAAGGTATATTCCCTAGACTGGAAGTGCCCTTGGCTCTGTAGCTCTGTTGTTTACTTGTTTTAGGGAACACAATGCACTCATCCAGAGAGGCAGTTGGCAATTTACATCCCGCCCATCAGCATAACAAGGCTCCCAGTTCTCCATGGCCTGTCTTGCCTTTCTGGTTTTTACACATTTTGTGGATATCCCTTTTGACCAGTGGGGAGTGAGACTTCTTAGTAGTGCAAATTTGCATTGCCCGCTTGCTTGCTTGGCCAAAATGGGCGTAGGCGTTTTCTCCTGAATATATTCAGGAGAAAACGCATACGCCCTTTTTGGCCAAGTGCATCATTGTCGAAGTTGTGCCCCTCTTCCTGTGCTTTAAAGGTGATTCCAACGTACCTCTTGAACTCTGTTTCCTGCTATTCTGCCTCGCTTTCAATTCCGCCTCGTTGCCTTCCCCTAACAGATTTTTGGACGATAGTTCTCCTTTATTGCTCTGCCAGTTTGTGAATTGCTGTGCCCTTAAGCTCCATTTTTCAATTCGTTTTTTGTGAGCTGACCGCAAGTCCAAAATTTTGGTTCAGGACTTATATTGGTTCCCAGTGGGTGGCTGAGACTTTGGTTAATTCTTCTTCCTGCCAGGAAATTACAGTGATATATGCCCGTCCAAATGCCTAACAGCTACTCTCTCATTGGTTCTCCCTCTTCCCTTTCATCCTCTGCCAAATTGGAAACCTGTGTGAACCAGGAGGTTAAAGGGGCTGTCTCCCCAAGTTGGGAGGTTGATAGTAAAGCAGATGGAAAGTCAAACCGGAGCACCAGGAGAGGGACTATTCGTTGAGTTTTAGAAACCTTTCGTATTCACAGTGTGTCCGTTCTCTAGGTTTCCCGTACATGTTATAACTGTAGTAATATTCCCTTCAACCTGGAGAGTTGGGACCCATGGAATGGGTGCCATGCATTATTGTTTTAAAGGGTCTGCATTTGATCAACCAATCTCACCAATCGTCTCAGTCCCAAGTGTCCCTCCTTATGCCACATCCAGCTGTCATTGTAGATAGGATCATTCCAGGGTTCATCAGAGACCCTGAAGGAATTGTAAAGAACTTCCCAGTTTTTTTTGTTTTGTTTTTGAAATCCCTTTTTATAGTGGGTTTGAGCTGATTCTCGCTGCCATGTTTATGCCAGTCTAGACACACTTTTTTCCCTTACAGAGACATATCAATACATACGTTTTAAGATTCTTACTAGTCAGATATATTCCTCTGCGGGTAATATGGGGTTTTGAGTCCCTTTCACTGAGGAAGGTGTAGGTCCTGTCTATTCCATAGTTGGTTTTTGGAACGGTACCTGTGCTTATATCAAACTCTGGTTTTATGCATCACCCCACCTCTCCTTCCCCCTTAAGCAGGCATAAGAGTGTTTTCTAAATGTGAGACACTGTTCTCTTTCCTAAATCAGTTCAAGTGTAGCCATGCTTACAGGATCTTCATAAGTGATATCTTATGATAAGTTTCTTTTTCTGTGTGACTTATTTCACTTAGAATCATCGTACCTGAATCCACCCATTTTGCTGCTACTGGCCTTATGACATTGATTTCATGGCTGAGGGATATTCCATCGTACGTAAGTACCACAATTTTTTGAACCATTTTTATAATTCCTGGGATATTTAAGTTGTACCCAAGTTGAGGTCCTTGTAAGCAGTGCAGCCCTAAATTTTGGGGTGGCTCTGTCTTATTGATTTTCAGTTTTCCCAAGGTATATTCCCTAGAGTGGAAGTGCCCTTGCCTCTGTAGCTCTGTTGTTTACTTGTTTTATGGAACACAATGCACTCCTCCAGAGAGGCAGTTGGCAATTTACATCCCGCCCATCAGCATAACAAGGCTCCCAGTTCTCCAGGGCCTGTCTTGCCTTTCTGGTTTTTACACATTTTGTGGATGTCCCTTTTGACCGGTGGGAAGTGACACTTCTTAGTAGAGCAGATTTGCATTGCCCGCTTGCTTGCTTGGCCAAAAAGGGCGTAGGCGTTTTCTCCTGAATATATTCAGGAGAAAACGCATACGCCCTTTTTGGCCAAGTGCATCATTGTCGAAGTTGTGCCCCTCTTCCTGTGCTTTAAATGTGATTCCAACGTACCTCTTGAACTCTGTTTCCTGCTATTCTGCCTCGCTTTCAATTCCAGCTCGTTGCCTTCCCCTAACAGATTTTTGGACGATAGTTCTCCTTTATTGCTCTGCCAGTTTGTGAATTGCTGTGCCCTTGAGCTCAATTTTTCAATTCGTTTTTTGTGAGCTGACCGCAAGTCCAAAATTTTGGTTCAGGACCTATACTGGTTCCCAGTGGGTGGCTGAGACTTTGGTTAATTCTTCTTCCTGCCGGGAAATTACAGTGATATATGCCCGTCCAAATGCCTAACAGCTACTCTCTCATTGGTTCTCCCTCTTCCCTTTCATCCTCTGCCAAATTGGCAACCTGTGCAAACCAGGAGGTTAAAGGGGCTGTCTCTCCAAGTTGGGAGGTAGATAGTAAAGCAGATGGAAAGTCAAACCGGAGCACCAGGAGAGGGACTATTCGTTGAGTTTTAGAAACCTTTCGTATTCACAGTGTGTCCGTTCTCTAGGTTTCCCGTACATGTTATAGCTGTAGTAATATTCCCTTCAACCTGGAGAGTTGGGACCCATGGAATGGGTGCCATGCATTATTGATTTAAAGGGTCTGCATTTGCTCACCCAATCTCACCAATCGTCTCAGTCCCAAGTGTCCCTCCTTATGCCACATGCAGCTGTCATTGTAGATAGGATCATTCCAGGGTTCATCAGAGACCCTGAAGGAATTGTAAAGAATTTCCCAGTTTTTTTGTTTTGTTTTTGAAATTCCTTTTTATAGTGGTTTTGAGATGATTCTCGCTGCCATGTTTATGCCAGTCTAGACACACTTGATTCCCTTATGGAGACATATCAATACATAGGTTTTAAGATTCTTACTCGTCAGATATATTCCTCTGCGGGTAATATGGGGTTTTGAGTCCCTTTCACTGAGGAAGGTGTAGGTCTTGTCTATTCCATAGTTGGTTTTTGGAACGGTACCTGTGCTTATATCAAACTCTGGTTTTATGCATGACCCCACCTCTCCTTCCCCCTTAAGCAGGCATAAGAGTGTTTTCTAAATGTGAGACACTGTTCTCTTTCCTTACTCAGTTCAAGTGTAGCCATGTTTACAGGATCTTCATAAGTGATATCTTATGATAAGTTTCTGTCTCTCTGTGACTTATTTCACTTAGAATCATCGTACCTGAATCCACCCATTTTGCTGCTACTGGTCTTATGACATTGATTTCATGGCTGAGGGATATTCCATCGTACGTAAGTACCACAATATTTTGAACCATTTTTATATTTCCTGGGATATTAAGGTGTACTCAAGTTGAGGTCCTTGTAAGCAGGGCAGCCCTAAATTTTGGGGTGGCTCTGTCTTATTGATTTTCAGAATTCCCAAGGTATATTTCCTAGACTGGAAGTGCCCTTGGCTCTTTAGCTCTGTTCTTTACTTGTTTTAGGGAACAAAATATACACCTCCAGAGAGGCAGTTGGCAATTTACATCCCGCCCATCAGCATAACAAGGCTCCCTGTTCTCCAGGGCCTGTCTTGCCTTTCTGGTTTTTACACATTTTGTGGATGTCCCTTTTGACCGGTGGGAAGTGACACTTCTTAGTAGGGCAGATTTGCATTGCCCGCTTGCTTGCTTGGCCAAAAAGGGCGTAGGCGTTTTCTCCTGAATATATTCAGGAGAAAACGCATACGCCCTTTTTGGCCAAGTGCATCATTGTCGAAGTTGTGCCCCTCTTCCTGTGCTTTAAAGGTGATTCCAACGTACCTCTTGAACTCTTTTTCCTGCTATTCTGCCTCACTTTCAATTCCGGCTCGTTGCCTTCCCCTAACAGATTTTTGGACGATAGTTCTCCTTTATTGCTCTGCTAGTTTGTGAATTGCTGTGCCCTTGAGCTCCATTTTTCAATTCGTTTTTTGTGAGCTGACCGCAAGTCCAAAATTTTGGTTCAGGACCTATTCTGGTTCCCAGTGGGTGGCTGAGACTTTGGTTAATTCTTCTTCCTGCCGGGAAATTACAGTGATATATGCCCGTCCAAATGCCTAACAGCTACTCTCTCATTGGTTCTCCCTCTTCCCTTTCATCCTCTGCCAAATTGGCAACCTGTGCGAACCAGGAGGTTAAAGGGGCTGTCTCTCCAAGTTGGGAGGTTGATAGTAAAGCAGATGGAAAGTCAAACCGGAGCACCAGGAGAGGGACTATTCGTTGAGTTTTAGAAACCTTTCGTATTCACAGTGTGTCCGTTCTCTAGGTTTCCCGTACATGTTATAGCTGTAGTAATATTCCCTTCAACCTGGAGAGTTGGGACCCATGGAATGGGTGCCATGCATTATTGTTTTAAAGGGTCTGCATTTGCTCACCCAATCTCACCAATCGTCTCAGTCCCAAGTGTCCCTCCTTATGCCACATGCAGCTGTCATTGTAGATAGGATCATTCCAGGGTTCATCAGAGACCCTGAAGGAATTGTAAAGAATTTCCCAGTTTTTTTGTTTTGTTTTTGAAATTCCTTTTTATAGTGGGTTTGAGATGATTCTCGCTGCCATGTTTATGCCAGTCTAGACACACTTGATTCCCTTACGGAGACATATCAATACATAGGTTTTAAGATTCTTACTAGTAAGATATATTCCTCTGCGGGTAATATGGGGTTCTGAGTCCCTTTCACTGAGGAAGGTGTAGGTCTTGTCTATTCCATAGTTGGTTTTTGGAACGGTACCTGTGCTTATATCAAACTCTGGTTTTATGCATCACCCCACCTCTCCTTCCCCCTTAAGCAGGCATAAGAGTGTTTTCTAAATGTGAGACACTGTTCTCTTTCCTAACTCAGTTCAAGTGTAGCCATGTTTACAGGATCTTCATAAGTGATATCTTATGATAAGTTTCTGTTTCTCTGTGACTTATTTCTCTTAGAATCACCGTACCTGAATCCACCCATTTTGCTGCTACTGGTCTTATGACATTGATTTCATGGCTGAGGGATATTCCATCGTACGTAAGTACCACAATTTTTTGAACCATTTTTATATTTCCTGGGATATTAAGGTGTACCCAAGTTGAGGTCCTGGTAAGCAGTGCAGCCCTAAATTTTGGGGTGGCTCTGTCTTATTGATTTTCAGAATTCCCAAGGTATATTTCCTAGACTGGAAGTGCCCTTGGCTCTGTAGCTCTGTTGTTTACTTGTTTTAGGGAACACAATGCACTCCTCCAGAGAGGCAGTTGGCAATTTACATCCCACCCATCAGCATAACAAGGCTCCCAGTTCTCCAGGGCCTGTCTTGCCTTTCTGGTTTTTACACATTTTGTGGATGTCCCTTTTGACCAGTGGGAAGTGATACTTCTTTGTAGTGCAGATTTGCATTGCCCGCTTGCTTGCTTGGCCAAAAGGGGCGTATGCGTTTTCTCCTGAATATATTCAGGAGAAAACGCATACGCCCTTTTTGGCCAAGTGCATCATTGTCGAAGTTGTGCCCCTCTTCCTGTTCTTTAAAGGCGATTCCAACGTACCTCTTGAAATCTGATTCCTGCTATTCTGCCTCGCTTTCAAGTCCGCCTCGTTGCCTTCCCTCAACAGATTTTTGGACGATAGTTGTCCTTTATTACTCGGCCAGTTTGTGAATTGCAGTGCCCCTGAGCTCCATTTTTCAACTCGTTTTTGGTGAGCTGACCGCAAGTCCAAAATTTTGGTTCAGGACCTATACTGGTTCCCGGTGGGGGGCAGAGACTTTGGTTAATTCTTCTTCCTGCTGGGAATTTAGAGTGATGTGTGTCCGTCCAAATGCCTAACAGCTACTCTCTCATTGGTTCTCCCTCTTCCCTTTCATCCTCTGCCAAATTGGAAACCTGTGCTAACCAGGTGGTTAAAGGGGCTGTCTCTCCAAGTTGGGAGATTGATAGTAAAGCAGATGGAAAGTCAAACCGGAGCACCAGGAGAGGGACTATTCGTTGAGTTTTAGAAAACTTTCGTATTCACAGTGTGTCCGTTCTCTAGGTTTCCCGTACATGTTATAACTGTAGTAATATTCCCTTCAACCTGGAGATTTGAAACCCATGGAAGGGGTGCCATGCATTATTGCTTTAAAGAGTCTGCATTTGCTCACCCAATCTCACCAATCCTCTCAGTCCCAAGTGTCCAGCCTTATGCCACATCCAGCTGTCATTGTAGATAGGGTCATTCCAGGTTTCATCAGAGTCCCTGAACGAATTGTAAAGAATTTGCCAGTTTTTTTGTTTTGTTTTTGAAATTCCTTTTTATAGTGGGTTTCAGCTGATTCTCGCTGCCATGTTTATGCCAGTCTAGACACACTTGATTCCCTTACGGAGACATATCAATACATAGGTTTTAAGATTCTTACTAGTCAGATATATTCCTCTGCGGGAAATATGGGGTTTTGAGTCCCTTTCACTGAGGAAGGTGTAGGTCTTGTCTATTCCATAGTTGGTTTTTGGAACGGTACCTGTGCTTATATCAAACTCTGGTTTTATGCATGACCCCACCTCTCCTTCCCCCTTAAGCAGGAATAAGAGTGTTTTCTAAATGTGAGACACTGTTCTCTTTCCTAAATCAGTTCAAGTGTAGCCATGCTTACAGGATCTTCATAAGTGATATCTTATGATAAGTTTCTTTTTCTGTGTGACTTATTTCACTTAGAATCATCGTACCTGAATCCACCCATTTTGCTGCTACTGGTCTTATGACATTGATTTCATGGCTGAGGGATATTCCATCGTACGTAAGTACCACAATTTTTTGAACCATTTTTATAATTCCTGGGATATTTAAGTTGTACCCAAGTTGAGGTCCTTGTAAGCAGTGCAGCCCTAAATTTTGGGGTGGCTCTGTCTTATTGATTTTCAGTTTTCCCAAGGTATATTCCCTAGAGTGGAAGTACCCTTGCCTCTGTAGCTCTGTTGTTTACTTGTTTTATGGAACACAATGCACTCCTCCAGAGAGGCAGTTGGCAATTTACATCCCGCCCATCAGCATAACAAGGCTCCCAGTTCTCCAGGGCCTGTCTTGCCTTTCTGGTTTTTACACATTTTGTGGATGTCCCTTTTGACCGGTGGGAAGTGTACACTTCTTAGTAGTGCAGATTTGCATTGCCCGCTTGCTTGCTTGGCCAAAAAGGGCGTAGGCGTTTTCTCCTGAATATATTCAGGAGAAAACGCCTACGCCCTTTTTGGCCAAGTGCATCATTGTCGAAGTTGTGCCCCTCTTCCTGTGCTTTAAAGGCGATTCCAACGTACCTCTTGAAATCTGTTTCCTGCTATTCTGCCTCGCTTTCAAGTCTGCCTCGTTGCCTTCCCTCAACAGATTTTTGGATGATAGTTGTCCTTTATTACTCGGCCAGTTTGTGAATTGCTGTGCCACTGAGCTCCATTTTTCAACTCGTTTTTTGTGAGCTGACCGCAAGTCCAAAATTTTGGTTCAGGACCTATACTGGTTCCCGGTGGGTGGCTGAGACTTTGGTTAATTCTTCTTCCTGCCGGGAAATTACAGTGATATGTGCCCGTCCAAATGCCTAACAGCTACTCTCTCATTGGATCTCCCTCTTCCCTTTCATCCTCTGCCAAATTGGCAACCTGTGCGAACCAGGAGGTTAAAGGGGCTGTCTCTCCAAGTTGGGAGTTTGATAGTAAAGCAGATGGAAAGTCATACCAGAGCACCAGGAGAGGGACTATTCGTTGAGTATTAGAAACCTTTCGTATTCACAGTGTGTCCGTTCTCTAGGTTTCCCGTACATGTTATAGCTTTAGTAATATTCCCTTCAACCTGGAGAGTTGGGACCCATGGAATGGGTGCCAGGCATTAGTGCTTTAAAGTGTCTGCATTTGCTCACCCAATCTCACCAACTGGCTCAGTCCCAAGTGTCCCTCCTTATGCCACATCCAGCTGTCGTTGTAGACAGGGTCATTCCAGGTTTCATCAGAGACCCTGAAGTAATTGTAAAGAATTTCCCAGTAGTTTTGTTTTGTATTTGAATTTCCTTTTTATAGTGGGTTTGAGCTGATTCTCGCTGCCATGTTTATGCCAGTCTAGAGACACTTGATTCCCTTACGGAGACATATCAATACATAGGTTTTAAGATTCTTACTAGTCAGATATATTCCTCTGCGGGAAATATGGGGTTTTGAGTCCCTTTCACTGAGGAAGTTGTAGGTCTTGTCTATTCCATAGTTGGTTTTTGGAACGGTACCTGTGCTGATATCAAACTCTGGTTTTATGCATCACCCCACCTCTCCTTCCCCCTTAAGCAGGCATAAGAGTGTTTTCTAAATGTGAGACACTGTTCTCTTTCCTAACTCAGTTCAAGTGTAGCCATGTTTACAGGATCTTCATAAGTGATATCTTATGATAAGTTTCTGTTTCTCTGTGACATATTTCACTTAGAATCATCGTACCTGAATCCACCCATTTTGCTGCTACTGGTCTTATGACATTGATTTTATGGCTGAGGGATATTCCATCGCACGTAAGTATCACAATTTTTTGAACCATTTTTATATTTCCTGGGATATTTAAGGTGTACCCAAGTTGACGTCCTTGTAAGCAGTGCAGCCCTAAATTTTGGGGTGGCTCTGTCTTATTCATTTTCAGTTTTCCCAAGGTATACTCCCTAGACTGGAAGTGCCTTTGGCTCTGTAGCTCTGTTGTTTACTTGTTTTAGGGAACACAATGCACTCCTCCAGAGAGGCAGTTGGCAATTTACATCCCGCCCATCAGCATAACAAGGCTCCCTGTTCTCCAGTGACTGTCTTGCCTTTCTGGTTTTTACACATTTTGTGGATGTCCCTTTTGACTGGTGGGAAGTGATACTTCTTTGTAGTGCAGATTTGCATTGCCCGCTTGCTTGCTTGGCCAAAAAGGGCGTAGGCGTTTTCTCCTGAATATATTCAGGAGAAAACGCCTACGCCCTTTTTGGCCAAGTGCATCATTGTCGAAGTTGTGCCCCTCTTCCTGTGCTTTAAAGGCGATTCCAACGTACCTCTTGAAATCTGTTTCCTGCTATTCTGCCTCGCTTTCAAGTCCACCACGTTGCCTTCCCTCAACAGATTTTTGGACGATAGTTGTCCTTTATTACTCGGCCAGTTTGTGAATTGCTGTGACACTGAGCTCCATTTTTCAACTCGTTTTTTGTAAGCTGACCGCAAGTCCAAAATTTTGGTTCAGGACCTATACTGGTTCCCGGTGGGTGGCTGAGACTTTGGTTAATTCTTCTTCCTGCCGGGAAATTAGAGTGATATGTGCCCGTCCAAATGCCTAACAGCTACTCTCTCATTGGTTTTCCCTCTTCCCTTTCATCCTCTGCCAAATTGGCAACCTGTGCGAACCAGGAGGTTAAAGGGGCTGTCTCTCCAAGTTGGGAGGTTGATAGTAAAGCAGATGGAAAGTCAAACCGGAGCACCAGGAGAGGGACTATTCGTTGAGTTTTAGAAACCTTTCGTATTCACAGTGTGTCCGTTCTCTAGGTTTCCCATACATGTTATAGCTGTAGTAATATTCCCTTTAACCTGGAGAGTTGGGACCCATGGAATGGGTGCCAGGCATTTGTGATTTAAAGGGTCTGCATTTGCTCACCCAATCTCACCAATCGTCTCAGTCCCAAGTGTCCAGCCTTATGCCTCATCCAGCTGTCGTTGTACATAAGGTCATTCCAGGTTTCATCAGATACCCTGAAGGAATTGTAAAGAATTTCCCAGTTTTTTTGTTTTGTTTTTGAAATTCCTTTTTGTAGTGGGTTTGAGCTGATTCTCGCTGCCATGTTTATGCCAGTCTAGACACACTTGATTCCCTTACGGAGACATATCAATACATAGGTTTTAAGATTCTTACTAGTCAGATATATTCCTCTGCGGGAAATATGGGGTTTTGAGTCCCTTTCACTGACGAAGGTGTAGGTCTTGTCTATTCCATAGTTGGTTTTTGGAACGGTACCTGTGCTTATATCAAACTCTGGTTTTATGCATCACCCCACCTCTCCTTCCCCCTTAAGCAGGCATAAGAGTGTTTTCTAAATGTGAGACACTGTTCTCTTTCCTAACTCAGTTCAAGTGTAGCCATGTTTACAGGATCTTCATAAGTGATATCTTATGATAAGTTTCTTTTTCTGTGTGACATATTTCACTTAGAATCATCATACCTGAATCCACCCATTTTGCTGCTACTGGTCTTATGACATTGATTTCATGGCTGAGGGATATTCCATCGTACGTAAGTACCACAATTATTTGAATGATTTTTATATTTCCTGGGATATTAAGGTGTACCCAAGTTGAGGTCCTTGTAAGCAGTGCAGCCCTAAATTTTGGGGTGGCTCTGTCTTATTGATTTTCAGTTTTCCCAAGGTATATTCCCAAGACTGGAAGTGCCCTTGGCTCTGCAGCTCTGTTCTTTCCTTTTTTGAGGGAACACAATGCACTCCTCCAGAGAGGCAGTTGGCAATTTACATCCCGCCCATCAGCATAACAAGGCTCCCTGTTCTCCAGGGCCTGTCTTGCCTTTCTGGTTTTTACAAATTTTGTGGATGTCCCTTTTGACCGGTGGGAAGTGATACTTCTTTGTAGTGCAGATTTGCATTGCCCGCTTCCTTGCTTGGCCAAAAAGGGCGTATGCGTTTTCTCCTGAATATATTCAGGAGAAAACGCATACGTCCTTTTTGGCCAAGTGCATCATTGTCGAAGTTGTGTCCATCTTCCTGTGCTTTAATGGCGATTCCAACGTACCTCTTGAAATCTGTTTCCTGCTATTCTGCCTCGCTTTCAAGCCCGCCTCGTTGCCTTCCCTCAACAGATTTTTGGACGATACTTGTCCTTTATTACTTGGCCAGTTTGTGAATTGCTGTGCCCCTGAGCTCCATTTTTCAACTCGTTTTTTGTTAGCTGACCACAAGTCCAAAATTTTGGTTCAGGTCCTATGCTGGTTCTCGGTGGGGGGCTGAGACTTTGGTTAATTCTTCTTCCTGCCGGGAAGTTAGAGTGATATGTGCCCGTCCAAATGCCTAACAGCTACTCTCTCATTGGTTCTCCCTCTTCCCCTTCATCCTCTGCCAATTTGGCAACCTGTGCGAACCAGGAGGTTAAAGGGGCTGTCTCTCCAAGTTGGGAGGTTGATAGTAAAGCAGATGGAAAGTCAAACCGGAGCACCAGGAGAGGGACTATTCGTTGAGTTTTAGAAACCTTTTGTATTCACAGTGTTTCCGTTCTCCAAGTTTCCCGTACATGTTAGAGCTGTAGTAATATTCCCTTCAACCTGGAGAGTTCGGACCCATGGAATGGGTGCCAGGCATTTGTGCTTTAAAGGGTCTGCATTTGCTCACCCAATCTCACCAATCGTCTCAGTCCCAAGTGTACCTCCTTATGCCACATCAAGCTGTCGTTGTAGATAGGGTCATTCCAGGTTTCATCAGAGACCCTGAAGGAATTGTAAAGAATTTCCCAGTTTTTTTGTTTTGTTTTTGAAATTCCTTTTTATAGTGGGTTTGAGCTGATTCTCGCTGCCATGTTTATGCCAGTCTAGACACACTTGATTCCCTTACGGAGACATATCAATAAACAGGTTTTAAGATTCTTACTAGTCAGATATATTCCTCTGCGGGAAATATGTGGTTTTGAGTCCCTTTCACTGTGGAAGGTGTAGGTCTTGTCTATTCCATAGTTGGTTTTTAGGAACGGTACCTGTGCTTATATCAAACTCTGGTTTTATGCATCACCCCACCTCTCCTTCCCCCTTAAGCAGGCATAAGAGTGTTTTCTAAATGTGAGACACTGTTCTCTTTCCTAACTCAGTTCAAGTGTAGCCATGTTTACAGGATCTTCATAAGTGATATCTTATGATAAGTTTCTTTTTCTGTGTGACTTATTTCACTTAGAATCATCGTACCTGAATCCACCCATTTTGCTGCTACTGGTCTTATGACATTGATTTCATGGCTGAGGGATATTCCATCGTACGTAAGTACCACAATTTTTTGAACCATTTTTATATTTCCTGAGAAATTTAAGGTGTACCCAAGTTGAGGTCCTTGTAAGCAGTGCAGCCCTAAATTTTGGGGTGTCTCTGTCTTATTGATTTTTAGTTTTCCCAAGGTATATTCCCTAGACTGGAAGTGCCATTGGCTCTGTAGCTCTCTTCTTTACTTGTTTGAGGGAATACAATGCACTCCTCCAGAGAGGCAGTTGGCAATTTACATCCCGCCCATCAGCATAACAAGGCTCCCTGTTCTCCAGGGCCTGTCTTGCCTTTCTGGTTTTTACACATTTAGTGGATGTCCCTTTTGACCGGTGGGAAGTGATACTTCTTTGTAGTGCAGATTTGCATTGCCCGCTTGCTTGCTTGGCCAAAAAGGGCGTATGCGTTTTCTCCTGAATATATTCAGGAGAAAACGTATATGCCCTTTTTGGCCAAGTGCATCATTGTCGAAGTTGTGCCCCTCTTCCTGTGCTTTAAAGGCGATTCCAACGTACCTCTTGAAATCTCTTTCCTGCTATTCTGCCTTGCTTTCAAGTCCGGCTCGTTGCCTTCCCTCAACAGATTTTTGGACGATAGTTGTCCTTTATTACTCGGCCAGTTTGTGAATTGCTGTGCCCCCGAGCTCCATTTTTCAACTCGTTTTTTTGTGACCTGACCGCAAGTCCAGAATTTTGGTTCAGGACCTATGCTGGTTCCCCGTGTGGGGAGAGACTTTTGTTAATTCTTCTTCCTGCCGGGAAGTTAGAGTGATATGTGCCCGTCCAAATGCCTAACAGCTACTCTCTCATTGGATCTCCGTCTTCCCTTTCATCCTCTGCCAAATTGGAAACCTGTGCGAACCAGGAGGTTAAAGGGGCTGTCTCTCCAAGTTGGGAGATTGATAGTAAAGCAGATGGAAAATCAAACCGGAGCACCAGGAGAGGGACTATTCATTGAGTTTTAGAAACCTTTCGTATTCACAGTGTGTCCGTTCTCTAAGTTTCAAGTACATGTTATAACTCTAGTAATATTCCCTTCAAGCTGGAGAGTTGGGACCCATGGAATGGGTGCCAGGCATTATTGCCTTAAAGAGTCTGCATTTGCTCACCAAATCTCACCAATACTCTCAGTCTCAAGCGTCCCTCCTTATGCCACATTCAGCTGTCGTTGTAGACAGGGTCATTCCAGGTTTCATCAGAGACCCTGAAGGAATTGTAAGGAATTTCCCAGTTTTTTTGTTTTGTTTTTGAAATTCCTTTTTATAGTGGGTTTGAGCTGATTCTCACTGCCATGTTTATGCCAGTCTAGACACACTTGATTCCCTTATAGAGACATATCAATACATACGTTTTAAGATTCTTAGTAGTCAGATATATTCCTCTGCGGGAAATATGGGGTTTTGAGTCCCTTTCACTGAGGAAGGTGTAGGTCTTGTCTATTCCATAGTTGGTTTTTGGAACGGTACCTGTGCTTATATCAAACTCTGGTTTTATGCATCACCCCACCTCTCCTTCCCCCTAAAGCTGGCATAAGAGTGTTTTCTACATGTGAGACACTGTTTTCTTTCCTAACTCAGTTCAAGTGTAGCCATGTTTATAGGATCTTCATAAGTGATATCTTATGATAAGTTTCTTTTTCTGTGTGACTTATTTCACTTAGAATCATCGTACCTGAATCCACCCATTTTGCTGCTACTCGTCTTATGACACTGATTTCATGGCTGAGGGATATTCCATCGTACGTAAGTACCACAATTTTTTGAACCATTTTTATGTTTCCTGGGATATTTAAGGTGTACCCAAGTTGAGGTCCTTGTAAGCAGTGCAGCCCTAAATTTTGGGGTGGCTCTGTCTTATTGATTTTCAGTTTTCCCAAGGTATATTCCCTAGACTGGTAGTGCCCTTGGCTCTGTAGCTCTGTTGTTTACTTGTTTTAGGGAACACAATGCACTCCTCCAGAGAGGCAGTCGGCAATTTACTTCCCGCACATCAGCATAACAAGGCTCCCTGTTCTCCAGGGCCTGTCTTGCCTTTCTGGTTTTTACACATTTTGTGGATGTCCCTTTTGACCGGTGGGAAGTGATACTTCTTTGTAGTGCAGATTTGCATTGCCCGCTTGCTTGCTTGGCCAAAAAGTGCGTATGCGTTTTCTCCTGAATATATTCATGGGAAAACGCATACGCCCTTTTAGGCCAAGTGCATCATTGTCGAAGTTGTGCCCCTCTTCCGGTGCTTTAAAGGCGATTCCAACGTACCTCTTGAACTCTGTTTCCTGCTATTCTGCCTCGCTTTCAAGTCCGCCTCGTTGCCTTCCCTCAACAGATTTTTGGAAGATACTTGTCGTTTATTACTTGGCCAGTTTGTGAATTTCTGTGCCCCTGAGCTCCATTTTTCAACTCGTTTTTTTGTGAGCTGACCGCAAGTCCAACATTTTGGTTCAGGACCTATGCTGGTTCCGGTGGGGGGCTGAGACTTTGGTTAATACTTCTTCCAGCCGGGAAGTTAGAGTGATATGTGCCCCTCCAAATGCCTAACAGCTACTCTCTCATTGGTTCTCCTTCTTCCGTTTCATCCTCTGCCAAATTGGAAACCTGTGCGAACCAGGAGGTTAAAGGGGCTGTCTCTCCAAGTTGGGAGGTTGATAGTAAAGCAGATGGAAAGTCAAACCGGAGCACCAGGAGAGGGACTATTCGTTGAGTTTTAGAAACCTTTCGTATTCACAGTGTGTCCGTTCTCTAGGTTTACCGTACATGTTATAGCTGTAGTAATATTCCCTTCAACCTGGAGAGTTCGGACCCATGGAATGGGTGCCATGCATTATTGCTTTAAAGGGTCTGCACTTGCTCATCCAATCTCACCAATCGTCTCAGTCCCAAGTGTCCAGCCTTATGCCACATCCAGCTGTCGTTGTAGATAGAGTCATTCCAGGTTTCATCAGAGACCCTGAAGGAATTGTAAAGAATTTCCCAGTTTTTTTGTTTTGTTTTTGAAATTCCTTTTTATAGTGGGTTTGAGCTGATTCTCGCTGCCATGTTTATGCCAGTCTAGACACACTTGATTCCCTTACGGAGACATATCAATACATAGGTTTTAAGATTCTTACTAGTCAGATATATTCCTCTGTGGGAAATAGGGGGTTTTGAGTCCCTTTCACTGAGGAAGGTGTAGGTCTTGTCTATTCCATAGTTGGTTTTTGGAACGGTACCTGTGCTTATATCAAACTCTGGTTTTATGCATCACCCCACCTCTCCTTCCCCCTTAAGCAGGCATAAGAGTGTTTTCTAAATGTGAGACACTGTTCTCTTTCCTAACTCAGTTCAAGTCTAGCCATGTTTACAGGATCTTCATAAGTGATATCTTATGATAAGTTTCTGTTTCTCTGTGACTTATTTCACTTAGAATCATCGTACCTGAATCCACCCATTTGGCTGCTACTCGTCTTATGACATTGATTTCATGGCTGAGGGATATTCCATCGTATGTAAGTACCTCAATTTTTTGAACCATTTTTATATTTCCTGGGATATTTAAGGTGTACCCAAGTTGAGGTCCTTGTAAGCAGTGCAGCCCTAAATTTTGGAGTGGCTCTGTGTTATTGATTTTCAGTTTTCCCAAGGTACATTCCCTATACTGGGAGTGCCCTTGACTCTCTAGCTCTGTTGTTTACTTTTTATAGGGAACACAATGCACTCCTCCAGAGAGGCAGTTGGCAATTTACATCCCGCCCATCAGCATAACAAGGCTCCCTGTTCTCCAGGGCCTGTCTTGCCTTTCTGGTTTTTACACATTTTGTGGATGTCCCTTTTGACCGGTGGGAAGTGATACTTCTTTGTAGTGCAGATTTGCATTGCCCGCTTGCTTGCTTGGCCAAAAAGGGCGTATGCGTTTTCTCCTGAATATATTCAGGAGAAAACGCATACGCCCTTTTTGGCCAAGTGCTTCATTGTCGAAGTTGTGCCCCTCTTCCTGTGCTCTAACGGCGATTCCAACGTACCTCTTGAAATCTGTTTCCTGCTATTCTGCCTCGCTTTCAAGTCCGCCTCGTTGCCTTCCCTCAACAGATTTTTGGACGATACTTGTCCTTTATTACTCAGCCAGTTTGTGAATTGCTGTGCCCCTGAGTACCATTTTTCAACTCGTTTTTTGTGAGCTGACCGCAAGTCCAAAATTTTGGTTCAGTACCTATGCTGGTTCCCGGTGGGGGGCTGAGACTTTGGTTAATTCTTCTTCGTGCCCGGAAGTTAGAGTGATATGTGCCCGTCCAAATGTCTAACAGCTACTCTCTCATTGGTTCTCCCTCTTCCCTTTCATCCTCTGCCAAATTGGCAACCGGTGCGAACCAGGAGGTTAAAGGGGCTGTCTCTCCAAGTTGGGAGATTGATAGTAAAGCAGATGGAAAGTCAAACCGGAGTACCAGGAGAGGGACTATTCGTTGAGTTTAAGAAACCTTTCGTATTCACAGTGTGTCCGTTCTCTAGGTTTCCCATACATGTTATAACTCTAGTAATATTCCCTTCAACCTAGAGAAGTGGGACCCATGGAATGGGTGCCATGCATTATTGCTTTAAAGGGTCTGCAATTGCTCACCCAATCTCACCAATCCTCTCAGTCCCAAGTGTCCAGCCTTATGCCACATCCAGCTGTCGTTGTAGATAGGGTCATTCCAGGTTTCATCAGAGACCCTGAAGGAATTGTAAAGAATTTCCCAGTTTTTTTGTTTTGTTTTTGAAATTCCTTTTTATACTGGGTTTGAGCTGATTCTCGCTGCCATGTTTATACCAGTCTAGACACACTTGATTCCCTTACGGAGACATATCAATACATAGGTTTTAAGATTCTTACTAGTAAGATATATTACTCTGCGGGATATATGGGGTTTTGAGTCCCTTTCGCTGAAGAAGGTGTAGGTCTTGTCTATTCCATAGTTGGTTTTTGGAACGGTACCTGTGCTTATATCAAACTCTGGTTTTATGCATCACCCCACCTCTCCTTCCCCCTTAAGGAGGCATAAGAGTGTTTTCTAAATGTGAGACACTGCTCTCTTTCCTAACTCAGTTCAAGTGTAGCCATGTTTATAGGATCTTCATAAGTGATATCTTATGATAAGTTTCTTTTTCTGTGTAACTTATTTCACTTAGAATCATCGTACTTGAATCCACCCATTTTGCTGCTACTGGACTTATGACATGGATTTCATGGCTGAGGGATATTCCATGGTACGTTAATACCACAATTTTTTTAACCATTTTTATATTTCCTGGGATATTTAAGGCGTGCCCAAGTTGAGGTCCTTGTAAGCAGTGCAGCCCTAAATTTAGGGGTGGCTCTGTCTTATTGATTTTCAGTTTTCCCAAGGTATATTCCCTAGACTGGAAATGCCCTTGGCTCTGTAGCTCTGTTTTTTACTTGTTTTAGGGAACACAATGCACTCCTCCAGAGAGGCAGTTGGCAATGTACATCCCGCCCATCAGCATAACAAGGCTCCCTGTTCTCCAGGGCCTGTCTTGCCTTTGTGGTTTTTACACATTTTGTGGATGTCCCTTTTGACCGGTTGGAAGTGATAATTCTTTGTAGTGCAGATTTGCATTGCCCACTTGCTTGCTTGGCCAAAAAGGGCGTATGCGTTTTCTCTGGAATATATTCAGGAGAAAACGCATACGCCCTTTTTGGCCAAGTGCATCATTGTCGAAGTTGTGCCCCTCTTCCTATTCTTTACAGGCGATTCCAACGTACCTCTTGATATCTGTTTCCTGCTATTCTGCCTCGCTTTCAAGTCCGCCTCGTTGCCTTCCCTCAACAGATTTTTGGATGATACTTGTCCTTTATTACTTGGCCAGTTTGTGAATTGCTGTGCCCCTGAGCTCCATTTTCCAACTCGTTTTTGGTGAGCTGACCGAAAGTCCAAAATTTTGGTTCAGGACCTATACTGGTTCCCGGTAGGTGGCTGAGACTTTGGTTAATTCTTCTTCCTGCCTGGAAATTACAGTGAAATGTGCCCGTCCGAATGCCTAAGATCTACTCTCTCATTGGCTCACCCTCTTCCCTTTCATCCTCTGCCAAATTGGCAACCTGTGCGAACCAGGAGGTTAAAGGGTCTGTCTCCCTAAGTTGGGAGGTTGATAGTAAAACAGATGGAAAGTCAAACTGGAGCACCAGGAGAGGGACTATTCGTTGAGTTTTAGAAACCTTTCGTATTCACAGTGTGTCCGTTCTCTAGGTTTCCCATACATGTTATAGCTGTAGTAATATTCCCTGCAACCTGGAGATTTGGGACCCATGGAATGGGTGCCATGCATTATTGCTTTAAAGGGTCTGCATTTGCTCACCCAATCTCACCAATCGTCTCAGTCCCAAGTGTCCCACCTTATGCCACATCGAACAGTCATTGTAGATAGGGTCATTCCAGGTTTCATCAGAGACCCTGAAGGAATTGTAAAGAATTTCCCAGTTTTTTGTTTTGTTTTTGAAATTCCTTTTTATAGTGTGTTTGAGCTGATTCTCGCTGCCATGTTTATGCCAGTCTAGACACACTTGATTCCCTTACGGAGACATATCAATCCATATGTTTTAAGATTCTTACTAGTCAGATATATTCCTCTGCGGGAAATATGGGGTTTTGAGTCCCTTGCACAGAGGAAGGTGTAGGTCTTGTCTATTACATAGTTGGTTTTTGGAACAGTACCTGTGCTTATATCAAACTCTGGTTTTATGCATCACCCCACCTCTCCTTCCCCCTTAAGCAGGCATAAGAGTGTTTTCTAATTGTGAGACACTGTTCTCTTTCCTAACTCAGTTCAAGTGTAACCATGTTTACAGGATCTTCATAAGTGATATCTTATGATAAGTTTCTTTTTCTGTGTGACTTATTTCGCTTAGAATCATCGTACCTGAATCCACCCATTTTGCTGCTACTGGTCTTATGACATTGATTTCATGGCTGAGGGATATTCCATCGTACGTAAGTACCACAATTTTTTGAACCATTTTTATATTTCCTGGGATATTTAAGGTGTACCCAAGTTGAGGTCCTTGTAAGCAGTGCAGCCCTAAATTTTGGGGTGGCTCTGTCTTATTGATTGTCAGTTTTCCCAAGGTATATTCCCTAGACTGGAAGTGCCCTTGGCTCTGTAGCTCTGTTCTTTACTTGTTTTAGGGAACACAATGTACTCCTCCATAGAGGCAGTTGGCAATTTACATACCTCCCATCAGCATAACAAGGCTCCCTGTTCTCCAGGGCCTGTCTTGCCTTTCTGGTTTTTACACATTTTGTGGATGTCCCTTTTGACCGGTGGGAAGTGATACTTCTTTGTAGTGCAGATTTGCATTGCCCGCTTGCTTGCTTGGCCAAAAAGGGCGTATGCGTTTTCTCCTGAATATATTCAGGAGAAAACGCATACACACTTTTTGGCCAAGTGCATCATTGTCGAAGTTGTGCCCCTCTTCCTGTGCTTTAAAGGCGATTCCAACGTACCTCTTGAAATCTGTTTCCTGCTATTCTGCCTCGCTTTCAAGTCCGCCTCGTTGCCTTCCCTCAACAGATTTTTGGACGATAGTTGTCCTTTATTACTCAGCCAGTTTGTGAATTGCTGTGCCCCTGAGCTCCATTTTTCAACTCGTTTTTGGTGAGCTGACCGCAAGTCCAAAATTTTGGTTCAGGACCTATACCTGTTCCTAGTGGGTGGCTGAGACTTTGGTTAATTCTTCTTCCTGCCGGGAAATTACAGTGATATGTGCCCGTCCAAATGCCTAACAGCTACTCTCTCATTGGTTCTCCCTCTTCCTTTTCATCCTCTGCCAAATTGGCAACATGTGCGAACCAGGAGCTAAAGGGGCTGTCTCCCCAAGTTGGGAGGTTGATAGTAAAACAGATGGAAAGTCAAACCGGAGATCCAGGAGAGGGACTATTCGTTGAGTTTTAGAAACTTTTCGTATTCACAGTGTGTCCGTTCTCTAGGTTTCCCGTACATGTTATAGCTGTAGTAATATTCCCTTCAACCTGGAGAGTTGGGACCCATGGAATGGGTGCCAGGCATTTGTGCTTTAAAGGGTCTGCATTTGCTCACCCAATCTCACCAATCGTCTCAGTCCCAAGTGTCCCTCATTATGCCACATCCAGCTGTCATTGTAGATAGGGTCATTCCAGGTTTCATCAGACACCCTGAAGGAATTGTAAAGAATTTCCCAGTTTTTTTGTTTTGTTTTTGAAATTCCTTTTTATAGTGGGTTTGAGGTGATTCTCGCTGCCATGATTATGCCAGTCTAGACACACTTGATTCCCTTACGGATACATATCAATACATAGGTTTTAAGATTCTTACTAGTCAGATATATTCCTCTGCGGGAAATATGGGGTTTTGAGTTCCTTTCACTGAGGAAGGTGTAGGTCTTGTCTATTCCATAGTTGGTTTTTGGAACGGTACCTGTGCTTATATCAAACTCTGGTTTTATGCATCACCCCACCTCTCCTTCCCCCTTAAGCAGGCATAAGAGTGTTTTCTAAGTGTGAGACACTGTTCTCTTTCCTAACTCAGTTCAAGTGCGGCCATGTTTACAGGATCTTCATAAGTGATAGCTTATGATAAGTTTCTTTTTCTGTGTGACTTATTTCACTTAGAATCATCGTACCTGAATCCACCCATTTTACTGCTACTGGTCTTATGACATTGATTTCATGGCTGAGGGATATTCCATCGTACGTAAGTACCACAATTTTTTGAACCATTTTTATATTTCCTGGGATATTTAAGGTGTACCCAAGTTGAGGTCCTTGTAAGCAGTGCAGCCCTAAATTTTGGAGTGGCTCTGTGTTATTGATTTATAGTTTTCCCAAGTTATATTCCCTAGACTGGAAGTGCACTTGGCTCTGTAGCTCTGTAGTTTACTTGTTTTAGGGAACACAATGTACTCCTCCAGAGAGGCAGTTGGCAATTTACTTCCCGCCCAGCAGCATAACAAGGCTCCCTGTTCTCCAGGGCCTGTCTTGCCTTTCTGGTTACACATTTTGTGGATGTCCATTTTGACCGGTGGGAAGTGATACTTCTTTGTTGTGCAGATTTGCATTGCCCGCTTGCTTGCTTGGCCTAAAATGGTGTATGCGTTTTCTCCTGAATATATTCAGGAGAAAACGCATACGCCCTTTTTGGCCAAGTGCATCATTGTCGAAGTTGTGCCCCTCTTCCTGTGCTTTAAAGGCGATTCCAACGTACCTCTTGAAATCTGTTTCCTGCTATTCTGCCTCGCGTTCAAGTCCGCCTCGTTGCCTTCCCTCAACACATTTTTGGACGATAGTTGTCCTTTATTACTCGGCCAGTTTGTGAATTGCTGTGCCCCTGAGCTCCATTTTTCAACTCGTTTTTGGTGAGCTGACCGCAAGTCCAAAATTTTGGTTCAGGACCTATGCTGGTTCCCGGTGGGGGACTGAGACTTTGGTTAATTCTTCTTCCTGCCGGGAAGTTAGAGTGATATGTGCCCGTTCAAATGCCTAACAGCTACTCTCTCATTGGTTCTCCCTCTTCCCTTTCATCCTCTGCCAAATTGGAAACCTGTGTGAACCAGGAGGTTAAAGGGGCTGTCTCTCCAAGTTGGGAGCTTGATAGTAAAGCAGATGGAAAGTCAAACTGGAGCACCAGGAGAGGGACTATTCGTTGAGTTTTAGAAACCTTTCGTATTCACAGTGTGTCCGTTCTCTAGGTTTCCCGTACATGTTATAGCTGTAGTAATATTCCCTTCAACCTGGAGAGTTGGGACCCATGGAATGGGTGCCAGGCATTTGTGCTTTAAAGGGTCTGCATTTGCTCACCCAATCTCACCAATCGTCTCAGTCCCAAGTGTCCCTCCTTATGCCACATCGAGCAGTCATTGTAGATAGGGTCATTCCAGGTTTCATCAGAGACCCTGAAGGAATTGTAAAGAATTTCCTAGTTTTTTTGTTTTGTTTTTGAAATTCCTTTTTATAGTGGGTTTGAGCTGATTCTCGCTGCCATGTTTATGCCAGTCTAGACACACTTGATTCCCTTACGGAGACATATCAATACATAGGTTTTAAGATTCTTACTAGTCAGATACTTTCCTCTGCGGGAAATATGGGGTTTTGAGTCCCTTTCACTGAGGACGGTGTAGGTCTTGTCTATTCCATAGTTTGTTTTTGGAACGGTACCTGTGCTTATATCAAACTCTGGTTTTATGCATCACCCCACCTCTCCTTCCCCCTTAAGCAGGTATAAGAGTGTTTTCTAAATGTGAGACACTGTTCTCTTTCCTAACTCAGTTCAAGTGTAGCCATGTTTACAGGATCTTCATAAGTGATATCTTATGATAAGTTTCTTTTTCTGTGTGACTTATTTCACTTAGAATCATCGTACCTGAATCCACCCATTTTGCTGCTACTGGTCTTATGACATTGATTTCATGGCTGAGGGATATTCCATCGTACGTAAGTACCACAATTTTTTGAACCATGTTTATATTTTCTGGGATACTTAAGGTGTATCCAAGTTGAGGTCCTTGTATGCAGTGCAGCCCTAAATTTTGGGGTGGCTCTGTCTTATTGATTTTCAGTTTTCCCAAGGTATATTCCCTAGACTGGTAGTGCCCTTGGCTCTGTAGCTCTGTTCTTTACTTGTTTTAGGGAACAGAATGCACTCCTCCAGAGAGGCAGTTGGCAATTTACATCCCGCCCATCAGCATAACAAGGCTCCCAGTTCTCCAGGGCCTGTCTTGCCTTTCTTGTTCTTACACATTTTGTGGATGTCCCTTTTTACCGGTGGGAAGTGATACTTCTTTGTAGTGCAGATTTGCATTGCCCGCTTGCTTGCTTGGCCAAAAAGGGCGTATGCGTTTTCTCCTGAATATATTCAGGAGAAAACGCATACGCCCTTTTTGGCCAAGTGCATCATTGTCGAAGTTGTGCCCCTCTTCCTGTGCTTTAAAGGCGATTCCAACGTACCTCTTGAAATCTGTTTCCTGCTATTCTGCCTCGCTTTCAAGTCCGCCTCGTTGCCTTCCCTCAACAGATTTTTGGACGATAGTTGTCCTTTATTACTCAGCCAGTTTGTGAATTGCTGTGCCCCTGAGCTCCATTTTTCAACTCGTTTTTGGTGAGCTGACCGCAAGTCCAAAATTTTGGTTCAGGACCTATACTGGTTCCCGGTGGGTGGCTGAGAATTTGGTTAATTCTTCTTCCTGCCAGGAAATTACAGTGATATGTGCCCGTCCAAATGCCTAACAGCTACTCTCTCATTGGTTCTCCCTCTTCCCTTTCATCCTCTGCCAAATTGGCAACCTGTGCGAACCAAGAGGTTAAAGGGGCTGTCTCTCCAAGTTGGGAGGTTGATAGTAAAGCAGACGGAAAGTCAAACCGGAGCACCAGGAGAGGGACTATGCGTTGAGTTTTAGAAACCTTTCGTATTCACAGTGTGTCCGTTCTCTAGGTTTCCTGCACATGTTATAGCTGTAGTAATATTCCCTTCAACCTGGAGAGTTCGGACCCATGGAATGGGTGCCATGCATTATTGCTTTAAAGGGTCTGCATTTGCTCACCCAATCTCACCAATCGTCTCAGTCCCAAGTGTCCCACCTTATGCCACATCCAGCTGTCGTTGTAGATAGGGTCATTCCAGATTTCATCAGAGACCCTGAAGGAATTGTAAAGAATTTCCCAGTTTTTTTGTTTTGTTTTTGAAATTCCTTTTTATAGTGGGTTTGAGCTGATTCTCGCTGCCATGTTTCTGCCAGTCTAGACACACTTGATTCCCTTACGGAGACATATCAATACATAGGTTTTAAGATTCTTACTAGTCAGATATTTTCCTCTGCGGGAAATATGGGGTTTTGAGTCCCTTTCACTGAGGACGGTGTAGGTCTTGTCTATTCCATAGTTGGTTTTTGGAACGGTACCTGTGCTTATATCAAACTCTGGTTTTATGCATCACCCCACCTCTCCTTCCCCCTTAAGCAGGTATAAGAGTGTTTTCTAAATGTGAGACACTGTTCTCTTTCCTAACTCAGTTCAAGTGTAGCCATGTTTACAGGATCTTCATAAGTGATATCTTATGATAAGTTTCTTTTTCTGTGTGACTTATTTCACTTAGAATCATCGTACCTGAATCCACCCAT
This sequence comes from Hyperoodon ampullatus, assembly GCF_949752795.1. Classification (NCBI taxonomy): domain Eukaryota; kingdom Metazoa; phylum Chordata; class Mammalia; order Artiodactyla; family Ziphiidae; genus Hyperoodon; species Hyperoodon ampullatus. The sequence goes on along the minus strand of NW_027640834.1, from coordinate 660,377 downwards.
TTTGCTGCTACTGGTCTTATGACATTGATTTCATGGCTGAGGGATATTCCATCGTACGTAAGTACCACAATTTTTTGAACCATGTTTATATTTTCTGGGATACTTAAGGTGTATCCAAGTTGAGGTCCTTGTATGCAGTGCAGCCCTAAATTTTGGGGTGGCTCTGTCTTATTGATTTTCAGTTTTCCCAAGGTATATTCCCTAGACTGGTAGTGCCCTTGGCTCTGTAGCTCTGTTCTTTACTTGTTTTAGGGAACAGAATGCACTCCTCCAGAGAGGCAGTTGGCAATTTACATCCCTCCCATCAGCATAACAAGGCTCCCAGTTCTCCAGGGCCTGTCTTGCCTTTCTTGTTCTTACACATTTTGTGGATGTCCCTTTTGACCGGTGGGAAGTGATACTTCTTTGTAGTGCAGATTTGCATTGCCCGCTTGCTTGCTTGGCCAAAAAGGGCGTATGCGTTTTCTCCTGAATATATTCAGGAGAAAACGCATACGCCCTTTTTGGCCAAGTGCATCATTGTCGAAGTTGTGCCCCTCTTCCTGTGCTTTAAAGGCGATTCCAACGTACCTCTTGAAATCTGTTTCCTGCTATTCTGCCTCGCTTTCAAGTCCGCCTCGTTGCCTTCCCTCAACAGATTTTTGGACGATAGTTGTCCTTTATTACTCGGCCAGTTTGTGAATTGCTGTGCCCCTGAGCTCCATTTTTCAACTGGTTTTTGGTGAGCTGACCGCAAGTCCAAAATTTTGGTTCAGGACCTATACTGGTTCCCGGTGGGTGGCTGAGAATTTGGTTAATTCTTCTTCCTGCCGGGAAATTACAGTGATATGTGCCCGTCCAAATGCCTAACAGCTACTCTCTCATTGGTTCTCCCTCTTCCCTTTCATCCTCTGCCAAATTGGCAACCTGTGCGAACCAAGAGGTTAAAGGGGCTGTCTCTCCAAGTTGGGAGGTTGATAGTAAAGCAGTCGGAAAGTCAAACCGGAGCACCAGGGGAGGGACTATGCGTTGAGTTTTAGAAACCTTTCGTATTCACAGTGTGTCCGTTCTCTAGGTTTCCTGCACATGTTATAGCTGTAGTAATATTCCCTTCAACCTGGAGAGTTCGGACCCATGGAATGGGTGCCATGCATTATTGCTTTAAAGGGTCTGCATTTGCTCACCCAATCTCACCAATCGTCTCAGTCCCAAGTGTCCCTCCTTATGCCACATCCAGCTGTCGTTGTAGATAGGGTCATTCCAGCTTTCATCAGAGACCCTGAAGGAATTGTAAAGAATTTCCCAATTTTTTTGTTTTCTTTTTGAAATTCCTTTTTATAGTGGGTTTGAGCTGATTCTCGCTGCCATGTTTATGCCAGTCTAGACACACTTGATTCCCTTACGGAGACATATCAATACATAGGTTTTAAGATTCTTACTAGTCAGATACTTTCCTCTGCGGGAAATATGGGGTTTTGAGTCCCTTTCACTGAGGACGGTGTAGGTCTTGTCTATTCCATAGTTGGTTTTTGGAACGGTACCTGTGCTTATATCAAACTCTGGTTTTATGCATCACCCCACCTCTCCTTCCCCCTTAAGCAGGTATAAGAGTGTTTTCTAAATGTGAGACACTGTTCTCTTTCCTAACTCAGTTCAAGTGTAGCCATGTTTACAGGATCTTCATAAGTGATATCTTATGATAAGTTTCTTTTTCTGTGTGACTTATTTCACTTAGAATCATCGTACCTGAATCCACCCATTTTGCTGCTACTGGTCTTATGACATTGATTTCATGGCTGAGGGATATTCCATCGTACGTAAGTACCACAATTTTTTGAACCATGTTTATATTTTCTGGGATACTTAAGGTGTATCCAAGTTGAGGTCCTTGTATGCAGTGCAGCCCTAAATTTTGGGGTGGCTCTGTCTTATTGATTTTCAGTTTTCCCAAGGTATATTCCCTAGACTGGTAGTGCCCTTGGCTCTGTAGCTCTGTTCTTTACTTGTTTTAGGGAACAGAATGCACTCCTCCAGAGAGGCAGTTGGCAATTTACATCCCGCCCATCAGCATAACAAGGCTCCCAGTTCTCCAGGGCCTGTCTTGCCTTTCTTGTTCTTACACATTTTGTGGATGTCCCTTTTGACCGGTGGGAAGTGATACTTCTTTGTAGTGCAGATTTGCATTGCCCGCTTGCTTGCTTGGCCAAAAAGGGCGTATGCGTTTTCTCCTGAATATATTCAGGAGAAAACGCATACGCCCTTTTTGGCCAAGTGCATCATTGTCGAAGTTGTGCCCCTCTTCCTGTGCTTTAAAGGCGATTCCAACGTACCTCTTGAAATCTGTTTCCTGCTATTCTGCCTCGCTTTCAAGTCCGCCTCGTTGCCTTCCCTCAACAGATTTTTGGACGATAGTTGTCCTTTATTACTCGGCCAGTTTGTGAATTGCTGTGCCCCTGAGCTCCATTTTTCAACTGGTTTTTGGTGAGCTGACCGCAAGTCCAAAATTTTGGTTCAGGACCTATACTGGTTCCCGGTGGGTGGCTGAGAATTTGGTTAATTCTTCTTCCTGCCGGGAAATTACAGTGATATGTGCCCGTCCAAATGCCTAACAGCTACTCTCTCATTGGTTCTCCCTCTTCCCTTTCATCCTCTGCCAAATTGGCAACCTGTGCGAACCAAGAGGTTAAAGGGGCTGTCTCTCCAAGTTGGGAGGTTGATAGTAAAGCAGACGGAAAGTCAAACCGGAGCACCAGGAGAGGGACTATGCGTTGAGTTTTAGAAACCTTTCGTATTCACAGTGTGTCCGTTCTCTAGGTTTCCTGCACATGTTATAGCTGTAGTAATATTCCCTTCAACCTGGAGAGTTCGGACCCATGGAATGGGTGCCATGCATTATTGCTTTAAAGGGTCTGCATTTGCTCACCCAATCTCACCAATCGTCTCAGTCCCAAGTGTCCCACCTTATGCCACATCCAGCTGTCGTTGTAGATAGGGTCATTCCAGATTTCATCAGAGACCCTGAAGGAATTGTAAAGAATTTCCCAGTTTTTTTGTTTTGTTTTTGAAATTCCTTTTTATAGTGGGTTTGAGCTGATTCTCGCTGCCATGTTTATGCCAGTCTAGACACACTTGATTCCCTTACGGAGACATATCAATACATAGGTTTTAAGATTCTTACTAGTCAGATATTTTCCTCTGCGGGAAATATGGGGTTTTGAGTCCCTTTCACTGAGGACGGTGTAGGTCTTGTCTATTCCATAGTTGGTTTTTGGAACGGTACCTGTGCTTATATCAAACTCTGGTTTTATGCATCACCCCACCTCTCCTTCCCCCTTAAGCAGGTATAAGAGTGTTTTCTAAATGTGAGACACTGTTCTCTTTCCTAACTCAGTTCAAGTGTAGCCATGTTTACAGGATCTTCATAAGTGATATCTTATGATAAGTTTCTTTTTCTGTGTGACTTATTTCACTTAGAATCATCGTACCTGAATCCACCCATTTTGCTGCTACTGGTCTTATGACATTGATTTCATGGCTGAGGGATATTCCATCGTACGTAAGTACCACAATTTTTTGAACCATGTTTATATTTTCTGGGATACTTAAGGTGTATCCAAGTTGAGGTCCTTGTATGCAGTGCAGCCCTAAATTTTGGGGTGGCTCTGTCTTATTGATTTTCAGTTTTCCCAAGGTATATTCCCTAGACTGGTAGTGCCCTTGGCTCTGTAGCTCTGTTCTTTACTTGTTTTAGGGAACAGAATGCACTCCTCCAGAGAGGCAGTTGGCAATTTACATCCCGCCCATCAGCATAACAAGGCTCCCAGTTCTCCAGGGCCTGTCTTGCCTTTCTTGTTCTTACACATTTTGTGGATGTCCCTTTTGACCGGTGGGAAGTGATACTTCTTTGTAGTGCAGATTTGCATTGCCCGCTTGCTTGCTTGGCCAAAAAGGGCGTATGCGTTTTCTCCTGAATATATTCAGGAGAAAACGCATACGCCCTTTTTGGCCAAGTGCATCATTGTCGAAGTTGTGCCCCTCTTCCTGTGCTTTAAAGGCGATTCCAACGTACCTCTTGAAATCTGTTTCCTGCTATTCTGCCTCGCTTTCAAGTCCGCCTCGTTGCCTTCCCTCAACAGATTTTTGGACGATAGTTGTCCTTTATTACTCGGCCAGTTTGTGAATTGCTGTGCCCCTGAGCTCCATTTTTCAACTCGTTTTTGGTGAGCTGACCGCAAGTCCAAAATTTTGGTTCAGGACCTATACTGGTTCCCGGTGGGTGGCTGAGAATTTGGTTAATTCTTCTTCCTGCCGGGAAATTACAGTGATATGTGCCCGTCCAAATGCCTAACAGCTACTCTCTCATTGGTTCTCCCTCTTCCCTTTCATCCTCTGCCAAATTGGCAACCTGTGCGAACCAAGAGGTTAAAGGGGCTGTCTCTCCAAGAAGGGAGGTTGATAGTAAAGCAGACGGAAAGTCAAACCGGAGCACCAGGAGAGGGACTATGCGTTGAGTTTTAGAAACCTTTCGTATTCACAGTGTGTCCGTTCTCTAGGTTTCCTGCACATGTTATAGCTGTAGTAATATTCCCTTCAACCTGGAGAGTTCGGACCCATGGAATGGGTGCCATGCATTATTGCTTTAAAGGGTCTGCATTTGCTCACCCAATCTCACCAATCGTCTCAGTCCCAAGTGTCCCTCCTTATGCCACATCCAGCTGTCGTTGTAGATAGGGTCATTCCAGCTTTCATCAGAGACCCTGAAGGAATTGTAAAGAATTTCCCAATTTTTTTGTTTTCTTTTTGAAATTCCTTTTTATAGTGGGTTTGAGCTGATTCTCGCTGCCATGTTTATGCCAGTCTAGACACACTTGATTCCCTTACGGAGACATATCAATACATAGGTTTTAAGATTCTTACTAGTCAGATACTTTCCTCTGCGGGAAATATGGGGTTTTGAGTCCCTTTCACTGAGGACGGTGTAGGTCTTGTCTATTCCATAGTTGGTTTTTGGAACGGTACCTGTGCTTATATCAAACTCTGGTTTTATGCATCACCCCACCTCTCCTTCCCCCTTAAGCAGGTATAAGAGTGTTTTCTAAATGTGAGACACTGTTCTCTTTCCTAACTCAGTTCAAGTGTAGCCATGTTTACAGGATCTTCATAAGTGATATCTTATGATAAGTTTCTTTTTCTGTGTGACTTATTTCACTTAGAATCATCGTACCTGAATCCACCCATTTTGCTGCTACTGGTCTTATGACATTGATTTCATGGCTGAGGGATATTCCATCGTACGTAAGTACCACAATTTTTTGAACCATGTTTATATTTTCTGGGATACTTAAGGTGTATCCAAGTTGAGGTCCTTGTATGCAGTGCAGCCCTAAATTTTGGGGTGGCTCTGTCTTATTGATTTTCAGTTTTCCCAAGGTATATTCCCTAGACTGGTAGTGCCCTTGGCTCTGTAGCTCTGTTCTTTACTTGTTTTAGGGAACAGAATGCACTCCTCCAGAGAGGCAGTTGGCAATTTACATCCCGCCCATCAGCATAACAAGGCTCCCAGTTCTCCAGGGCCTGTCTTGCGTTTCTTGTTCTTACACATTTTGTGGATGTCCCTTTTGACCGGTGGGAAGTGATACTTCTTTGTAGTGCAGATTTGCATTGCCCGCTTGCTTGCTTGGCCAAAAAGGGCGTATGCGTTTTCTCCTGAATATATTCAGGAGAAAACGCATACGCCCTTTTTGGCCAAGTGCATCATTGTCGAAGTTGTGCCCCTCTTCCTGTGCTTTAAAGGCGATTCCAACGTACCTCTTGAAATCTGTTTCCTGCTATTCTGCCTCGCTTTCAAGTCCGCCTCGTTGCCTTCCCTCAACAGATTTTTGGACGATAGTTGTCCTTTATTACTCGGCCAGTTTGTGAATTGCTGTGCCCCTGAGCTCCATTTTTCAACTCGTTTTTGGTGAGCTGACCGCAAGTCCAAAATTTTGGTTCAGGACCTATACTGGTTCCCGGTGGGTGGCTGAGAATTTGGTTAATTCTTCTTCCTGCCGGGAAATTACAGTGATATGTGCCCATCCAAATGCCTAACAGCTACTCTCTCATTGGTTCTCCCTCTTCCCTTTCATCCTCTGCCAAATTGGCAACCTGTGCGAACCAAGATGTTAAAGGGGCTGTCTCTCCAAGTTGGGAGGTTGATAGTAAAGCAGACGGAAAGTCAAACCGGAGCACCAGGAGTGGGACTATTCGTTGAGTTTTAGAAACCTTTCGTATTCACAGTGTGTCCGATCTCTAGGTTTCCTGCACATGTTATAGCTGTAGTAATATTCCCTTCAACCTGGAGAGTTCGGACCCATGGAATGGGTGCCATGCATTATTGCTTTAAAGGGTCTGCATTTGCTCACCCAATCTCACCAATCGTCTCAGTCCCAAGTGCCCCTCCTTATGCCACATCCAGCTGTCGTTGTAGATAGGGTCATTCCAGATTTCATCAGAGACCCTGAAGGTATTGTAAAGAATTTCCCAGTTTTTTTGTTTTGTTTTTGAAATTCCTTTTTATAGTGGGTTTGAGCTGATTCTCGCTGCCATGTTTATGCCAGTCTAGACACACTTGATTCCCTTACGGAGACATATCAATACATAGGTTTTAAGATTCTTACTAGTCAGATACTTTCCTCTGCGGGAAATATGGGGTTTTGAGTCCCTTTCACTGAGGACGGTGTAGGTCTTGTCTATTCCATAGTTGGTTTTTGGAACGGTACCTGTGCTTATATCAAACTCTGGTTTTATGCATCACCCCACCTCTCCTTCCCCCTTAAGCAGGTATAAGAGTGTTTTCTAAATGTGAGACACTGTTCTCTTTCCTAACTCAGTTCAAGTGTAGCCATGTTTACAGGATCTTCATAAGTGATATCTTATGATAAGTTTCTTTTTCTGTGTGACTTATTTCACTTAGAATCATCGTACCTGAATCCACCCATTTTGCTGCTACTGGTCTTATGACATTGATTTCATGGCTGAGGGATATTCCATCGTACGTAAGTACCACAATTTTTTGAACCATGTTTATATTTTCTGGGATACTTAAGGTGTATCCAAGTTGAGGTCCTTCTATGCAGTGCAGCCCTAAATTTTGGGGTGGCTCTGTCTTATTGATTTTCAGTTTTCCCAAGGTATATTCCCTAGACTGGTAGTGCCCTTGGCTCTGTAGCTCTGTTCTTTACTTGTTTTAGGGAACAGAATGCACTCCTCCAGAGAGGCAGTTGTCAATTTACATCCCGCCCATCAGCATAACAAGGCTCCCTGTTCTCCAGGGCCTGTCTTGCCTTTCTTGTTCTTACACATTTTGTGGATGTCCCTTTTGACCGGTGGGAAGTGATACTTCTTTGTAGTGCAGATTTGCATTGCCCGCTTGCTTGCTTGGCCAAAAAGGGCGTATGCGTTTTCTCCTGAATATATTCAGGAGAAAACGCATACGCCCTTTTTGGCCAAGTGCATCATTGTCGAAGTTGTGCCCCTCTTCCTGTGCTTTAAAGGCGATTCCAACGTACCTCTTGAAATCTGTTTCCTGCTATTCTGCCTCGCTTTCAAGTCCGCCTCGTTGCCTTCCCTCAACAGATTTTTGGACGATAGTTGTCCTTTATTACTCGGCCAGTTTGTGAATTGCTGTGCCCCTGAGCTCCATTTTTCAACTCGTTTTTGGTGAGCTGACCGCAAGTCCAAAATTTTGGTTCAGGACCTATACTGGTTCCCGGTGGGTGGCTGAGAATTTGGTTAATACTTCTTCCTGCCGGGAAATTACAGTGATATGTGCCCGTCCAAATGCCTAACAGCTACTCTCTCATTGGTTCTCCCTCTTCCCTTTCATCCTCTGCCAAATTGGCAACCTGTGCGAACCAAGATGTTAAAGGGGCTGTCTCTCCAAGTTGGGAGGTTGATAGTAAAGCAGACGGGAAGTCAAACCGGAGCACCAGGAGTGGGACTATGCGTTGAGTTTTAGAAACCTTTCGTCTTCACAATGTGTCCGTTCTCTAGGTTTCCTGCACATGTTATAGCTGTAGTAATATTCCCTTCAACCTGGAGAGTTCGGACCCATGGAATGGGTGCCATGCATTATTGCTTTAAAGGGTCTGCATTTGCTCACCCAATCTCACCAATCGTCTCAGTCCCAAGTGCCCCTCCTTATGCCACATCCAGCTGTCGTTGTAGATAGGGTCATTCCAGGTTTCATCAGAGACCCTGAAGGAATTGTAAAGAATTTCCCAGTTTTTTTGTTTTGTTTTTGAAATTCCTTTTTATAGTGGGTTTGAGCTGATTCTCGCTGCCATGTTTATGCCAGTCTAGACACACTTGATTCCCTTACGGAGACATATCAATACATAGGTTTTAAGATTCTTACTAGTCAGATATTTTCCTGTGCGGGAAATATGGGGTTTTGAGTCCCTTTCACTGAGGACGGTGTAGGTCTTGTCTATTCCATAGTTGGTTTTTGGAACGGTACCTGTGCTTATATCAAACTCTGGTTTTATGCATCACCCCACCTCTCCTTCCCCCTTAAGCAGGTATAAGAGTGTTTTCTAAAGGTGAGACACTGTTCTCTTTCCTAACTCAGTTCAAGTGTAGCCATGTTTACAGGATCTTCATAAGTGATATCTTATGATAAGTTTCTTTTTCTGTGTGACTTTTTTCACTTAGAATCATCGTACCTGAATACACCCATTTTGCTGCTACTGGTCTTATGACATTGATTTCATGGCTGAGGGATATTCCATCGTACGTAAGTACCACAATTTTTTGAACCATGTTTATATTTTCTGGGATACTTAAGGTGTATCCAAGTTGAGGTCCTTGTATGCAGTGCAGCCCTAAATTTTGGGGTGGCTCTGTCTTATTGATTTTCAGTTTTCCCAAGGTATATTCCCTAGACTGGTAGTGCCCTTGGCTCTGTAGCTCTGTTCTTTACTTGTTTTAGGGAACAGAATGCACTCCTCCAGAGAGGCAGTTGGCAATTTACATCCCGCCCATCAGCATAACAAGGCTCCCTGTTCTCCAGGGCCTGTCTTGCCTTTCTTGTTCTTACACATTTTGTGGATGTCCCTTTTGACCGGTGGGAAGTGATACTTCTTTGTAGTGCAGATTTGCATTGCCCGCTTGCTTGCTTGGCCAAAAAGGGCGTATGCGTTTTCTCCTGAATATATTCAGGAGAAAACGCATACGCCCTTTTTGGCCAAGTGCGTCATTCTCAAAGTTGTGCCCCTCTTCCTGTGCTTTAAAGGCGATTCCAACGTACCTCTTGAAATCAGTTTCCTGCTATTCTGCCTCACATTCAAGTCCGCCTCGTTGCCTTCCCTCAACAGATTTTTGGACGATAGTTGTCCTTTATTACTCGGCCAGTTTGTGAATTGCTGTGCCCCTGAGCTCCATTTTTCAACTCGTTTTTGGTGAGCTGACCGCAAGTCCAAAATTTTGGTTCAGGACCTATACTGGTTCCCGGTGGGTGGCTGAGAATTTTGTTAATTCTTCTTCTTGCCGGGAAATTACAGTGATATGTGCCCGTCCAAATGCCTAACAGCTACTCTCTCATTGGTTCTCCCTCTTCCCTTTCATCCTCTGCCAAATTGGCAACCTGTGCGAACCAAGAGGTTAAAGGGGCTGTCTCTCCAAGTTGGGAGGTTGATAGTAAAGTAGACGGAAAGTCAAACCGGAGCACCAGGAGAGGGACTATTCGTTGAGTTTTGGAAACCTTTCGTATTCACAGTGTGTCCGTTCTCTAGGTTTCCCGCACATGTTATAGCTGTAGTAATATTCCCATCAACCTGGAGAGTTCGGACCCATGGAATGGGTGCCATGCATTATTGCTTTAAAGGGTCTGCATTTGCTCACCCAATCTCACCAATCGTCTCAGTCCCAAGTGTCCCTCCTTATGCCACATCCAGCTGTCGTTGTAGATAGGGTCATTCCAGCTTTCATCAGAGACCCTGAAGGAATTGTAAAGAATTTCCCATTTTTTTTGTTTTGTTTTTGAAATTCATTTTTATAGTGGGTTTGAGCTGATTCTCGCTGCCATGTTTATGCCAGTCTAGACACACTTGATTCCCTTATGGAGACATATCAATACATAGGTTTTAAGATTCTTACTAGTCAGATATTTTCCTCTGCGGGAAATATGGTGTTTTGAGTCCCTTTCACTGAGGACGGTGTAGGTCTTGTCTATTCCATAGTTGGTTTTAGGAACGGTACCTGTGCTTATATCAAACTCTGGTTTTATGCATCACCCCACCTCTCCTTCCCCCTTAAGCAGGTACAAGTGTGTTTTCTAAATGTGAGACACTGTTCTCTTCCCTAACTCAGTTCAAGTGTAGCCATATTTACAGGATCTTCATAAGTGATATCTTATGATAAGTTTCCTTTTCTGTGTGACTTATTTCACTTAGAATCATCGTACCTGAATCCACACATTTTGCTGCTACTGGTCTTATGACATTGATTTCATGGCTGAGGGATATTCCATCGTACGTAAGTACCACAATTTTTCGAACCATGTTTATATTTTCTGGGATACTTAAGGTGTATCCAAGTTGAGGTCCTTGTATGCAGTGCAGCCCTAAATTTTGGGGTGGCTCTGTCTTATTGATTTTCAGTTTTCCCAAGGTATATTCCCTAGACTGGTAGTGCCCTTGGCTCTGTAGCTCTGTTCTTTACTTGTTTTAGGGAACAGAATGCACTCCTCAAGAGAGGCAGTTGGCAATTTACATCCCGCCCATCAGCATAACAAGGCTCCCTGTTCTCCAGGGCCTGTCTTGCCTTTCTTGTTCTTACACATTTTGTGGATGTCCCTTTTGACCGGTGGGAAGTGATACTTCTTTGTAGTGCAGATTTGCATTGCCCGCTTGCTTGCTTGGCCAAAAAGGGCGTATGCGTTTTCTCCTGAATATATTCAGGAGAAAACGCATACGCCCTTTTTGGCCAAGTGCATCATTGTCGAAGTTGTGCCCCTCTTCCTGTGCTTTAAAGGCGATTCCAACGTACCTCTTGAAATCTGTTTCCTGCTATTCTGCCTCGCTTTCAAGTCCGCCTCGTTTCCTTCCCTCAACAGATTTTTGGACGATAGTTGTCCTTTATTACTCGGCCAGTTTGTGAATTGCTGTGCCCCTGAGCTCCATTTTTCAACTCGTTTTTGGTGAGCTGACCGCAAGTCCAAAATTTTGGTTCAGGACCTATACTGGTTCCCGGTGGGTGGCTGAGAATTTGGTTAATTCTTCTTCCTGCCGGGAAATTACAGTGATATGTGCCCGTCCAAATGCCTAACAGCTACTCTCTCATTGGTTCTCCATCTTCCCTTTCATCCTCTGCCAAATTGGCAACCTGTGCGAACCAAGAGGTTAAAGGGGCTGTCTCTCCAAGTTGGGAGGTTGATAGTAAAGCAGACGGAAAGTCAAACCGGAGCACCAGGAGAGGGTCTATTCTTTGAGTTTTAGAAACCTTTCGTATTCACAGTGTGTCCGTTCTCTAGGTTTCCCGCACATGTTATAGCTGTAGTAATATTCCCTTCAACCTGGAGAGTTCGGACCCATGGAATGGGTGCCATGCATTATTGCTTTAAAGGGTCTGCATTTGCTCACCCAATCTCACCAATCGTCTCAGTCCCAAGTGTCCCTCCTTATGCCACATCCAGCTGTCGTTGTAGATAGGGTCATTCCAGCTTTCATCAGAGACCCTGAAGGAATTGCAAAGAATTTCCCAGTTTTTTTGTTTTGTTTTTGAAATTCCTTTTTATAGTGGGTTTGAGCTGATTCTCGCTGCCATGTTTATGCCAGTCTAGACACACTTGATTCCCTTACGGAGACATATCAATACATAGGTTTTAAGATTCTTATTAGTCAGATATTTTCGTCTGCGGGAAATATGGGGTTTTGAGTCCCTATCACTGAGGAAGGTGTAGGTCTTGTCTATTCCATAGTTGGTTTTTGGAACGGTACCTGTGCATATATCAAACTCTGGTTTTACGCATCACCCCACCTCTCCTTCCCCCTTAAGCAGGTATAAGAGTGTTTTCTAAATGTGAGACACTGTTCTCTTTCCTAACTCAGTTCAAGTGTAGCCATGTTTACAGGATCTTCATAAGTGATATCTTATGATAAGCTTCTTTTTCTGTGTGACTTATTACACTTAGAATCATCGTACCAGAATCCACCCATTTTGCTGCTAATGGTCTTATGACATTGATTTCATGGCTGAGGGATATTCCATCGTACGTAAGTACCACAATTTTTTGAACCATGTTTATATTTTCTGGGATACTTAAAGTGTATCCAAGTTGAGGTCCTTGTATGCAGTGCAGCCCTAAATTTTGGGGTGGCTCTGTCTTATTGATTTTTAGTTTTCCCAAGGTATATTCCCTAGACTGGTAGTGCCCTTGGCTCTGTAGCTCTGTTCTTTACTTGTTTTAGGGAACAGAATGCACTCCTCCAGAGAGGCAGTTGGCAATTTACATCCCGCCCATCAGCATAACAAGGCTCCCTGTTCTCCAGGGCCTGTCTTGCCTTTCTTGTTCTTACACATTTTGTGGATGTCCCTTTTGACCGGTGGGAAGTGATACTTCTTTGTAGTGCAGATTTGCATTGCCCGCTTGCTTGCTTGGGCAAAAAGGGCGTATGCGTTTTCTCCTGAATATATTCAGGAGAAAACGCATACGCCCTTTTTGGCCAAGTGCATCATTGTCGAAGTTGTGCCCCTCTTCCTGTGCTTTAAAGGCGATTCCAACGTACCTCTTGAAATCTGTTTCCTGCTATTCTGCCTCGCTTTCAAGTCCGCCTCGTTGCCTTCCCTCAACAGATTTTTGGGCGATAGTTGTCCTTTATTACTCGGCCAGTTTGTGAATTGCTGTGCCCCTGAGCTCCATTTTTCAACTCGTTTTTGGTGAGCTGACCGCAAGTCCAAAATTTTGGTTCAGGACCTATACTGGTTCCCGGTGGGTGGCTGAGAATTTGGTTAATTCTTCTTCCTGCCGGGAAATTACAGTGATATGTGCCCGTCCAAATGCCTAACAGCTACTCTCTCATTGGTTCTCCCTCTTCCCTTTCATCCTCTGCCAAATTGGCAACCTGTGCGAACCAAGAGGTTAAAGGGGCTGTCTCTCCAAGTTGGGAGGTTGATAGTAAAGCAGACGGAAAGTCAAACCGGAGCACCAGGAGTGGGAATATTCGTTGAGTTTTAGAAACCTTTCGTATTCACAGTGTGTCCGTTCTCTAGGTTTCCCGCACATGTTATAGCTGTAGTAATATTCCCTTCAACCTGGAGAGTTCGGACCCATGGAATGGGTGCCATGCATTATTGCTTTAAAGGGTCTGCATTTGCTCACCCAATCTCACCAATCGTCTCAGTCCCAAGTGTCCCTCCTTATGCCACATCCAGCTGTCGTTGTAGATAGGGTCATTCCAGCTTTCATCAGAGACCCTGAAGGAATTGTAAAGAATTTCCCCGTTTTTTTGTTTTGTTTTTGAAATTCCTTTTTATAGTGGGTTTGAGCTGATTCTCGTTGCCATGTTTATGCCAGTCTAGACACACTTGATTCCCTTACGGAGACATATCAATACATAGGTTTTAAGATTCTTACTAGTCAGATATTTTCCTCTGCGGGAAATATGGGGTTTTGAGTCCCTTTCACTGAGGACGGTGTAGGTCTTGTCTATTCCATAGTTGGTTTTAGGAACGGTACCTGTGCTTATATCAAACTCTGGTTTTATGCATCACCCCACCTCTCCTTCCCCCTTAAGCAGGTATAAGTGTGTTTTCTAAATGTGAGACACTGTTCTCTTTCCTAACTCAGTTCAAGTGTAGCCATATTTACAGGATCTTCATAAGTGATATCTTATGATAAGTTTCTTTTTCTGTGTGACTTATTTCACTTAGAATCATCGTACCTGAATCCACCCATTTTGCTGCTACTGGTCTTATGACATTGATTTCATGGCTGAGGGATATTCCATCGTACGTAAGTACCACAATTTTTTGAACCATGTTTATATTTTCTGGGATACTTAAGGTGTATCCAAGTTGAGGTCCTTGTATGCAGTGCAGCCCTAAATTTTGGGGTGGCTCTGTCTTATTGATTTTCAGTTTTCCCAAGGTATATTCCCTAGACTGGTAGTGCCCTTGGCTCTGTAGCTCTGTTCTTTACTTGTTTTAGGGAACAGAATGCACTCCTCCAGAGAGGCAGTTGTCAATTTACATCCCGCCCATCAGCATAACAAGGCTCCCTGTTCTCCAGGGCCTGTCTTGCCTTTCTTGTTCTTACACATTTTGTGGATGTCCCTTTTGACCGGTGGGAAGTGATACTTCTTTGTAGTGCAGATTTGCATTGCCCGCTTGCTTGCTTGGCCAAAAAGGGCGTATGAGTTTTCTCCTGAATATATTCAGGAGAAAACGCATACGCCCTTTTTGGCCAAGTGCATCATTGTCGAAGTTGTGCCCCTCTTCCTGTGCTTTAAAGGCGATTCCAACGTACCTCTTGAAATCTGTTTCCTGCTATTCTGCCTCGCTTTCAAGTCCGCCTCGTTGCCTTCCCTCAACAGATTTTTGGACGATAGTTGTCCTTTATTACTCGGCCAGTTTGTGAATTGCTGTGCCCCTGAGCTCCATTTTTCAACTCGTTTTTGGTGAGCTGACCGCAAGTCCAAAATTTTGCTTCAGGACCTATACTGGTTCCCGGTGGGTGGCTGAGAATTTGGTTAATTCTTCTTCCTGCCGGGAAATTACAGTGATATGTGCCCGTCCAAATGCCTAACAGCTACTCTCTCATTGGTTCTCCCTCTTCCCTTTAATCCTCTGCCAAATTGGCAACCTGTGCGAACCAAGAGGTTAAAGGGGCTGTCTCTCCAAGTTGGGAGGTTGATAGTAAAGCAGACGGAAAGTCAAACCGGAGCACCAGGAGAGGGACTATGCGTTGAGTTTTAGAAACCTTTCGTATTCACAGTGTGTCCGTTCTCTAGGTTTCCCGCACATGTTATAGCTGTAGTAATATTCCCTTCAACCTGGAGAGTTCGGACCCATGGAATGGGTGCCATGCATTATTGCTTTAAAGGATCTGCATTTGCTCACCCAATCTCACCAATCGTCTCAGTCCCAAGTGTCCCTCCTTATGCCACATCCAGCTGTCGTTGTAGATAGGGTCATTCCAGCTTTCATCAGAGACCCTGAAGGAATTGTAAAGAATTTCCCAGTTTTTTTGTTTTGTTTTTGAAATTCCTTTTTATAGTGGGTTTGAGCTGATTCTCGCTGCCATGTTTATGCCAGTCTAGACACACTTGATTCCCTTATGGAGACATATCAATACATAGGTTTTAAGATTCTTACTAGTCAGATATTTTCCTCTGAGGGAAATATGGGGTTTTGAGACCCTTTCACTGAGGACGGTGTAGGTCTTGTCTATTCCATAGTTGGTTTTTGGAACGGTACCTGTGCTTATATCAAACTCTGGTTTTATGCATCACCCCACCTCTCCTTCCCCCTTAAGCAGGTATAAGAGTGTTTTCTAAAGGTGAGACACTGTTCTCTTTCCTAACTCAGTTCAAGTGTAGCCATGTTTACAGGATCTTCATAAGTGATATCTTATGATAAGTTTCTTTTTCTGTGTGACTTATTTCACTTAAAATCATCGTACCTGAATACACCCATTTTGCTGCTACTGGTCTTATGACATTGATTTCATGGCTGAGGGATATTCCATCGTACGTAAGTACCACAATTTTTTGAACCATGTTTATATTTTCTGGGATACTTAAGGTGTATCCAAGTTGAGGTCCTTGTATGCAGTGCAGCCCTAAATTTTGGGGTGGCTCTGTCTTATTGATTTTCAGTTTTCCCAAGGTATATTCCCTAGACTGGTAGTGCCCTTGGCTCTGTAGCTCTGTTCTTTACTTGTTTTAGGGAACAGAATGCACTCCTCCAGAGAGGCAGTTGTCAATTTACATCCCGCCCATCAGCATAACAAGGCTCCCTGTTCTCCAGGGCCTGTCTTGCCTTTCTTGTTCTTACACATTTTGTGGATGTCCCTTTTGACCGGTGGGAAGTGATACTTCTTTGTAGTGCAGATTTGCATTGCCCGCTTGCTTGCTTGGCCAAAAAGGGCGTATGCGTTTTCTCCTGAATATATTCAGGAGAAAACGCATACACCCTTTTTGGCCAAGTGCATCATTGTCGAAGTTGTGCCCCTCTTCCTGTGCTTTAAAGGCGATTCCAACGTACCTCTTGAAATCTGTTTCCTGCTATTCTGCCTCGCTTTCAAGTCCGCCTCGTTGCCTTCCCTCAACAGATTTTTGGACGATAGTTGTCCTTTATTACTCGGCCAGTTTGTGAATTGCTGTGCCCCTGAGCTCCATTTTTCAACTCGTTTTTGGTGAGCTGACCGCAAGTCCAAAATTTTGCTTCAGGACCTATACTGGTTCCCGGTGGGTGGCTGAGAATTTGGTTAATTCTTCTTCCTGCCGGGAAATTACAGTGATATGTGCCCGTCCAAATGCCTAACAGCTACTCTCTCATTGGTTCTCCCTCTTCCCTTTCATCCTCTGCCAAATTGGCAACCTGTGCGAACCAAGAGGTTAAAGGGGCTGTCTCTCCAAGTTGGGAGGTTGATAGTAAAGCAGACGGAAAGTCAAACCGGAGCACCAGGAGAGGGTCTATTCTTTGAGTTTTAGAAACCTTTCGTATTCACAGTGTGTCCGTTCTCTAGGTTTCCCGCACATGTTATAGCTGTAGTAATATTCCCTTCAACCTGGAGAGTTCGGACCCATGGAATGGGTGCCATGCATTATTGCTTTAAAGGATCTGCATTTGCTCACCCAATCTCACCAATCGTCTCAGTCCCAAGTGTCCCTCCTTATGCCACATCCAGCTGTCGTTGTAGATAGGGTCATTCCAGCTTTCATCAGAGACCCTGAAGGAATTGTAAAGAATTTCCCAGTTTTTTTGTTTTGTTTTTGAAATTCCTTTTTATAGTGGGTTTGAGCTGATTCTCGCTGCCATGTTTATGCCAGTCTAGACACACTTGATTCCCTTATGGAGACATATCAATACATAGGTTTTAAGATTCTTACTAGTCAGATATTTTCCTCTGAGGGAAATATGGGGTTTTGAGTCCCTTTCACTGAGGACGGTGTAGGTCTTGTCTATTCCATAGTTGGTTTTTGGAACGGTACCTGTGCTTATATCAAACTCTGGTTTTATGCATCACCCCACCTCTCCTTCCCCCTTAAGCAGGTATAAGAGTGTTTTCTAAAGGTGAGACACTGTTCTCTTTCCTAACTCAGTTCAAGTGTAGCCATGTTTACAGGATCTTCATAAGTGATATCTTATGATAAGTTTCTTTTTCTGTGTGACTTATTTCACTTAAAATCATCGTACCTGAATACACCCATTTTGCTGCTACTGGTCTTATGACATTGATTTCATGGCTGAGGGATATTCCATCGTACGTAAGTACCACAATTTTTTGAACCATGTTTATATTTTCTGGGATACTTAAGGTGTATCCAAGTTGAGGTCCTTGTATGCAGTGCAGCCCTAAATTTTGGGGTGGCTCTGTCTTATTGATTTTCAGTTTTCCCAAGGTATATTCCCTAGACTGGTAGTGCCCTTGGCTCTGTAGCTCTGTTCTTTACTTGTTTTAGGGAACAGAATGCACTCCTCCAGAGAGGCAGTTGTCAATTTACATCCCGCCCATCAGCATAACAAGGCTCCCTGTTCTCCAGGGCCTGTCTTGCCTTTCTTGTTCTTACACATTTTGTGGATGTCCCTTTTGACCGGTGGGAAGTGATACTTCTTTGTAGTGCAGATTTGCATTGCCCGCTTGCTTGCTTGGCCAAAAAGGGCGTATGCGTTTTCTCCTGAATATATTCAGGAGAAAACGCATACGCCCTTTTTGGCCAAGTGCATCATTGTCGAAGTTGTGCCCCTCTTCCTGTGCTTTAAAGGCGATTCCAACGTACCTCTTGAAATCTGTTTCCTGCTATTCTGCCTCGCTTTCAAGTCCGCCTCGTTGCCTTCCCTCAACAGATTTTTGGACGATAGTTGTCCTTTATTACTCGGCCAGTTTGTGAATTGCTGTGCCCCTGAGCTCCATTTTTCAACTCGTTTTTGGTGAGCTGACCGCAAGTCCAAAATTTTGCTTCAGGACCTATACTGGTTCCCGGTGGGTGGCTGAGAATTTGGTTAATTCTTCTTCCTGCCGGGAAATTACAGTGATATGTGCCCGTCCAAATGCCTAACAGCTACTCTCTCATTGGTTCTCCCTCTTCCCTTTCATCCTCTGCCAAATTGGCAACCTGTGCGAACCAAGAGGTTAAAGGGGCTGTCTCTCCAAGTTGGGAGGTTGATAGTAAAGCAGACGGAAAGTCAAACCGGAGCACCAGGAGAGGGTCTATTCTTTGAGTTTTAGAAACCTTTCGTATTCACAGTGTGTCCGTTCTCTAGGTTTCCCGCACATGTTATAGCTGTAGTAATATTCCCTTCAACCTGGAGAGTTCGGACCCATGGAATGGGTTCCATGCATTATTGCTTTAAAGGGTCTGCATTTGCTCACCCAATCTCACCAATCGTCTCAGTCCCAAGTGTCCCTCCTTATGCCACATACAGCTGTCGTTGTAGATAGGGTCATTCCAGCTTTCATCAGAGACCCTGAAGGAATTGTAAAGAATTTCCCATTTTTTTTGTTTTGTTTTTGAAATTCCTTTTTATAGTGGGTTTGAGCTGATTCTCGCTGCCATGTTTATGCCAGTCTAGACACACTTGATTCCCTTATGGAGACATATCAATACATAGGTTTTAAGATTCTTACTAGTCAGATATTTTCCTCTGCGGGAAATATGGGGTTTTGAGTCCCTTTCACTGAGGACGGTGTAGGTCTTGTCTATTCCATAGTTGGTTTTAGGAACGGTACCTGTGCTTATATCAAACTCTGGTTTTATGCATCACCCCACCTCTCCTTCCCCCTTAAGCAGGTATAAGTGTGTTTTCTAAATGTGAGACACTGTTCTCTTTCCTAACTCAGTTCAAGTGTAGCCATATTTACAGGATCTTCATAAGTGATATCTTATGATAAGTTTCTTTTTCTGTGTGACTTATTTCACTTAGAATCATCGTACCTGAATCCACCCATTTTGCTGCTACTGGTCTTATGACATTGATTTCATGGCTGAGGGATATTCCATCGTACGTAAGTACCACAATTTTTTGAACCATGTTTATATTTTCTGGGATACTTAAGGTGTATCCAAGTTGAGGTCCTTGTATGCAGTGCAGCCCTAAATTTTGGGGTGGCTCTGTCTTATTGATTTTCAGTTTTCCCAAGGTATATTCCCTAGACTGGTAGTGCCCTTGGCTCTGTAGCTCTGTTCTTTACTTGTTTTAGGGAACAGAATGCACTCCTCCAGAGAGGCAGTTGGCAATTTACATCCCG
The DNA here is from genome assembly GCF_949752795.1 of Hyperoodon ampullatus. NCBI lineage: Eukaryota > Metazoa > Chordata > Mammalia > Artiodactyla > Ziphiidae > Hyperoodon > Hyperoodon ampullatus. The sequence goes on along the minus strand of NW_027640834.1, from coordinate 640,948 downwards.
CCCATCAGCATAACAAGGCTCCCTGTTCTCCAGGGCCTGTCTTGCGTTTCTTGTTCTTACACATTTTGTGGATGTCCCTTTTGACCGGTGGGAAGTGATACTTCTTTGTAGTGCAGATTTGCATTGCCCGCTTGCTTGCTTGGCCAAAAAGGGCGTATGCGTTTTCTCCTGAATATATTCAGGAGAAAACGCATACGCCCTTTTTGGCCAAGTGCATCATTGTCGAAGTTTTGCCCCTCTTCCTGTGCTTTAAAGGCGATTCCAACGTACCTCTTGAAATCTGTTTCCTGCTATTCTGCCTCGCTTTCAAGTCCGCCTCGTTGCCTTCCCTCAACAGATTTTTGGACGATAGTTGTCCTTTATTACTCGGCCAGTTTGTGAATTGCTGTGCCCCTGAGCTCCATTTTTCAACTCGTTTTTGGTGAGCTGACCGCAAGTCCAAAATTTTGGTTCAGGACCTATACTGGTTCCCGGTGGGTGGCTGAGAATTTGGTTAATTCTTCTTCCTGCCGGGAAATTACAGTGATATGTGCCCGTCCAAATGCCTAACAGCTACTCTCTCATTGGTTCTCCATCTTCCCTTTCATCCTCTGCCAAATTGGCAACCTGTGCGAACCAAGAGGTTAAAGGGGCTGTCTCTCCAAGTTGGGAGGTTGATAGTAAAGCAGACGGAAAGTCAAACCGGAGCACCAGGAGAGGGTCTATTCTTTGAGTTTTAGAAACCTTTCGTATTCACAGTGTGTCCGTTCTCTAGGTTTCCCGCACATGTTATAGCTGTAGTAATATTCCCTTCAACCTGGAGAGTTCGGACCCATGGAATGGGTTCCATGCATTATTGCTTTAAAGGGTCTGCATTTGCTCACCGAATCTCACCAATCGTCTCAGTCCCAAGTGTCCCTCCTTATGCCACATACAGCTGTCGTTGTAGATAGGGTCATTCCAGCTTTCATCAGAGACCCTGAAGGAATTGTAAAGAATTTCCAAGTTTTTTTGTTTTGTTTTTGAAATTCCTTTTTATAGTGGGTTTGAGCTGATTCTCGCTGCCATGTTTATGCCAGTCTAGACACACTTGATTCCCTTATGGAGACATATCAATACATAGGTTTTAAGATTCTTACTAGTCAGATATTTTCCTCTGCGGGAAATATGGGGTTTTGAGTCCCTTTCACTGAGGACGGTGTAGGTCTTGTCTATTCCATAGTTGGTTTTAGGAACGGTACCTGTGCTTATATCAAACTCTGGTTTTATGCATCACCCCACCTCTCCTTCCCCCTTAAGCAGGTATAAGTGTGTTTTCTAAATGTGAGACACTGTTCTCTTTCCTAACTCAGTTCAAGTGTAGCCATATTTACAGGATCTTCATAAGTGATATCTTATGATAAGTTTCTTTTTCTGTGTGACTTATTTCACTTAGAATCATCGTACCTGAATCCACCCATTTTGCTGCTACTGGTCTTATGACATTGATTTCATGGCTGAGGGATATTCCATCGTACGTAAGTACCACAATTTTTTGAACCATGTTTATATTTTCTGGGATACTTAAGGTGTATCCAAGTTGAGGTCCTTGTATGCAGTGCAGCCCTAAATTTTGGGGTGGCTCTGTCTTATTGATTTTCAGTTTTCCCAAGGTATATTCCCTAGACTGGTAGTGCCCTTGGCTCTGTAGCTCTGTTCTTTACTTGTTTTAGGGAACAGAATGCACTCCTCCAGAGAGGCAGTTGTCAATTTACATCCCGCCCATCAGCATAACAAGGCTCCCTGTTCTCCAGGGCCTGTCTTGCCTTTCTTGTTCTTACACATTTTGTGGATGTCCCTTTTGACCGGTGGGAAGTGATACTTCTTTGTAGTGCAGATTTGCATTGCCCGCTTGCTTGCTTGGCCAAAAAGGGCGTATGCGTTTTCTCCTGAATATATTCAGGAGAAAACGCATACGCCCTTTTTGGCCAAGTGCATCATTGTCGAAGTTGTGCCCCTCTTCCTGTGCTTTAAAGGCGATTCCAACGTACCTCTTGAAATCTGTTTCCTGCTATTCTGCCTCGCTTTCAAGTCCGCCTCGTTGCCTTCCCTCAACAGATTTTTGGACGATAGTTGTCCTTTATTACTCGGCCAGTTTGTGAATTGCTGTGCCCCTGAGCTCCATTTTTCAACTCGTTTTTGGTGAGCTGACCGCAAGTCCAAAATTTTGGTTCAGGACCTATACTGGTTCCCGGTGGGTGGCTGAGAATTTGGTTAATTCTTCTTCCTGCCGGGAAATTACAGTGATATGTGCCCGTCCAAATGCCTAACAGCTACTCTCTCATTGGTTCTCCCTCTTCCCTTTCATCCTCTGCCAAATTGGCAACCTGTGTGAACCAAGAGGTTAAAGGGGCTGTCTCTCCAAGTTGGGAGGTTGATAGTAAAGCAGACGGAAAGTCAAACCGGAGCACCAGGAGAGGGTCTATTCTTTGAGTTTTAGAAACCTTTCGTATTCACAGTGTGTCCGTTCTCTAGGTTTCCCGCACATGTTATAGCTGTAGTAATATTCCCTTCAACCTGGAGAGTTCGGACCCATGGAATGGGTTCCATGCATTATTGCTTTAAAGGGTCTGCATTTGCTCACCCAATCTCACCAATCGTCTCAGTCCCAAGTGTCCCTCCTTATGCCACATACAGCTGTCGTTGTAGATAGGGTCATTCCAGCTTTCATCAGAGTCCCTGAAGGAATTGCAAAGAATTTCCCAGTTTTTTTGTTTTGTTTTTGAAATTCCTTTTTATAGTGGGTTTGAGCTGATTCTCGCTGCCATGTTTATGCCCGTCTAGACACACTTGATTCCCTTATGGAGACATATCAATACATAGGTTTTAAGATTCTTACTAGTCAGATATTTTCCTCTGCGGGAAATATGGGGTTTTGAGTCCCTTTCACTGAGGACGGTGTAGGTCTTGTCTATTCCATAGTTGGTTTTAGGAACGGTACCTGTGCTTATATCAAACTCTGGTTTTATGCATCACCCCACCTCTCCTTCCCCCTTAAGCAGGTATAAGTGTGTTTTCTAAATGTGAGACACTGTTCTCTTTCCTAACTCAGTTCAAGTGTAGCCATATTTACAGGATCTTCATAAGTGATATCTTATGATAAGTTTCTTTTTCTGTGTGACTTATTTCACTTAGAATCATCGTACCTGAATCCACCCATTTTGCTGCTACTGGTCTTATGACATTGATTTCATGGCTGAGGGATATTCCATCGTACATAAGTACCACAATTTTTTGAACCATGTTTATATTTTCTGGGATACTTAAGGTGTATCCAAGTTGAGGTCCTTGTATGCAGTGCAGCCCTAAATTTTGGGGTGGCTCTGTCTTATTGATTTTCAGTTTTCCCAAGGTATATTCCCTAGACTGGTAGTGCCCTTGGCTCTGTAGCTCTGTTATTTACTTGTTTTAGGGAACAGAATGCACTCCTCCAGAGAGGCAGTTGTCAATTTACATCCCGCCCATCAGCATAACAAGGCTCCCTGTTCTCCAGGGCCTGTCTTGCCTTTCTTGTTCTTACACATTTTGTGGATGTCCCTTTTGACCGGTGGGAAGTGATACTTCTTTGTAGTGCAGATTTGCATTGCCCGCTTGCTTGCTTGGCCAAAAAGGGCGTATGCGTTTTCTCCTGAATATATTCAGGAGAAAACGCATACGCCCTTTTTGGCCAAGTGCATCATTGTCGAAGTTGTGCCCCTCTTCCTGTGCTTTAAAGGCGATTCCAACGTACCTCTTGAAATCTGTTTCCTGCTATTCTGCCTCGCTTTCAAGTCCGCCTCGTTGCCTTCCCTCAACAGATTTTTGGACGATAGTTGTCCTTTATTACTCGGCCAGTTTGTGAATTGCTGTGCCCCTGAGCTCCATTTTTCAACTCGTTTTTGGTGAGCTGACCGCAAGTCCAAAATTTTGGTTCAGGACCTATACTGGTTCCCGGTGGGTGGCTGAGAATTTGGTTAATTCTTCTTCCTGCCGGGAAATTACAGTGATATGTGCCCGTCCAAATGCCTAACAGCTACTCTCTCATTGGTTCTCCCTCTTCCCTTTCATCCTCTGCCAAATTGGCAACCTGTGCGAACCAAGAGGTTAAAGGGGCTGTCTCTCCAAGTTGGGAGGTTGATAGTAAAGCAGACGGAAAGTCAAACCGGAGCACCAGGAGAGGGTCTATTCTTTGAGTTTTAGAAACCTTTCGTCTTCACAGTGTGTCCGTTCTCTAGGTTTCCCGCACATGTTATAGCTGTAGTAATATTCCCTTCAACCTGGAGAGTTCGGACCCATGGAATGGGTTCCATGCATTATTGCTTTAAAGGGTCTGCATTTGCTCACCCAATCTCACCAATCGTCTCAGTCCCAAGTGTCCCTCCTTATGCCACATCCAGCTGTCGTTGTAGATAGGGTCATTCCAGCTTTCATCAGAGACCCTGAAGGAATTGTAAAGAATTTCCCAGTTTTTTTGTTTTGTTTTTGAAATTCCTTTTTATAGTGGGTTTGATCTGATTCTCGCTGCCATGTTTATGCCAGTCTAGACACACTTGATTCCCTTACGGAGACATATCAATACATAGGTTTTAAGATTCTTACTAGTCAGATATTTTCGTCTGCGGGAAATATGGGGTTTTGAGTCCCTATCACTGAGGAAGGTGTAGGTCTTGTCTATTCCATAGTTGGTTTTTGGAACGGTACCTGTGCTTATATCAAACTCTGGTTTTATGCATCACCCCACCTCTCCTTCCCCCTTAAGCAGGTATAAGAGTGTTTTCTAAATGTGAGACACTGTTCTCTTTCCTAACTCAGTTCAAGTGTAGCCATGTTTACAGGATCTTCATAAGTGATATCTTATGATAAGTTTCTTTTTCTGTGTGACTTAGATTCAGCATACCTGAATCCACCCATTTTGCTGCTACTGGTCTTATGACATTGATTTCATGGCTGAGGGATATTCCATCGTACGTAAGTACCACAATTTTTTGAACCATGTTTATATTTTCTGGGATACTTAAGGTGTATCCAAGTTGAGGTCCTTGTATGCAGTGCAGCCCTAAATTTTGGGGTGGCTCTGTCTTATTGATTTTCAGTTTTCCCAAGGTAAATTCCCTAGACTGGTAGTGCCCTTGGCTCTGTAGCTCTGTTCTTTACTTGTTTTAGGGAACAGAATGCACTCCTCCAGAGAGGCAGTTGGCAATTTACATCCCGCCCATCAGCATAACAAGGCTCCCTGTTCTCCAGGGCCTGTCTTGCGTTTCTTGTTGTTACACATTTTGTGGATGTCCCTTTTGACCGGTGGGAAGTGATACTTCTTTGTAGTGCAGATTTGCATTGCCCGCTTGCTTGCTTGGCCAAAGAGGGCGTATGCGTTTTCTCCTGAATATATTCATGAGAAAACGCATACGCCCTCTTTGGCCAAGTGCGTCATTGTCGAAGTTGTGCCCCTCTTCCTGTGCTTTAAAGGCGATTCCAACGTACCTCTTGAAATCTGTTTCCTGCTATTCTGCCTCGCTTTCAAGTCCGCCTCGTTGCCTTCCCTCAACAGATTTTTGGACGATAGTTGTCCTTTATTACTCGGCCAGTTTGTGAATTGCTGTGCCCCTGAGCTCCATTTTTCAACTCGTTTTTGGTGAGCTGACCGCAAGTCCAAAATTTTGGTTCAGGACCTATACTGGTTCCCGGTGGGTGGCTGAGAATTTGGTTAATTCTTCTTCCTGCCGGGAAATTACAGTGATATGTGCCCGTCCAAATGCCTAACAGCTACTCTCTCATTGGTTCTCCCTCTTCCCTTTCATCCTCTGCCAAATTGGCAACCTGTGCGAACCAAGAGGTTAAAGGGGCTGTCTCTCCAAGTTGGGAGGTTGATAGTAAAGCAGACGGAAAGTCAAACCGGAGCACCAGGAGAGGGTCTATTCTTTGAGTTTTAGAAAACTTTCGTATTCACAGTGTGTCCGTTCTCTAGGTTTCCCACACATGTTATAGCTGTAGTAATATTCCCTTCAACCTGGAGAGTTCGGACCCATGGAATGGGTGCCATGCATTATTGCTTTAAAGGGTCTGCATTTGCTCACCCAATCTCACCAATCGTCTCAGTCCCAAGTGTCCCTCCTTATGCCACATCCAGCTGTCGTTGTAGATAGGGTCATTCCAGCTTTCATCAGAGTCCCTGAAGGAATTGCAAAGAATTTCCCAGTTTTTTTGATTTGTTTTTGAAATTCCTTTTTATAGTGGGTTTGAGCTGATTCTCGCTGCCATGTTTATGCCAGTCTAGACACACTTGATTCCCTTACGGAGACATATCAATACATAGGTTTTAAGATTCTTACTAGTCAGATATTTTCGTCTGCGGGAAATATGGGGTTTTGAGTCCCTATCACTGAGGAAGGTGTAGGTCTTGTCTATTCCATAGTTGGTTTTTGGAACGGTACCTGTGCTTATATCAAACTCTGGTTTTATGCATCACCCCACCTCTCCTTCCCCCTTAAGCAGGTATAAGAGTGTTTTCTAAATGTGAGACACTGTTCTCTTTCCTAACTCAGTTCAAGTGTAGCCATGTTTACAGGATCTTCATAAGTGATATCTTATGATAAGTTTCTTTTTCTGTGTGACTTAGATTCAGCATACCTGAATCCACCCATTTTGCTGCTACTGGTCTTATGACATTGATTTCATGGCTGAGGGATATTCCATCGTACGTAAGTACCACAATTTTTTGAACCATGTTTATATTTTCTGGGATACTTAAGGTGTATCCAAGTTGAGGTCCTTGTATGCAGTGCAGCCCTAAATTTTGGGGTGGCTCTGTCTTATTGATTTTCAGTTTTCCCAAGGTATATTCCCTAGACTGGTAGTGCCCTTGGCTCTGTAGCTCTGTTCTTTACTTGTTTTAGGGAACAGAATGCACTCCTCCAGAGAGGCAGTTGTCAATTTACATCCCGCCCATCAGCATAACAAGGCTCCCTGTTCTCCAGGGCCTGTCTTGCGTTTCTTGTTCTTACACATTTTGTGGATGTCCCTTTTGACCGGTGGGAAGTGATACTTCTTTGTAGTGCAGATTTGCATTGCCCGCTTGCTTGCTTGGCCAAAAAGGGCGTATGCGTTTTCTCCTGAATATATTCAGGAGAAAACGCATACGCCCTTTTTGGCCAAGTGCATCATTGTCGAAGTTGTGCCCCTCTTCCTGTGCTTTAAAGGCGATTCCAACGTACCTCTTGAAATCTGTTTCCTGCTATTCTGCCTCGCTTTCAAGTCCGCCTCGTTGCCTTCCCTCAACAGATTTTTGGACGATAGTTGTCCTTTATTACTCGGCCAGTTTGTGAATTGCTGTGCCCCTGAGCTCCATTTTTCAACTCGTTTTTGGTGAGCTGACCGCAAGTCCAAAATTTTGGTTCAGGACCTATACTGGTTCCCGGTGGGTGGCTGAGAATTTGGTTAATTCTTCTTCCTGCCGGGAAATTACAGTGATATGTGCCCGTCCAAATGCCTAACAGCTACTCTCTCATTGGTTCTCCCTCTTCCCTTTCATCCTCTGCCAAATTGGCAACCTGTGCGAACCAAGAGGTTAAAGGGGCTGTCTCTCCAAGTTGGGAGGTTGATCGTAAAGCAGACGGAAAGTCAAACCGGAGCACCAGGAGAGGGTCTATTCTTTGAGTTTTAGAAACCTTTCGTCTTCACAGTGTGTCCGTTCTCTAGGTTTCCCGCACATGTTATAGCTGTAGTAATATTCCCTTCAACCTGGAGAGTTCGGACCCATGGAATGGGTTCCATGCATTATTGCTTTAAAGGGTCTGCATTTGCTCACCCAATCTCACCAATCGTCTCAGTCCCAAGTGTCCCTCCTTATGCCACATCCAGCTGTCGTTGTAGATAGGGTCATTCCAGCTTTCATCAGAGACCCTGAAGGAATTGTAAAGAATTTCCCAGTTTTTTTGTTTTGTTTTTGAAATTCCTTTTTATAGTGGGTTTGAGCTGATTCTCGCTGCCATGTTTATGCCAGTCTAGACACACTTGATTCCCTTACGGAGACATATCAATACATAGGTTTTAAGATTCTTACTAGTCAGATATTTTCGTCTGCGGGAAATATGGGGTTTTGAGTCCCTATCACTGAGGAAGGTGTAGGTCTTGTCTATTCCATAGTTGGTTTTTGGAACGGTACCTGTGCTTATATCAAACTCTGGTTTTATGCATCACCCCACCTCTCCTTCCCCCTTAAGCAGGTATAAGAGTGTTTTCTAAATGTGAGACACTGTTCTCTTTCCTAACTCAGTTCAAGTGTAGCCATGTTTACAGGATCTTCATAAGTGATATCTTATGATAAGTTTCTTTTTCTGTGTGACTTATTTCACTTAGAATCATCGTACCTGAATCCACCCATTTTGCTGCTACTGGTCTTATGACATTGATTTCATGGCTGAGGGATATTCCATCGTACGTAAGTACCACAATGTTTTGAACCATGTTTATATTTTCTGGGATACTTAAGGTGTATCCAAGTTGAGGTCCTTGTATGCAGTGCAGCCCTAAATTTTGGGGTGGCTCTGTCTTATTGATTTTCAGTTTTCCCAAGGTATATTCCCTAGACTGGTAGTGCCCTTGGCTCTGTAGCTCTGTTCTTTACTTGTTTTAGGGAACAGAATGCACTCCTCCAGAGAGGCAGTTGTCAATTTACATCCCGCCCATCAGCATAACAAGGCTCCCTGTTCTCCAGGGCCTGTCTTGCCTTTCTTGTTGTTACACATTTTGTGGATGTCCCTTTTGACCGGTGGGAAGTGATACTTCTTTGTAGTGCAGATTTGCATTGCCCGCTTGCTTGCTTGGCCAAAAAGGGCGTATGCGTTTTCTCCTGAATATATTCAGGAGAAAACGCATACGCCCTTTTTGGCCAAGTGCGTCATTCTCGAAGTTGTGCCCCTCTTCCTGTGCTTTAAAGGCGATTCCAACGTACCTCTTGAAATCTGTTTCCTGCTATTCTGCCTCACTTTCAAGTCCGCCTCGTTGCCTTCCCTCAACAGATTTTTGGACGATAGTTGTCCTTTATTACTCGGCCAGTTTGTGAATTGCTGTGCCCCTGAGCTCCATTTTTCAACTCGTTTTTGGTGAGCTGACCGCAAGTCCAAAATTTTGGTTCAGGACCTATACTGGTTCCCGGTGGGTGGCTGAGAATTTGGTTAATTCTTCTTCCTGCTGGGAAATTAGAGTGATATGTGCCCGTCCAAATGCCTAACAGCTACTCTCTCATTGGTTCTCCCTCTTCCCTTTCATCCTCTGCCAAATTGGCAACCTGTGCGAACCAAGAGGTTAAAGGGGCTGTCTCTCCAAGTTGGGAGGTTGATAGTAAAGCAGACGGAAAGTCAAACCGGAGCACCAGGAGAGGGACTATTCGTTGAGTTTTAGAAACCTTTCGTATTCACAGTGTGTCCGTTCTCTAGGTTTCCCGCACATGTTATAGCTGTAGTAATATTCCCTTCAACCTGGAGAGTTCGGACTCATGGAATGGGTGCCATGCATTATTGCTTTAAAGGGTCTGCATTTGCTCACCCAATCTCACCAATCGTCTCAGTCCCAAGTGTCCCTCCTTATGCCACATCCAGCTGTCGTTGTAGATAGGGTCATTCCAGCTTTCATCAGAGACCCTGAAGGAATTGTAAAGAATTTCCCAGTTTTTTTGTTTTGTTTTTGAAATTCCTTTTTATAGTGGGTTTGAGCTGATTCTCGCTGCCATGTTTATGCCAGTCTAGACACACTTGATTCCCTTACGGAGACATATCAATACATAGGTTTTAAGATTCTTACTAGTCAGATATTTTCCTCTGCGGGAAATATGGGGTTTTGAGTCCCTTTCACTGAGGACGGTGTAGGTCTTGTCTATTCCATAGTTGGTTTTTGGAACGGTACCTGTGCTTATATCAAACTCTGGTTTTATGCATCACCCCACCTCTCCTTCCCCCTTAAGCAGGTATAAGAGTGTTTTCTAAATGTGAGACACTGTTCTCTTTCCTAACTCAGTTCAAGTGTAGCCATGTTTACAGGATCTTCATAAGTGATATCTTATGATAAGTTTCTTTTTCTGTGTGACTTATTTCACTTAGAATCATCGTACCTGAATACACCCATTTTGCTGCTACTAGTCTTATGACATTGATTTCATGGCTGAGGGATATTCCATCGTACGTAAGTACCACAATTTTTTGAACCATGTTTATATTTTCTGGGATACTTAAGGTGTATCCAAGTTGAGGTCCTTGTATGCAGTGCAGCCCTAAATTTTGGGGTGGCTCTGTCTTATTGATTTTCAGTTTTCCCAAGGTATATTCCCTAGACTGGTAGTGCCCTTGGCTCTGTAGCTCTGTTCTTTACTTGTTTTAGGGAACAGAATGCACTCCTCCAGAGAGGCAGTTGGCAATTTACATCCCGCCCATCAGCATAACAAGGCTCCCTGTTCTCCAGGGCCTGTCTTGCCTTTCTTGTTCTTACACATTTTGTGGATGTCCCTTTTGACCGGTGGGAAGTGATACTTCTTTGTAGTGCAGATTTGCATTGCCCGCTTGCTTGCTTGGCCAAAAAGGGCGTATGAGTTTTCTCCTGAATATATTCAGGAGAAAACGCATACGCCCTTTTTGGCCAAGTGCATCATTGTCGAAGTTGTGCCCCTCTTCCTGTGCTTTAAAGGCGATTCCAACGTACCTCTTGAAATCTGTTTCCTGCTATTCTGCCTCGCTTTCAAGTCCGCCTCGTTGCCTTCCCTCAACAGATTTTTGGACGATAGTTGTCCTTTATTACTCGGCCAGTTTGTGAATTGCTGTGCCCCTGAGCTCCATTTTTCAACTCGTTTTTGGTGAGCTGACCGCAAGTCCAAAATTTTGGTTCAGGACCTATACTGGTTCCCGGTGGGTGGCTGAGAATTTGGTTAATTCTTCTTCCTGCCGGGAAATTACAGTGATAAGTGCCCGTCCAAATGGCTAACAGCTACTCTCTCATTGGTTCTCCCTCTTCCCTTTCATCCTCTGCCAAATTGGCAACCTGTGCGACCCAAGAGGTTAAAGGGGCTGTCTCTCCAAGTTGGGAGGTTGATAGTAAAGCAGACTGAAAGTCAAACCGGAGCACCAGGAGAGGGTCTATTCTTTGAGTTTTAGAAACCTTTCGTATTCACAGAGTGTCCGTTCTCTAGGTTTCCCACACATGTTATAGCTGTAGTAATATTCCCTTCAACCTGGAGAGTTCGGACCCATGGAATGGGTTCCATGCATTATTGCTTTAAAGGGTCTGCATTTGCTCACCCAATCTCACCAATCGTCTCAGTCCCAAGTGTCCCTCCTTATGCCACATCCAGCTGTCGTTGTAGATAGGGTCATTCCAGCTTTCATCAGAGACCCTGAAGGAATTGTAAAGAATTTCCCAGTTTTTTTGTTTTGTTTTTGAAATTCCTTTTTATAGTGGGTTTGAGCTGATTCTCGCTGCCATGTTTATGCCAGTCTAGACACACTTGATTCCCTTACGGAGACATATCAATACATAGGTTTTAAGATTCTTACTAGTCAGATATTTTCCTCTGCGGGAAATATGGGGTTTTGAGTCCCTTTCACTGAGGAAGGTGTAGGTCTTGTCTATTCCATAGTTGGTTTTTGGAACGGTACCTGTGCTTATATCAAACTCTGGTTTTATGCATCACGCCACCTCTCCTTCCCCCTTAAGCAGGTATAAGAGTGTTTTCTAAATGTGAGACACTGTTCTCTTTCCTAACTCAGTTCAAGTGTAGCCATGTTTACAGGATCTTCATAAGTGATATCTTATGATAAGTTTCTTTTTCTGTGTGACTTATTTCACTTAGAATCATCGTACCAGAATCCACCCATTTTGCTGCTACTGGTCTTATGACATTGATTTCATGGCTGAGGGATATTCCATCGTACGTAAGTACCACAATTTTTTGAACCATGTTTATATTTTCTGGGATACTTAAGGTGTATCCAAGTTGAGGTCCTTGTATGCAGTGCAGCCCTAAATTTTGGGGTGGCTCTGTCTTATTGATTTTCAGTTTTCCCAAGGTATATTCCCTAGACTGGTAGTGCCCTTGGCTCTGTAGCTCTGTTCTTTACTTGTTTTAGGGAACAGAATGCACTCCTCCAGAGAGGCAGTTGTCAATTTACATCCCGCCCATCAGCATAACAAGGCTCCCTGTTCTCCAGGGCCTGTCATGCCTTTCTTGTTCTTACACATTTTGTGGATGTCCCTTTTGACCGGTGGGAAGTGATACTTCTTTGTAGTGCAGATTTGCATTGCCCGCTTGCTTGCTTGGCCAAAAAGGGCGTATGCGTTTTCTCCTGAATATATTCAGGAGAAAACGCATACGCCCTTTTTGGCCAAGTGCGTCATTGTCGAAGTTGTGCCCCTCTTCCTGTGCTTTAAAGGCGATTCCAACGTACCTCTTGAAATCTGTTTCCTGCTATTCTGCCTCACTTTCAAGTCCGCCTCGTTGCCTTCCCTCAACAGATTTTTGGACGATAGTTGTCCTTTATTACTCGGACAGTTTGTGAATTGCTGTGCCCCTGAGCTCCATTTTTCAACTCGTTTTTGGTGAGCTGACCGCAAGTCCAAAATTTTGGTTCAGGACCTATACTGGTTCCCGGTGGGTGGCTGAGAATTTGGTTAATTCTTCTTCCTGCTGGGAAATTAGAGTGATATGTGCCCGTCCAAATGCCTAACAGCTACTCTCTCATTGGTTCTCCCTCTTCCGTTTCATCCTCTGCCAAATTGTCAACCTGTGCGAACCAAGAGGTTAAAGGGGCTGTCTCTCCAAGTTGGGAGGTTGATAGTAAAGCAGACGGAAAGTCAAACCGGAGCACCAGGAGAGGGACTATTCGTTGAGTTTTAGAAACCTTTCGTATTCACAGTGTGTCCGTTCTCTAGGTTTCCCGCACATGTTATAGCTGTAGTAATATTCCCTTCAACCTGGAGAGTTCGGACCCATGGAATGGGTGCCATGCATTATTGCTTTAAAGGGTCTGCATTTGCTCACCCAATCTCACCAATCGTCTCAGTCCCAAGTGTCCCTCCTTATGCCACATCCAGCTGTCATTGTAGATAGGGTCATTCCAGCTTTCATCAGAGACCCTGAAGGAATTGGAAAGAATTTCCCAGTTTTTTTGTTTTGTTTTTGAAATTCCTTTTTATAGTGGGTTTGAGCTGATTCTCGCTGCCATGTTTATGCCAGTCTAGACACACTTGATTCCCTTACAGAGACATATCAATACATAGGTTTTAAGATTCTTACTAGTCAGATATTTTCCTCTGCGGGAAATATGGGGTTTTGAGTCCCTTTCACTGAGGAAGGTGTAGGTCTTGTCTATTCCATAGTTGGTTTTTGGAACGGTACCTGTGCTTATATCAAACTCTGGTTTTATGCATCACCCCACCTCTCCTTCCCCCTTAAGCAGGTATAAGAGTGTTTTCTAAATGTGAGACACTGTTCTCTTTCCTAACTCAGTTCAAGTGTAGCCATGTTTACAGGATCTTCATAAGTGATATCTTATGATAAGTTTCTTTTTCTGTGTGACTTATTTCACTTAGAATCATCGTACCAGAATCCACCCATTTTGCTGCTACTGGTCTTATGACATTGATTTCATGGCTGAGGGATATTCCATCGTACGTAAGTACCACAATTTTTTGAACCATGTTTATATTTTCTGGGATACTTAAGGTGTATCCAAGTTGAGGTCCTTGTATGCAGTGCAGCCCTAAATTTTGGGGTGGCTCTGTCTTATTGATTTTCAGTTTTCCCAAGGTATATTCCCTAGACTGGTAGTGCCCTTGGCTCTGTAGCTCTGTTCTTTACTTGTTTTACGGAACATTATGCACTCCTCCAGAGAGGCAGTTGTCAATTTACATCCCGCCCATCAGCATAACATGGCTCCCTGTTCTCCAGGGCCTGTCTTGCCTTTCTTGTTCTTACACATTTTGTGGATGTCCCTTTTGACCGGTGGGAAGTGATACTTCTTTGTAGTGCAGATTTGCATTGCCCGCTTGCTTGCTTGGCCAAAGAGGGCGTATGCGTTTTCTCCTGAATATATTCAGGAGAAAACGCATACGCCCTCTTTGGCCAAGTGCATCATTGTCGAAGTTGTGCCCCTCTTCCTGTGCTTTAAAGGCGATTCCAACGTACCTCTTGAAATCTGTTTCCTGCTATTCTGCCTCACTTTCAAGTCCGCCTCGTTGCCTTCCCTCAACAGATTTTTGGACGATAGTTGTCCTTTATTACTCGGCCAGTTTGTGAATTGCTGTGCCCCTGAGCTCCATTTTTCAACTCGTTTTTCGTGAGCTGACCGCAAGTCCAAAATTTTGGTTCAGGACCTATACTGGTTCCCGGTGGGTGGCTGAGAATTTGGTTAATTCTTCTTCCTGCTGGGAAATTAGAGTGATATGTGCCCGTCCAAATGCCTAACAGCTACTCTCTCATTGGTTCTCCCTCTTCCCTTTCATCCTCTGCCAAATTGGCAACCTGTGCGAACCAAGAGGTTAAAGGGGCTGTCTCTCCAAGTTGGGAGGTTGATAGTAAAGCAGACGGAAAGTCAAACCGGAGCACCAGGAGAGGGACTATTCGTTGAGTTTTAGAAACCTTTCGTATTCACAGTGTGTCCGTTCTCTAGGTTTCCCGCACATGTTATAGCTGTAGTAATATTCCCTTCAACCTGGAGAGTTCGGACCCATGGAATGGGTGCCATGCATTATTGCTTTAAAGGGTCTGCATTTGCTCACCCAATCTCACCAATCGTCTCAGTCCCAAGTGTCCCTCCTTATGCCACATCCAGCTGTCGTTGTAGATAGGGTCATTCCAGCTTTCATCAGAGACCCTGAAGGAATTGTAAAGAATTTCCCAGTTTTTTTGTTTTGTTTTTGAAATTCCTTTTTATAGTGGGTTTGAGCTGATTCTCGCTGCCATGTTTATGCCAGTCTAGACACACTTGATTCCCTTACGGAGACATATCAATACATAGGTTTTAAGATTCTTACTAGTCAGATATTTTCCTCTGCGGGAAATATGGGGTTTTGAGTCCCTTTCACTGAGGACGGTGTAGGTCTTGTCTATTCCATAGTTGGTTTTTGGAACGGTACCTGTGCTTATATCAAACTCTGGTTTTATGCATCACCCCACCTCTCCTTCCCCCTTAAGCAGGTATAAGAGTGTTTTCTAAATGTGAGACACTGTTCTCTTTCCTAACTCAGTTCAAGTGTAGCCATGTTTACAGGATCTTCATAAGTGATATCTTATGATAAGTTTCTTTTTCTGTGTGACTTATTTCACTTAGAATCATCGTACCTGAATCCACCCATTTTGCTGCTACTGGTCTTATGACATTGATTTCATGGCTGAGGGATATTCCATCGTACGTAAGTACCACAATTTTTTGAACCATGTTTATATTTTCTGGGATACTTAAGGTGTATCCAAGTTGAGGTCCTTGTATGCAGTGCAGCCCTAAATTTTGGGGTGGCTCTGTCTTATTGATTTTCAGTTTTCCCAAGGTATATTCCCTAGACTGGTAGTGCCCTTGGCTCTGTAGCTCTGTTCTTTACTTGTTTTAGGGAACAGAATGCACTCCTCCAGAGAGGCAGTTGTCAATTTACATCCCGCCCATCAGCATAACAAGGCTCCCTGTTCTCCAGGGCCTGTCTTGCCTTTCTTGTTCTTACACATTTTGTGGATGTCCCTTTTGACCGGTGGGAAGTGATACTTCTTTGTAGTGCAGATTTGCATTGCCCGCTTGCTTGCTTGGCCAAAAAGGGCGTATGCGTTTTCTCCTGAATATATTCAGGAGAAAACGCATACGCCCTTTTTGGCCAAGTGCGTCATTGTCGAAGTTGTGCCCCTCTTCCTGTGCTTTAAAGGCGATTCCAACGTACCTCTTGAAATCTGTTTCCTGCTATTCTGCCTCACTTTCAAGTCCGCCTCGTTGCCTTCCCTCAACAGATTTTTGGACGATAGTTGTCCTTTATTACTCGGCCAGTTTGTGAATTGCTGTGCCCCTGAGCTCCATTTTTCAACTCGTTTTTGGTGAGCTGACCGCAAGTCCAAAATTTTGGTTCAGGACCTATACTGGTTCCCGGTGGGTGGCTGAGAATTTGGTTAATTCTTCTTCCTGCTGGGAAATTAGAGTGATATGTGCCCGTCCAAATGCCTAACAGCTACGCTCTCATTGGTTCTCCCTCTTCCCTTTCATCCTCTGCCAAATTGGCAACCTGTGCGAACCAAGAGGTTAAAGGGGCTGTCTCTCCAAGTTGGGAGGTTGATAGTAAAGCAGACGGAAAGTCAAACCGGAGCACCAGGAGAGGGACTATTCGTTGAGTTTTAGAAACCTTTCGTATTCACAGTGTGTCCGTTCTCTAGGTTTCCCGCACATGTTATAGCTGTAGTAATATTCCCTTCAACCTGGAGAGTTCGGACCCATGGAATGGGTGCCATGCATTATTGCTTTAAAGGGTCTGCATTTGCTCACCCAATCTCACCAATCGTCTCAGTCCCAAGTGTCCCTCCTTATGCCACATCCAGCTGTCGTTGTAGATAGGGTCATTCCAGCTTTCATCAGAGACCCTGAAGGAATTGCAAAGAATTTCCCAGTTTTTTTGTTTTGTTTTTGAAATTCCTTTTTATAGTGGGTTTGAGCTGATTCTCGCTGCCATGTTTATGCCAGTCTAGACACACTTGATTCCCTTACGGAGACATATCAATACATAGGTTTTAAGATTCTTACTAGTCAGATATTTTCCTCTGCGGGAAATATGGGGTTTTGAGTCCCTTTCACTGAGGACGTTGTAGGTCTTGTCTATTCCATAGTTGGTTTTTGGAACGGTACCTGTGCTTATATCAAACTCTGGTTTTATGCATCACCCCACCTCTCCTTCCCCCTTAAGCAGGTATAAGAGTGTTTTCTAAATGTGAGACACTGTTCTCTTTCCTAACTCAGTTCAAGTGTAGCCATGTTTACAGGATCTTCATAAGTGATATCTTATGATAAGTTTCTTTTTCTGTGTGACTTATTTCACTTAGAATCATCGTACCAGAATCCACCCATTTTGCTGCTACTGGTCTTATGACATTGATTTCATGGCTGAGGGATATTCCATCGTACGTAAGTACCACAATTTTTTGAACCATGTTTATATTTTCTGGGATACTTAAGGTGTATCCAAGTTGAGGTCCTTGTATGCAGTGCAGCCCTAAATTTTGGGGTGGCTCTGTCTTATTGATTTTCAGTTTTCCCAAGGTATATTCCCTAGACTGGTAGTGCCCTTGGCTCTGTAGCTCTGTTCTTTACTTGTTTTAGGGAACAGAATGCACTCCTCCAGAGAGGCAGTTGTCAATTTACATCCCGCCCATCAGCATAACAAGGCTCCCTGTTCTCCAGGGCCTGTCTTGCCTTTCTTGTTCTTACACATTTTGTGGATGTCCCTTTTGACCGGTGGGAAGTGATACTTCTTTGTAGTGCAGATTTGCATTGCCCGCTTGCTTGCTTGGCCAAAAAGGGCGTATGCGTTTTCTCCTGAATATATTCAGGAGAAAACACATACGCCCTTTTTGGCCAAGTGCGTCATTGTCGAAGTTGTGCCCCTCTTCCTGTGCTTTAAAGGCGATTCCAACGTACCTCTTGAAATCTGTTTCCTGCTATTCTGCCTCACTTTCAAGTCCGCCTCGTTGCCTTCCCTCAACAGATTTTTGGACGATAGTTGTCCTTTATTACTCGGCCAGTTTGTGAATTGCTGTGCCCCTGAGCTCCATTTTTCAACTCGTTTTTGGTGAGCTGACCGCAAGTCCAAAATTTTGGTTCAGGACCTATACTGGTTCCCGGTGGGTGGCTGAGAATTTGGTTAATTCTTCTTCCTGCTGGGAAATTAGAGTGATATGTGCCCGTCCAAATGCCTAACAGCTACTCTCTCATTGGTTCTCCCTCTTCCCTTTCATCCTCTGCCAAATTGGCAACCTGTGCGAACCAAGAGGTTAAAGGGGCTGTCTCTCCAAGTTGGGAGGTCGATAGTAAAGCAGACGGAAAGTCAAACCGGAGCACCAGGAGAGGGACTATTCGTTGAGTTTTAGAAACCTTTCGTATTCACAGTGTGTCCGTTCTCTAGGTTTCCCGCACATGTTATAGCTGTAGTAATATTCCCTTCAACCTGGAGAGTTCGGACTCATGGAATGGGTGCCATGCATTATTGCTTTAAAGGGTCTGCATTTGCTCACCCAATCTCACCAATCGTCTCAGTCCCAAGTGTCCCTCCTTATGCCACATCCAGCTGTCGTTGTAGATAGGGTCATTCCAGCTTTCATCAGAGACCCTGAAGGAATTGTAAAGAATTTCCCAGTTTTTTTGTTTTGTTTTTGAAATTCCTTTTTATAGTGGGTTTGAGCTGATTCTCGCTGCCATGTTTATGCCAGTCTAGACACACTTGATTCCCTTACGGAGACATATCAATACATAGGTTTTAAGATTCTTACTAGTCAGATATTTTCCTCTGCGGGAAATATGGGGTTTTGAGTCCCTTTCACTGAAGACGGTGTAGGTCTTGTCTATTCCATAGTTGGTTTTTGGAACGGTACCTGTGCTTATATCAAACTCTGGTTTTATGCATCACCCCACCTCTCCTTCCCCCTTAAGCAGGTATAAGAGTGTTTTCTAAATGTGAGACACTGTTCTCTTTCCTAACTCAGTTCAAGTGTAGCCATGTTTACAGGATCTTCATAAGTGATATCTTATGATAAGTTTCTTTTTCTGTGTGACTTATTTCACTTAGAATCATCGTACCTGAATCCACCCATTTTGCTGCTACTGGTCTTATGACATTGATTTCATGGCTGAGGGATATTCCATCGTACGTAAGTACCACAATTTTTTGAACCATGTTTATATTTTCTGGGATACTTAAGGTGTATCCAAGTTGAGGTCCTTGTATGCAGTGCAGCCCTAAATTTTGGGGTGGATCTGCCTTATTGATTTTCAGTTTTCCCAAGGTATATTCCCTAGACTGGTAGTGCCCTTGGCTCTGTAGCTCTGTTCTTTACTTGTTTTAGGGAACAGAATGCACTCCTCCAGAGAGGCAGTTGTCAATTTACATCCCGCCCATCAGCATAACAAGGCTCCCTGTTCTCCAGGGCCTGTCTTGCCTTTCTTGTTCTTACACATTTTGTGGATGTCCCTTTTGACCGGTGGGAAGTGATACTTCTTTGTAGTGCAGATTTGCATTGCCCGCTTGCTTGCTTGGCCAAAAAGGGCGTATGCGTTTTCTCCTGAATATATTCAGGAGAAAACGCATACGCCCTTTTTGGCCAAGTGCGTCATTCTCGAAGTTGTGCCCCTCTTCCTGTGCTTTAAAGGCGATTCCAACGTACCTCTTGAAATCTGTTTCCTGCTATTCTGCCTCACTTTCAAGTCCGCCTCGTTGCCTTCCCTCAACAGATTTTTGGACGATAGTTGTCCTTTATTACTCGGCCAGTTTGTGAATTGCGGTGCCCCTGAGCTCCATTTTTCAACTCGTTTTTAGTGAGCTGACCGCAAGTCCAAAATTTTGGTTCAGGACCTATACTGGTTCCCGGTGGGTGGCTGAGAATTTGGTTAATACTTCTTCCTGCCGGGAAATTAGAGTGATATGTGCCCGTCCAAATGCCTAACAGCTACTCTCTCATTGGTTCTCCCTCTTCCCTTTCATCCTCTGCCAAATTGGCAACCTGTGCGAACCAAGAGGTTAAAGGGGCTGTCTCTCCAAGTTGGGAGGTTGATAGTAAAGCAGACGGAAAGTCAAACCGGAGCACCAGGAGAGGGATTATTCGTTGAGTTTCAGAAACCTTTCGTATTCACAGTGTGTCCGTTCTCTAGGTTTCCCGCACATGTTATAGCTGTAGTAATATTCCCTTCAACCTGGAGAGTTCGGACCCATGGAATGGGTGCCATGCATTATTGCTTTAAAGGGTCTGCATTTGCTCACCCAAACTCACCAATCGTCTCAGTCCCAAGTGTCCCTCCTTATGCCACATCCAGCTGTCGTTGTAGATAGGGTCATTCCAGCCTTCATCAGAGACCCTGAAGGAATTGTAAAGAATTTCCCAGTTTTTTTGTTTTGTTTTTGAAATTCCTTTTTATAGTGGGTTTGAGCTGATTCTCGCTGCCATGTTTATGCCAGTCTAGACACACTTGATTCCCTTACGGAGACATATCAATACATAGGTTTTAAGGTTCTTACTAGTCAGATATTTTCCTCTGCGGGAAATATGGGGTTTTGAGTCCCTTTCACTGAGGACGGTGTAGGTCTTGTCTATTCCATAGTTGGTTTTTGGAACGGTACCTGTGCTTATATCAAACTCTGGATTTATGCATCACCCCACCTCTCGTTCCCCCTTAAGCAGGTATAAGAGTGTTTTCTAAATGTGAGACACTGTTCTCTTTCCTAACTCAGTTCAAGTGTAGCCATGTTTACAGGATCTTCATAAGTGATATCTTATGATAAGTTTCTTTTTCTGTGTGACTTATTTCACTTAGAATCATCGTACCTGAATCCACCCATTTTGCTGCTACTGGTCTTATGACATTGATTTCATGGCTGAGGGATATTCCATCATACGTAAGTACCACAATTTTTTGAACCATGTTTATATTTTCTGGGATACTTAAGGTGTATCCAAGTTGAGGTCCTTGTATGCAGTGCAGCCCTAAATTTTGGGGTGGCTCTGTCTTATTGATTTTCAGTTTTCCCAAGGTATATTCCCTAGACTGGTAGTGCCCTTGGCTCTGTAGCTCTGTTCTTTACTTGTTTTAGGGAACAGAATGCACTCCTCCAGAGAGGCAGTTGGCAATTTACATCCCGTCCATCAGCATAACAAGGCTCGCTGTTCTCCAGGGCCTGTCTTGCCTTTCTTGTTCTTACACATTTTGTGGATGTCCCTTTTGACCGGTGGGAAGTGATACTTCTTTGTAGTGCAGATTTGCATTGCCCGCTTGCTTGCTTGGCCAAAGAGGGCGTATGCGTTTTCTCCTGAATATATTCAGGAGAAAACGCATACGCCCTCTTTGGCCAAGTGCGTCATTGTCGAAGTTGTGCCCCTCTTCCTGTGCTTTAAAGGCGATTCCAATGTACCTCTTGAAATCTGTTTCCTGCTATTCTGCCTCACTTTCAAGTCTGCCTCGTTGCCTTCCCTCAACAGATTTTTGGACGATAGTTGTCCTTTATTACTCGGCCAGTTTGTGAATTGCTGTGCCCCTGAGCTCCATTTTTCAACTCGTTTTTCGTGAGCTGACCGCAAGTCCAAAATTTTGGTTCAGGACCTATACTGGTTCCCGGTGGGTGGCTGAGAATTTGGTTAATTCTTCTTCCTGCTGGGAAATTAGAGTGATATGTGCCCGTCCAAATGCCTAACAGCTACTCTCTCATTGGTTCTCCCTCTTCCGTTTCATCCTCTGCCAAATTGTCAACCTGTGCGAACCAAGAGGTTAAAGGGGCTGTCTCTCCAAGTTGGGAGGTTGATAGTAAAGCAGACGGAAAGTCAAACCGGAGCACCAGGAGAGGGACTATTCGTTGAGTTTTAGAAACCTTTCGTATTCACAGTGTGTCCGTTCTCTAGGTTTCCCGCACATGTTATAGCTGTAGTAATATTCCCTTCAACCTGGAGAGTTCGGACCCATGGAATGGGTGCCATGCATTATTGCTTTAAAGGGTCTGCATTTGCTCACCCAATCTCACCAATCGTCTCAGTCCCAAGTGTCCCTCCTTATGCCACATCCAGCTGTCGTTGTAGATAGGGTCATTCCAGCTTTCATCAGAGACCCTGAAGGAATTGCAAAGAATTTCCCAGTTTTTTTGTTTTGTTTTTGAAATTCCTTTTTATAGTGGGTTTGAGCTGATTCTCGCTGCCATGTTTATGCCAGTCTAGACACACTTGATTCCCTTACGGAGACATATCAATACATAGGTTTTAAGATTCTTACTAGTCAGATATTTTCCTCTGCGGGAAATATGGGGTTTTGAGTCCCTTTCACTGAGGACGGTGTAGGTCTTGTCTATTCCATAGTTGGTTTTTGGAACGGTACCTGTGCTTATATCAAACTCTGGTTTTATGCATCACCCCACCTCTCCTTCCCCCTTAAGCAGGTATAAGAGTGTTTTCTAAATGTGAGACACTGTTCTCTTTCCTAACTCAGTTCAAGTGTAGCCATGTTTACAGGATCTTCATAAGTGATATCTTATGAGAAGTTTCTTTTTCTGTGTGACTTATTTCACTTAGAATCATCGTACCTGAATCCACCCATTTTGCTGCTACTGGTCTTATGACATTGATTTCATGGCTGAGGGATATTCCATCGTACGTAAGTACCACAATTTTTTGAACCATGTTTATATTTTCTGGGATACTTAAGGTGTATCCAAGTTGAGGTCCTTGTATGCAGTGCAGCCCTAAATTTTGGGGTGGCTCTGTCTTATTGATTTTCAGTTTTCCCAAGGTATATTCCCTAGACTGGTAGTGCCCTTGGCTCTGTAGCTCTGTTCTTTACTTGTTTTAGGGAACAGAATGCACTCCTCCAGAGAGGCAGTTGTCAATTTACATCCTGCCCATCAGCATAACAAGGCTCCCTGTTCTCCAGGGCCTGTCTTGCCTTTCTTGTTCTTACACATTTTGTGGATGTCCCTTTTGACCGGTGGGAAGTGATACTTCTTTGTAGTGCAGATTTGCATTGCCCGCTTGCTTGCTTGGCCAAAAAGGGCGTATGCGTTTTCTCCTGAATATATTCAGGAGAAAACACATACGCCCTTTTTGGCCAAGTGCGTCATTGTCGAAGTTGTGCCCCTCTTCCTGTGCTTTAAAGGCGATTCCAACGTACCTCTTGAAATCTGTTTCCTGCTATTCTGCCTCACTTTCAAGTCCGCCTCGTTGCCTTCCCTCAACAGATTTTTGGACGATAGTTGTCCTTTATTACTCGGCCAGTTTGTGAATTGCTGTGCCCCTGAGCTCCATTTTTCAACTCGTTTTTGGTGAGCTGACCGCAAGTCCAAAATTTTGGTTCAGGACCTATACTGGTTCCCGGTGGGTGGCTGAGAATTTGGTTAATTCTTCTTCCTGCTGGGAAATTAGAGTGATATGTGCCCGTCCAAATGCCTAACAGCTACTCTCTCATTGGTTCTCCCTCTTCCCTTTCATCCTCTGCCAAATTGGCAACCTGTGCGAACCAAGAGGTTAAAGGGGCTGTCTCTCCAAGTTGGGAGGTTGATAGTAAAGCAGACGGAAAGTCAAACCGGAGCACCAGGAGAGGGACTATTCGTTGAGTTTTAGAAACCTTTCGTATTCACAGTGTGTCCGTTCTCTAGGTTTCCCGCACATGTTATAGCTGTAGTAATATTCCCTTCAACCTGGAGAGTTCGGACCCATGGAATGGGTGCCATGCATTATTGCTTTAAAGGGTCTGCATTTGCTCACCCAATCTCACCAATCGTCTCAGTCCCAAGTGTCCCTCCTTATGCCACATCCAGCTGTCGTTGTAGATAGGGTCATTCCAGCTTTCATCAGAGACCCTGAAGGAATTGTAAAGAATTTCCCAGTTTTTTTGTTTTGTTTTTGAAATTCCTTTTTATAGTGGGTTTGAGCTGATTCTCGCTGCCATGTTTATGCCAGTCTAGACACACTTGATTCCCTTACGGAGACATATCAATACATAGGTTTTAAGATTCTTACTAGTCAGATATTTTCCTCTGCGGGAAATATGGGGTTTTGAGTCCCTTTCACTGAAGACGGTGTAGGTCTTGTCTATTCCATAGTTGGTTTTTGGAACGGTACCTGTGCTTATATCAAACTCTGGTTTTATGCATCACCCCACCTCTCCTTCCCCCTTAAGCAGGTATAAGAGTGTTTTCTAAATGTGAGACACTGTTCTCTTTCCTAACTCAGTTCAAGTGTAGCCATGTTTACAGGATCTTCATAAGTGATATCTTATGATAAGTTTCTTTTTCTGTGTGACTTATTTCACTTAGAATCATCGTACCTGAATCCACCCATTTTGCTGCTACTGGTCTTATGACATTGATTTCATGGCTGAGGGATATTCCATCGTACGTAAGTACCACAATTTTTTGAACCATGTTTATATTTTCTGGGATACTTAAGGTGTATCCAAGTTGAGGTCCTTGTATGCAGTGCAGCCCTAAATTTTGGGGTGGCTCTGCCTTATTGATTTTCAGTTTTCCCAAGGTATATTCCCTAGACTGGTAGTGCCCTTGGCTCTGTAGCTCTGTTCTTTACTTGTTTTAGGGAACAGAATGCACTCCTCCAGAGAGGCAGTTGTCAATTTACATCCCGCCCATCAGCATAACAAGGCTCCCTGTTCTCCAGGGCCTGTCTTGCCTTTCTTGTTCTTACACATTTTGTGGATGTCCCTTTTGACCGGTGGGAAGTGATACTTCTTTGTAGTGCAGATGTGCATTGCCCGCTTGCTTGCTTGGCCAAAAAGGGCGTATGCGTTTTCTCCTGAATATATTCAGGAGAAAACGCATACGCCCTTTTTGGCCAAGTGCGTCATTCTCGAAGTTGTGCCCCTCTTCCTGTGCTTTAAAGGCGATTCCAACGTACCTCTTGAAATCTGTTTCCTGCTATTCTGCCTCACTTTCAAGTCCGCCTCGTTGCCTTCCCTCAACAGATTTTTGGACGATAGTTGTCCTTTATTACTCGGCCAGTTTGTGAATTGCGGTGCCCCTGAGCTCCATTTTTCAACTCGTTTTTAGTGAGCTGACCGCAAGTCCAAAATTTTGGTTCAGGACCTATACTGGTTCCCGGTGGGTGGCTGAGAATTTGGTTAATACTTCTTCCTGCCGGGAAATTACAGTGATATGTGCCCGTCCAAATGCCTAACAGCTACTCTCTCATTGGTTCTCCCTCTTCCCTTTCATCCTCTGCCAAATTGGCAACCTGTGCGAACCAAGAGGTTAAAGGGGCTGTCTCTCCAAGTTGGGAGGTTGATAGTAAAGCAGACGGAAAGTCAAACCGGAGCACCAGGAGAGGGACTATTCGTTGAGTTTTAGAAACCTTTCGTATTCACAGTGTGTCCGTTCTCTAGGTTTCCCGCACATGTTATAGCTGTAGTAATATTCCCTTCAACCTGGAGAGTTCGGACCCATGGAATGGGTGCCATGCATTATTGCTTTAAAGGGTCTGCATTTGCTCACCCAATCTCACCAATCGTCTCAGTCCCAAGTGTCCCTCCTTATGCCACATCCAGCTGTCGTTGTAGATAGGGTCATTCCAGCTTTCATCAGAGACCCTGAAGGAATTGTAAAGAATTTCCCAGTTTTTTTGTTTTGTTTTTGAAATTCCTTTTTATAGTGGGTTTGAGCTGATTCTCGCTGCCATGTTTATGCCAGTCTAGACACACTTGATTCCCTTACGGAGACATATCAATACATAGGTTTTAAGGTTCTTACTAGTCAGATATTTTCCTCTGCGGGAAATATGGGGTTTTGAGTCCCTTTCACTGAGGACGGTGTAGGTCTTGTCTATTCCATAGTTGGTTTTTGGAACGGTACCTGTGCTTATATCAAACTCTGGATTTATGCATCACCCCACCTCTCGTTCCCCCTTAAGCAGGTATAAGAGTGTTTTCTAAATGTGAGACACTGTTCTCTTTCCTAACTCAGTTCAAGTGTAGCCATGTTTACAGGATCTTCATAAGTGATATCTTATGATAAGTTTCTTTTTCTGTGTGACTTATTTCACTTAGAATCATCGTACCTGAATCCACCCATTTTGCTGCTACTGGTCTTATGACATTGATTTCATGGCTGAGGGATATTCCATCGTACATAAGTACCACAATTTTTTGAACCATTTTTATATTTCCTGGGATACTTAAGGTGTATCCAAGTTGAGGTCCTTGTAAGCAGTGCAGCCCTAAATATTGGGGTGGCTCTGTCTTATTGATTTTCAGTTTTCCCAAGGTATATTCCCTAGACTGGAAGTGCCCTTGGCTCTGTAGCTCTGTTGTTTACTTGTTTTAGGGAACAGAATGCACTCCTCCAGAGAGGCAGTTGGCAATTTACATCCCGTCCATCAGCATAACAAGACTCGCTGTTCTCCAGGGCCTGTCTTGCCTTTCTTGTTCTTACACATTTTGTGGATGTCCCTTTTGACCGGTGGGAAGTGATACTTCTTTGTAGTGCAGATTTGCATTGCCCGCTTGCTTGCTTGGCCAAAGAGGGCGTATGCGTTTTCTCCTGAATATATTCAGGAGAAAACGCATACGCCCTCTTTGGCCAAGTGCGTCATTGTCGAAGTTGTGCCCCTCTTCCTGTGCTTTAAAGGCGATTCCAACGTACCTCTTGAAATCTGTTTCCTGCTATTCTGCCTCACTTTCAAGTCTGCCTCGTTGACTTCCCTCAACAGATTTTTGGACGATAGTTGTCCTTTATTACTCGGCCAGTTTGTGAATTGCTGTGCCCCTGAGCTCCATTTTTCAACTCGTTTTTCGTGAGCTGACCGCAAGTCCAAAATTTTGGTTCAGGACCTATACTGGTTCCCGGTGGGTGGCTGAGAATTTGGTTAATTCTTCTTCCTGCTGGGAAATTAGAGTGATATGTGCCCGTCCAAATGCCTAACAGCTACTCTCTCATTGGTTCTCCCTCTTCCCTTTCATCCTCTGCCAAATTGGCAACCTGTGCGAACCAAG
The DNA here is from genome assembly GCF_949752795.1 of Hyperoodon ampullatus. Taxonomy (NCBI): domain Eukaryota; kingdom Metazoa; phylum Chordata; class Mammalia; order Artiodactyla; family Ziphiidae; genus Hyperoodon; species Hyperoodon ampullatus. The sequence continues at coordinate 614,261 of NW_027640834.1, read as the reverse complement.
AGGTTAAAGGGGCTGTCTCTCCAAGTTGGGAGGTTGATAGTAAAGCAGACGGAAAGTCAAACCGGAGCACCAGGAGAGGGACTATTCGTTGAGTTTTAGAAACCTTTCGTATTCACAGTGTGTCCGTTCTCTAGGTTTCCCGCACATGTTATAGCTGTAGTAATATTCCCTTCAACCTGGAGAGTTCGGACCCATGGAATGGGTGCCATGCATTATTGCTTTAAAGGGTCTGCATTTGCTCACCCAATCTCACCAATCGTCTCAGTCCCAAGTGTCCCTCCTTATGCCACATCCAGCTGTCGTTGTAGATAGGGTCATTCCAGCTTTCATCAGAGACCCTGAAGGAATTGCAAAGAATTTCCCAGTTTTTTTGTTTTGTTTTTGAAATTCCTTTTTATAGTGGGTTTGAGCTGATTCTCGCTGCCATGTTTATGCCAGTCTAGACACACTTGATTCCCTTACGGAGACATATCAATACATAGGTTTTAAGATTCTTACTAGTCAGATATTTTCCTCTGCGGGAAATATGGGGTTTTGAGTCCCTTTCACTGAGGACGGTGTAGGTCTTGTCTATTCCATAGTTGGTTTTTGGAACGGTACCTGTGCTTATATCAAACTCTGGTTTTATGCATCACCCCACCTCTCCTTCCCCCTTAAGCAGGTATAAGAGTGTTTTCTAAATGTGAGACACTGTTCTCTTTCCTAACTCAGTTCAAGTGTAGCCATGTTTACAGGATCTTCATAAGTGATATCTTATGAGAAGTTTCTTTTTCTGTGTGACTTATTTCACTTAGAATCATCGTACCTGAATCCACCCATTTTGCTGCTACTGGTCTTATGACATTGATTTCATGGCTGAGGGATATTCCATCGTACGTAAGTACCACAATTTTTTGAACCATGTTTATATTTTCTGGGATACTTAAGGTGTATCCAAGTTGAGGTCCTTGTATGCAGTGCAGCCCTAAATTTTGGGGTGGCTCTGTCTTATTGATTTTCAGTTTTCCCAAGGTATATTCCCTAGACTGGTAGTGCCCTTGGCTCTGTAGCTCTGTTCTTTACTTGTTTTAGGGAACAGAATGCACTCCTCCAGAGAGGCAGTTGTCAATTTACATCCCGCCCATCAGCATAACAAGGCTCCCTGTTCTCCAGGGCCTGTCTTGCCTTTCTTGTTCTTACACATTTTGTGGATGTCCCTTTTGACCGGTGGGAAGTGATACTTCTTTGTAGTGCAGATTTGCATTGCCCGCTTGCTTGCTTGGCCAAAAAGGGCGTATGCGTTTTCTCCTGAATATATTCAGGAGAAAACACATACGCCCTTTTTGGCCAAGTGCGTAATTGTCGAAGTTGTGCCCCTCTTCCTGTGCTTTAAAGGCGATTCCAACGTACCTCTTGAAATCTGTTTCCTGCTATTCTGCCTCACTTTCAAGTCCGCCTCGTTGCCTTCCCTCAACAGATTTTTGGACGATAGTTGTCCTTTATTACTCGGCCAGTTTGTGAATTGCTGTGCCCCTGAGCTCCATTTTTCAACTCGTTTTTGGTGAGCTGACCGCAAGTCCAAAATTTTGGTTCAGGACCTATACTGGTTCCCGGTGGGTGGCTGAGAATTTGGTTAATTCTTCTTCCTGCTGGGAAATTAGAGTGATATGTGCCCGTCCAAATGCCTAACAGCTACTCTCTCATTGGTTCTCCCTCTTCCCTTTCATCCTCTGCCAAATTGGCAACCTGTGCGAACCAAGAGGTTAAAGGGGCTGTCTCTCCAAGTTGGGAGGTTGATAGTAAAGCAGTCGGAAAGTCAAACCGGAGCACCAGGGGAGGGACTATGCGTTGAGTTTTAGAAACCTTTCGTATTCACAGTGTGTCCGTTCTCTAGGTTTCCCGCACTTGTTATAGCTGTAGTAATATTCCCTTCAACCTGGAGAGTTCGGACCCATGGAATGGGTGCCATGCATTATTGCTTTAAAGGGTCTGCATTTGCTCACCCAATCTCACCAATCGTCTCAGTCCCAAGTGTCCCTCCTTATGCCACATCCAGCTGTCGTTGTAGATAGGGTCATTCCAGCTTTCATCAGAGACCCTGAAGGAATTGTAAAGAATTTCCCAGTTTTTTTGTTTTGTTTTTGAAATTCCTTTTTATAGTGGGTTTGAGCTGATTCTCGCTGCCATGTTTATGCCAGTCTAGACACACTTGATTCCCTTACGGAGACATATCAATACATAGGTTTTAAGATTCTTACTAGTCAGATATTTTCCTCTGCGGGAAATATGGGGTTTTGAGTCCCTTTCACTGAAGATGGTGTAGGTCTTGTCTATTCCATAGTTGGTTTTTGGAACGGTACCTGTGCTTATATCAAACTCTGGTTTTATGCATCACCCCACCTCTCCTTCCCCCTTAAGCAGTTATAAGAGTGTTTTCTAAATGTGAGACACTGTTCTCTTTCCTAACTCAGTTCAAGTGTAGCCATGTTTACAGGATCTTCATAAGTGATATCTTATGATAAGTTTCTTTTTCTGTGTGACTTATTTCACTTAGAATCATCGTACCTGAATCCACCCATTTTGCTGCTACTGGTCTTATGACATTGATTTCATGGCTGAGGGATATTCCATCGTACGTAAGTACCACAATTTTTTGAACCATGTTTATATTTTCTGGGATACTTAAGGTGTATCCAAGTTGAGGTCCTTGTATGCAGTGCAGCCCTAAATTTTGGGGTGGCTCTGTCTTATTGATTTTCAGTTTTCCCAAGGTATATTCCCTAGACTGGTAGTGCCCTTGGCTCTGTAGCTCTGTTCTTTACTTGTTTTAGGGAACAGAATGCACTCCTCCAGAGAGGCAGTTGGCAATTTACATCCCGTCCATCAGCATAACAAGGCTCGCTGTTCTCCAGGGCCTGTCTTGCCTTTCTTGTTCTTACACATTTTGTGGATGTCCCTTTTGACCGGTGGGAAGTGATACTTCTTTGTAGTGCAGATTTGCATTGCCCGCTTGCTTGCTTGGCCAAAAAGGGCGTATGCGTTTTCTCCTGAATATATTCAGGAGAAAACGCATACGCCCTTTTTGGCCAAGTGCATCATTGTCGAAGTTGTGCCCCTCTTCCTGTGCTTTAAAGGCGATTCCAACGTACCTCTTGAAATCTGTTTCCTGCTATTCTGCCTCGCTTTCAAGTCCGCCTCGTTGCCTTCCCTCAACAGATTTTTGGACGATAGTTGTCCTTTATTACTCGGCCAGTTTGTGAATTGCTGTGCCCCTGAGCTCCATTTTTCAACTCGTTTTTGGTGAGCTGACCGCAAGTCCAAAATTTTGGTTCAGGACCTATACTGGTTCCCGGTGGGTGGCTGAGAATTTGGTTAATTCTTCTTCCTGCCGGGAAATTACAGTGATATGTGCCCGTCCAAATGCCTAACAGCTACTCTCTCATTGGTTCTCCCTCTTCCCTTTCATCCTCTGCCAAATTGGCAACCTGTGCGAACCAAGAGGTTAAAGGGGCTGTCTCTCCAAGTTGGGAGGTTGATAGTAAAGCAGACGGAAAGTCAAACCGGAGCACCAGGAGAGGGACTATGCGTTGAGTTTTAGAAACCTTTGGTATTCACAGTGTGTCCGTTCTCTAGGTTTCCCGCACATGTTATAGCTGTAGTAATATTCCCTTCAACCTGGAGAGTTCGGACCCATGGAATGGGTGCCATGCATTATTGCTTTAAAGGGTCTGCATTTGCTCACCCAATCTCACCAATCGTCTCAGTCCCAAGTGTCCCTCCTTATGCCACATCCAGCTGTCGTTGTAGATAGGGTCATTCCAGCTTTCATCAGAGACCCTGAAGGAATTGTAAAGAATTTCCCAGTTTTTTTGTTTTGTTTTTGAAATTCCTTTTTATAGTGGGTTTGAGCTGATTCTCGCTGCCATGTTTATGCCAGTCTAGACACACTTGATTCCCTTACGGAGACATATCAATACATAGGTTTTAAGATCCTTACTAGTCAGATATTTTCCTCTGCGGGAAATATGGGGTTTTGAGACCCTTTCACTGAAGATGGTGTAGGTCTTGTCTATTCCATAGTTGGTTTTTGGAACGGTACCTGTGCTTATATCAAACTCTGGTTTTATGCATCACCCCACCTCTCCTTCCCCCTTAAGCAGGTATAAGAGTGTTTTCTAAATGTGAGACACTGTTCTCTTTCCTAACTCAGTTCAAGTGTAGCCATGTTTACAGGATCTTCATAAGTGATATCTTATGATAAGTTTCTTTTTCTGTGTGACTTATTTCACTTAGAATCATCGTACCTGAATCCACCCATTTTGCTGCTACTGGTCTTATGACATTGATTTCATGGCTGAGGGATATTCCATCGTACGTAAGTACCACAATTTTTTGAACCATGTTTATATTTTCTGGGATACTTAAGGTGTATCCAAGTTGAGGTCCTTGTATGCAGTGCAGCCCTAAATTTTGGGGTGGCTCTGTCTTATTGATTTTCAGTTTTCCCAAGGTATATTCCCTAGACTGGTAGTGCCCTTGGCTCTGTAGCTCTGTTCTTTACTTGTTTTAGGGAACAGAATGCACTCCTCCAGAGAGGCAGTTGGCAATTTACATCCCGCCCATCAGCATAACAAGGCTCCCTGTTCTCCAGGGCCTGTCTTGCCTTTCTTGATCTTACACATTTTGTGGATGTCCCCTTTGACTGCTGGGAAGTGATACTTCTTTGTAGGGCAGATTTGCATTGCCCGCTTGCTTGCTTGGCCAAAAAGGGCGTATGCGTTTTCTCCTGAATATATTCAGGAGAAAACGCATACGCCCTTTTTGGCCAAGTGCATCATTGTCGAAGTTGTGCCCCTCTTCCTGTGCTTTAAAGGCGATTCCAACGTACCTCTTGAAATCTGTTTCCTGCTATTCTGCCTCGCTTTCAAGTCCGCCTCGTTGCCTTCCCTCAACAGATTTTTGGACGATAGTTGTCCTTTATTACTTGGCCAGTTTGTGAATTGCTGTGCCCCTGAGCTCCATTTTTCAACTCGTTTTTGGTGAGCTGACCGCAAGTCCAAAATTTTGGTTCAGGACCTATACTGGTTCCCGGTGGGTGGCTGAGAATTTGGTTAATTCTTCTTCCTGCCGGGAAATTACAGTGATATGTGCCCGTCCAAATGCCTAACAGCTACTCTCTCTTTGGTTCTCCCTCTTCCCTTTCATCCTCTGCCAAATTGGCAACCTGTGCGAACCAAGAGGTTAAAGGGGCTGTCTCTCCAAGTTGGGAGGTTGATAGTAAAGCAGATGGAAAGTCAAACCGGAGCACCAGGAGAGGGACTATGCGTTGAGTTTTAGAAACCTTTGGTATTCACAGTGTGTACGTTCTCTAGGTTTCCCGCACATGTTATATCTGTAGTAATATTCCCTTCAACCTGGAGAGTTCGGACCCATGGAATGGGTGCCATGCATTATTGCTTTAAAGGGTCTGCATTTGCTCACCCAATCTCACCAATCGTCTCAGTCCCAAGTGTCCCTCCTTATGCCACATCCAGCTGTCGTTGTAGATAGGGTCATTCCAGCTTTCATCAGAGACCCTGAAGGAATTGTAAAGAATTTCCCAGTTTTTTTGTTTTGTTTTTGAAATTCCTTTTTATAGTGGGTTTGAGCTGATTCTCGCTGCCATGTTTATGCCAGTCTAGACACACTTGATTCCCTTACGGAGACATATCAATACATAGGTTTTAAGATTCTTACTAGTCAGATATTTTCCTCTGCGGGAAATATGGGGTTTTGAGTCCCTTTCACTGAGGATGGTGTAGGTCTTGTCTATTCCATAGTTGGTTTTTGGAACGGTACCTGTGCTTATATCAAACTCTGGTTTTATGCATCACCCCACCTCTCCTTCCCCCTTAAGCAGGTATAAGAGTGTTTTCTAAATGTGAGACACTGTTCTCTTTCCTAACTCAGTTCAAGTGTAGCCATGTTTACAGGATCTTCAAAAGTGATATCTTATGATAAGTTTCTTTTTCTGTGTGACTTATTTCACTTAGAATCATCGTACCTGAATACACCCATTTTGCTGCTACTGGTCTTATGACATTGATTTCATGGCTGAGGGATATTCCATCGTACGTAAGTACCACAATTTTTTGAACCATGTTTATATTTTCTGGGATACTTAAGGTGTATCCAAGTTGAGGTCCTTGTATGCAGTGCAGCCCTAAATTTTGGGGTGGCTCTGTCTTATTGATTTTCAGTTTTCCCAAGGTATATTCCCTAGACTGGTAGTGCCCTTGGCTCTGTAGCTCTGTTCTTTACTTGTTTTAGGGAACAGAATGCACTCCTCCAGAGAGGCAGTTGGCAATTTACATCCCGTCCATCAGCATAACAAGGCTCGCTGTTCTCCAGGGCCTGTCTTGCCTTTCTTGTTCTTACACATTTTGTGGATGTCCCTTTTGACCGGTGGGAAGTGATACTTCTTTGTAGTGCAGATTTGCATTGCCCGCTTGCTTGCTTGGCCAAAAAGGGCGTATGCGTTTTCTCCTGAATATATTCAGGAGAAAACGCATACGCCCTTTTTGGCCAAGTGCATCATTGTCGAAGTTGTGCCCCTCTTCCTGTGCTTTAAAGGCGATTCCAACGTACCTCTTGAAATCTGTTTCCTGCTATTCTGCCTCGCTTTCAAGTCCGCCTCGTTGCCTTCCCTCAACAGATTTTTGGACGATAGTTGTCCTTTATTACTCGGCCAGTTTGTGAATTGCTGTGCCCCTGAGCTCCATTTTTCAACTCGTTTTTGGTGAGCTGACCGCAAGTCCAAAATTTTGGTTCAGGACCTATACTGGTTCCCGGTGGGTGGCTGAGAATTTGGTTAATTCTTCTTCCTGCCGGGAAATTACAGTGATATGTGCCCGTCCAAATGCCTAACAGCTACTCTCTCATTGGTTCTCCCTCTTCCCTTTCATCCTCTGCCAAATTGGCAACCTGTGCGAACCAAGAGGTTAAAGGGGCTGTCTCTCCAAGTTGGGAGGTTGATAGTAAAGCAGACGGAAAGTCAAACCGGAGCACCAGGAGAGGGACTATGCGTTGAGTTTTAGAAACCTTTGGTATTCACAGTGTGTCCGTTCTCTAGGTTTCCCGCACATGTTATAGCTGTAGTAATATTCCCTTCAACCTGGAGAGTTCGGACCCATGGAATGGGTGCCATGCATTATTGCTTTAAAGGGTCTGCATTTGCTCACCCAATCTCACCAATCGTCTCAGTCCCAAGTGTCCCTCCTTATGCCACATCCAGCTGTCGTTGTAGATAGGGTCATTCCAGCTTTCATCAGAGACCCTGAAGGAATTGTAAAGAATTTCCCAGTTTTTTTGTTTTGTTTTTGAAATTCCTTTTTATAGTGGGTTTGAGCTGATTCTCGCTGCCATGTTTATGCCAGTCTAGACACACTTGATTCCCTTACGGAGACATATCAATACATAGGTTTTAAGATCCTTACTAGTCAGATATTTTCCTCTGCGGGAAATATGGGGTTTTGAGACCCTTTCACTGAAGATGGTGTAGGTCTTGTCTATTCCATAGTTGGTTTTTGGAACGGTACCTGTGCTTATATCAAACTCTGGTTTTATGCATCACCCCACCTCTCCTTCCCCCTTAAGCAGGTATAAGAGTGTTTTCTAAATGTGAGACACTGTTCTCTTTCCTAACTCAGTTCAAGTGTAGCCATGTTTACAGGATCTTCATAAGTGATATCTTATGATAAGTTTCTTTTTCTGTGTGACTTATTTCACTTAGAATCATCGTACCTGAATCCACCCATTTTGCTGCTACTGGTCTTATGACATTGATTTCATGGCTGAGGGATATTCCATCGTACGTAACTACCACAATTTTTTGAACCATGTTTATATTTTCTGGGATACTTAAGGTGTATCCAAGTTGAGGTCCTTGTATGCAGTGCAGCCCTAAATTTTGGGGTGGCTCTGTCTTATTGATTTTCAGTTTTCCCAAGGTATATTCCCTAGACTGGTAGTGCCCTTGGCTCTGTAGCTCTGTTCTTTACTTGTTTTAGGGAACAGAATGCACTCCTCCAGAGAGGCAGTTGGCAATTTACATCCCGCCCATCAGCATAACAAGGCTCCCTGTTCTCCAGGGCCTGTCTTGCCTTTCTTGATCTTACACATTTTGTGGATGTCCCCTTTGACTGCTGGGAAGTGATACTTCTTTGTAGGGCAGATTTGCATTGCCCGCTTGCTTGCTTGGCCAAAAAGGGCGTATGCGTTTTCTCCTGAATATATTCAGGAGAAAACGCATACGCCCTTTTTGGCCAAGTGCATCATTGTCGAAGTTGTGCCCCTCTTCCTGTGCTTTAAAGGCGATTCCAACGTACCTCTTGAAATCTGTTTCCTGCTATTCTGCCTCGCTTTCAAGTCCGCCTCGTTGCCTTCCCTCAACAGATTTTTGGACGATAGTTGTCCTTTATTACTTGGCCAGTTTGTGAATTGCTGTGCCCCTGAGCTCCATTTTTCAACTCGTTTTTGGTGAGCTGACCGCAAGTCCAAAATTTTGGTTCAGGACCTATACTGGTTCCCGGTGGGTGGCTGAGAATTTGGTTAATTCTTCTTCCTGCCGGGAAATTACAGTGATATGTGCCCGTCCAAATGCCTAACAGCTACTCTCTCTTTGGTTCTCCCTCTTCCCTTTCATCCTCTGCCAAATTGGCAACCTGTGCGAACCAAGAGGTTAAAGGGGCTGTCTCTCCAAGTTGGGAGGTTGATAGTAAAGCAGATGGAAAGTCAAACCGGAGCACCAGGAGAGGGACTATGCGTTGAGTTTTAGAAACCTTTGGTATTCACAGTGTGTACGTTCTCTAGGTTTCCCGCACATGTTATATCTGTAGTAATATTCCCTTCAACCTGGAGAGTTCGGACCCATGGAATGGGTGCCATGCATTATTGCTTTAAAGGGTCTGCATTTGCTCACCCAATCTCACCAATCGTCTCAGTCCCAAGTGTCCCTCCTTATGCCACATCCAGCTGTCGTTGTAGATAGGGTCATTCCAGCTTTCATCAGAGACCCTGAAGGAATTGTAAAGAATTTCCCAGTTTTTTTGTTTTGTTTTTGAAATTCCTTTTTATAGTGGGTTTGAGCTGATTCTCGCTGCCATGTTTATGCCAGTCTAGACACACTTGATTCCCTTACGGAGACATATCAATACATAGGTTTTAAGATTCTTACTAGTCAGATATTTTCCTCTGCGGGAAATATGGGGTTTTGAGTCCCTTTCACTGAGGATGGTGTAGGTCTTGTCTATTCCATAGTTGGTTTTTGGAACGGTACCTGTGCTTATATCAAACTCTGGTTTTATGCATCACCCCACCTCTCCTTCCCCCTTAAGCAGGTATAAGAGTGTTTTCTAAATGTGAGACACTGTTCTCTTTCCTAACTCAGTTCAAGTGTAGCCATGTTTACAGGATCTTCAAAAGTGATATCTTATGATAAGTTTCTTTTTCTGTGTGACTTATTTCACTTAGAATCATCGTACCTGAATACACCCATTTTGCTGCTACTGGTCTTATGACATTGATTTCATGGCTGAGGGATATTCCATCGTACGTAAGTACCACAATTTTTTGAACCATGTTTATATTTTCTGGGATACTTAAGGTGTATCCAAGTTGAGGTCCTTGTATGCAGTGCAGCCCTAAATTTTGGGGTGGCTCTGTCTTATTGATTTTCAGTTTTCCCAAGGTATATTCCCTAGACTGGTAGTGCCCTTGGCTCTGTAGCTCTGTTCTTTACTTGTTTTAGGGAACAGAATGCACTCCTCCAGAGAGGCAGTTGGCAATTTACATCCCGCCCATCAGCATAACAAGGCTCCCTGTTCTCCAGGGCCTGTCTTGCCTTTCTTGTTCTTACACATTTTGTGGATGTCCCTTTTGACCGGTGGGAAGTGATACTTCTTTGTAGTGCAGATTTGCATTGCCCGCTTGCTTGCTTGGCCAAAAAGGGCGTATGCGTTTTCTCCTGAATATATTCAGGAGAAAACGCATACGCCCTTTTTGGCCAAGTGCATCATTGTCGAAGTTGTGCCCCTCTTCCTGTGCTTTAAAGGCGATTCCAACGTACCTCTTGAAATCTGTTTCCTGCTATTCTGCCTCGCTTTCAAGTCCACCTCGTTGCCTTCCCTCAACAGATTTTTGGACGATAGTTGTCCTTTATTACTCGGCCAGTTTGTGAATTGCTGTGCCCCTGAGCTCCATTTTTCAACTCGTTTTTGGTGAGCTGACCGCAAGTCCAAAATTTTGGTTCAGGACCTATACTGGTTCCCGGTGGGTGGCGGAGAATTTGGTTAATTCTTCTTCCTGCTGGGAAATTACAGTGATATGTGCCCCTCCAAATGCTTAACAGCTACTCTCTCATTGGTTCTCCCTCTTCCCTTTCATCCTCTGCCAAATTGGAAACATGTGCGAACCAAGAGGTTAAAGGGGCTGTCTCTCCAAGTTGGGAGGTTGATAGTAAAGCAGACGGAAAGTCAAAACGGAGCACCAGGATAGGGACTATGCGTTGAGTTTTAGAAACCTTTCGTATTCACAGTGTGTCCGTTCTCTAGGTTTCCCGCACATGTTATAGCTGTAGTAATATTCCCTTCAACCTGGAGAGTTCGGACCCATGGAATGGGTGCCATGCATTATTGCTTTAAAGGGTCTGCATTTGCTCACCCAATCTCACCAATCGTCTCAGTCCCAAGTGTCCCTCCTTATGCCACATCCAGCTGTCATTGTAGATAGGGTCATTCCAGCCTTCATCAGAGACCCTGAAGGAATTGTAAAGAATTTCCCAGTTTTTTTGTTTTGTTTTTGAAATTCCTTTTTATAGTGGGTTTGAGCTGATTCTCGCTGCCATGTTTATGCCAGTCTAGACACACTTGATTCCCTTACGGAGACATATCAATACATAGGTTTTAAGATTCTTACTAGTCAGATATTTTCCTCTGCGGGAAATATGGGGTTTTGAGTCCCTTTCGCTGAGGATGGTGTAGGTCTTGTCTATTCCATAGTTGGTTTTTGGAACGGTACCTGTGCTTATATCAAACTCTGGTTTTATGCATCACCCCACCTCTCCTTCCCCCTTAAGCAGGTATAAGAGTGTTTTCTAAATGTGAGACACTGTTCTCTTTCCTAACTCAGTTCAAGTGTAGCCATGTTTACAGGATCTTCATAAGTGATATCTTATGATAAGTTTCTTTTTCTGTGTGACTTATTTCACTTAGAATCATCGTACCTGAATCCACCCATTTTGCTGCTACTGGTCTTATGACATTGATTTCATGGCTGAGGGATATTCCATCGTACGTAAGTACCACAATTTTTTGAACCATGTTTATATTTTCTGGGATACTTAAGGTGTATCCAAGTTGAGGTCCTTGTATGCAGTGCAGCCTTAAATTTTGGGGTGGCTCTGTCTTATTGATTTTCAGTTTTCCCAAGGTATATTCCCTAGACTGGTAGTGCCGTTGGCTCTGTAGCTCTGTTCTTTACTTGTTTTAGGGAACAGAATGCACTCCTCCAGAGAGGCAGTTGGCAATTTACATCCCGCCCATCAGCATAACAAGGCTCCCTGTTCTCCAGGGCCTGTCTTGCCTTTCTTGTTCTTACACATTTTGTGGATGTCCCTTTTGACCGGTGGGAAGTGATACTTCTTTGTAGTGCAGATTTGCATTGCCCGCTTGCTTGCTTGGCCAAAAAGGGCGTATGCGTTTTCTCCTGAATATATTCAGGAGAAAACGCATACGCCCTTTTTGGCCAAGTGCATCATTGTCGAAGTTGTGCCCCTCTTCCTGTGCTTTAAAGGCGATTCCAACGTACCTCTTGAAATCTGTTTCCTGCTATTCTGCCTCGCTTTCAAGTCCGCCTCGTTGCCTTCCCTCAACAGATTTTTGGACGATAGTTGTCCTTTATTACTCGGCCAGTTTGTGAATTGCTGTGCCCCTGAGCTCCATTTTTCAACTCGTTTTTGGTGAGCTGACCGCAAGTCCAAAATTTTGGTTCAGGACCTATGCTGGTTCCAGGTGGGTGGCTGAGAATTTGGTTAATTCTTCTTCCTGCCGGGAAATTACAGTGATATGTGCCCGTCCAAATGCCTAACAGCTACTCTCTCATTGGTTCTCCCTCTTCCCTTTCATCCTCTGCCAAATTGGCAACCTGTGCGAACCAAGAGGTTAAAGGGCTGTCTCTCCAAGTTGGGAGGTTAATAGTAAAGCAGACGGAAAGTCAAACCGGGGCACCAGGAGAGGGACTATGCGTTGAGTTTTAGAAACCTTTCGTATTCACAGTGTGTCCGTTCTCTAGGTTTCCCGCACATGTTATAGCTGTAGTAATATTCCCTTCAACCTGGAGAGTTCGGACCCATGGAATGGGTGCCATGCATTATTGCTTTAAAGGGTCTGCATTTGCTCACCCAATCTCACCAATCGTCTCAGTCCCAAGTGTCCCTCCTTATGCCACATCCAGCTGTCGTTGTAGATAGGGTCATTCCAGCTTTCATCAGAGACCCTGAAGGAATTGCAAAGAATTTCCCAGTTTTTTTGTTTTGTTTTTGAAATTCCTTTTTATAGTGGGTTTGAGCTGATTCTCGCTGCCATGTTTATGCCAGTCTAGACACACTTGATTCCCTTACGGAGACATATCAATACATAGGTTTTAAGATTCTTACTAGTCAGATATTTTCCTCTGCGGGAAATATGGGGTTTTGAGTCCCTTTCGCTGAGGACGGTGTAGGTCTTGTCTATTCCATAGTTGGTTTTTGGAACGGTACCTGTGCTTATATCAAACTCTGGTTTTATGCATCACCCCACCTCTCCTTCCCCCTTAAGCAGGTATAAGAGTGTTTTCTAAATGTGAGACACTGTTCTCTTTCCTAACTCAGTTCAAGTGTAGCCATGTTTACAGGATCTTCATAAGTGATATCTTATGATAAGTTTCTTTTTCTGTGTGACTTATTTCACTTAGAATCATCGTACCTGAATCCACCCATTTTGCTGCTACTGGTCTTATGACATTGGTTTCATGGCTGAGGGATATTCCATCGTACGTAAGTACCACAATTTTTTGAACCATGTTTATATTTTCTGGGATACTTAAGGTGTATCCAAGTTGAGGTCCTTGTATGCAGTGCAGCCCTAAATTTTGGGGTGGCTCTGTCTTATTGATTTTCAGTTTTCCCAAGGTATATTCCCTAGACTGGTAGTGCCCTTGGCTCTGTAGCTCTGTTCTTTACTTGTTTTAGGGAACAGAATGCACTCCTCCAGAGAGGCAGTTGGCAATTTACATCCCGCCCATCAGCATAACAAGGCTCCCTGTTCTCCAGGGCCTGTCTTGCCTTTCTTGTTCTTACACATTTTGTGGATGTCCCTTTTGACCGGTGGGAAGTGATACTTCTTTGTAGTGCAGATTTGCATTGCCCGCTTGCTTGCTTGGCCAAAAAGGGCGTATGCGTTTTCTCCTGAATATATTCAGGAGAAAACGCATACGCCCTTTTTGGCCAAGTGCATCATTGTCGAAGTTGTGCCCCTCTTCCTGTGCTTTAAAGGCGATTCCAACGTACCTCTTGAAATCTGTTTCCTGCTATTCTGCCTCGCTTTCAAGTCCGCCTCGTTGCCTTCCCTCAATAGATTTTTGGACGATAGTTGTCCTTTATTACTCGGCCAGTTTGTGAATTGCTGTGCCCCTGAGCTCCATTTTTCAACTCGTTTTTGGTGAGCTGACCGCAAGTTCAAAATTTTGGTTCAGGACCTATACTGGTTCCCGGTGGGTGGCTGAGAATTTGGTTAATTCTTCTTCCTGCCGGGAAATTACAGTGATATGTGCCCGTCCAAATGCCTATCAGCTACTCTCTCATTGGTTCTCCCTCTTCCCTTTCATCCTCTGCCAAATCGGCAACCTATGCGAACCAAGAGGTTAAAGGGGCTGTCTCTCCAAGTTGGGAGGTTGATAGTAAAGCAGACGGAAAGTCAAACCGGAGCACCAGGAGAGGGACTATGCGTTGAGTTTTAGAAACCTTTCGTATTCACAGAGTGTCCGTTCTCTAGGTTTCCCGCACATGTTATAGCTGTAGTAATATTCCCTTCAACCTGGAGAGTTCGGACCCATGGAATGGGTGCCATGCATTATTGCTTTAAAGGGTCTGCATTTGCTCACCGAATCTCACCAATCGTCTCAGTCCCAAGTGTCCCTCCTTATGCCAAATCCAGCTGTCGTTGTAGATAGGGTCATTCCAGCTTTCATCAGAGACCTTGAAGGAATTG